>NW_026571207.1:21486801-21725777 GCF_026225935.1 Boleophthalmus pectinirostris
TTACTTTGTTGAACCTGTTATATTTTGCATTTATGCTGTATGTTGTTTTATTGCTCAAAATTCTCTTTAAAAGTATGCCTTATTACTATTGTTACCAGGGTCACCTCTTCGCTGATCTGACCTGTAACTTTAGACTGAAATCCTTTACTGTGGAACATAAGGAAAGCATCAACAACTCCATGGAGACAAGTGGGTCATACAGTCTCTTATTTGAAACAAAAATAGAAACAGTTGCTTATAATGTTCTTATAATGTTTCCTCTGATAGCTTCAGATAGGTAAATTCCTCCTATGGGGCAAATAAAGGTTCTCTTTTCTTATTTAAGGTTAAAAAAGTCATGCAGGCCCAGCTATACAATGACAATAAAAAAGATCGTTTGGAACACACATCTCAAATTAAAAGCAGTTCCAAAGCAGCACACTACCCCACTGGCACAGAAACCCCATATGTGGAGCCAAAAGTGTAGTTATACTAATCCCAAAACAAATAATTTATCTTTTTACATGGCAGCAAAATGACAAGGCGAGATCTCAAGATAACAGATGTTCATCAGATTGCTACTGTTGATTAGTAATCGTTCTGGCAGGCGTTTTTAATTGCAGAAACAAAATTAAACCGCATTTAACGTAGAGCCATGTTATGTATGTCTTGTGATCATTAAGAAGGTTTAGAAAGAGGAAAACTTGGCTCATTATAGTTTCTCCTATGTAAAATGGTTGGCCTTTTAAAGTCCTCTAAGTGCTGACCTCTCTCTCCTCGCGCTCCACTGATGTGCTGTTGATAAGCGTGCTCTGATCTGCGGCTGGTATCACAGCGCCTCACTGCACACTGCCCGACCGTCCTCAATGGACTATAAATACTACACTTTTACAGTCTGCATATATTAGGCTTTATCTGATACTGTAAACAGGAGTGTGTCATCTAAATTACAGAGCATTGCAGTGTTTCATTCAGTGACTTGATCTGATGCTAATGCAATAATGATGCAATGACGTTAAATGATGCAAGAATTATATTGACAAATCCTAATTTGCATAAGTATTGTGGCTAAACATAATTACAAAATGTATTTAATATTCTTGAAACAGATTTGTACAGTACAGTACAGTATGGGGTGTTTCTTTAAAATGGCAGTTAGTTTTTCACACACGTGGGGGGAGGTTCACATGTGCTCTTCCTGTGACGCATGTTCTACTGAGTGGAACCAAATTGCAGCTTAACCTCACATTTGCCACTATCAGACAAGGGTCTTCCTCTAGAGCAGCAGGCAGCACACCTCCACACCACATGTTATATGCTAAATGTGCCTTATTGTAAAAGCGTTTCCTTGTCTTTGACTCGACTGTCTGCATTATCACTGCTCCTGAACAACAGCATACTAAAAGACCCAAGCTAAGGGTTAGTATTACAGAGCACATCCAAATCAGAGTGGGTTTTTAAAGTGCCACAGCAGGAGCAGGGCAGAGGGCAGAGCTGCAGTCGGGACGGCCAGAGGTGAAGGAGAGCACCACTCGGAGTGGAGCACTGCAGCCGCTCTGTGGAGTGATTGATTGAGTGGCTCTCAGATGCCAGGGGTCATGCATATGCAAACTGCTCATTTGTAGTTACTGCCAGGCTGCTGTCCCAAAGCCCTTGAATACTGGCCGGAGCAGGACACATCACACAATCAGATTAGGCAACCCTGTGGTCACATGCTCATACACACACATGCACGCACACACACATACACACACATCTGACTTACAGTACTACAGTTATGTGCTGATGGAACAGATCTGGGTTTAAGGCTGTGATGAGCAGCTTTAGTGTCTGTGTTATGATGTCTCTCTGTCTCTGTTACCAGCATTTAGGATCAGTGCCCTGCTCTCTCATAGGAGGACCCTGCAGTGAGATGATAGAATAGTGGTTTGAACTGTGCTCTGTGAGATAAACTACAGACAGTCCTTGCCATCAGACATATGTGATATTTTTTATTATTGAAGCCAGCTGGATCCTGGGACCTGTGAATAAATCCTCTTTGAATGATTCCTGTATGATTTCTCTGTGATGTTCAGTTCATTTCATTTGTAGAGGTGACAGCCTAATGCGTAACTCCTATTGGGCCCTGGGACAGAGGCTTGTTCGATGTGTAAACGGTGCACAGTGCAGACTCTCATAAAGGGGCTCTCTTGTGTGTGTGGCGACCCCTCTGTCCCCTCTCTGTTCTGCTGTAGTGGTATGTTTGTCCCTGCAGTCCCTTGGTTTCACATCACACTCTGCTGCTGCTGCCGGGCTTTGGGGCTCCGAGCTGTAAACAGGAGCTACACTAACATTCAAGAGGCCAGGGCACATTTTTAGGGTCTCTTTTACGATCCTCCTCCTTTTGTTGCTTTTAACTGTGCTAACAAGACACTGCTCTTTTGCTTAGTTTAGTTGTGAATATATTTTTCATTATTGTTTTGTAGAAAATTTCTCAAATTAAGGTAAATTTTGACTACAAATGTACTTGTAATCATGATAGGACAGTAAATGGGTTGAATCAGAAGAAATAAAAGCAACCAGCAACAAAGTAAAAGTGGGATAGGTAGTTATACAGTAAATATATTGGAAACATTTAATTAAGCCTATGTAACAATTTTGAAGATGCAAATTGAGCTCTTACAATATAGTAAATAGTGGTTCATAATCATCATAATGCCAGTAACATCTTGCAGTAATAGTTAATTTAACCATTTTCAAAAATGGAGAATAATTTAAAGTATAGTATAATTTTATGTATTAAATATGCATATACATTTTGTCTAAATACTTAAAGGTCCCATATTACGCATAATGGATTTTTTTTTTTTTTATCATCATATAATGCTGTTACCTCATCAAAAACATGCCTGGAGTTGTGTTTTGTTTCATACACAAATGCCCGTCTACATCTCTAAAGCTCAAATTGCTCTGTTCCACCTTGTGATGTCATGAAGTGGAAGTTTTCAAGTTAAAACCTACTTTTACCTTTAGTTCAGCGGTGATTGGCAATTTCAGTCTTAAATCATCCAAATAATTCTAGTGAAGGTGCATGGAGTTTAAAAATACAGTGGAGCACTTACTGTAAGACTACATGACATCACAAGATGGAACAGTTTGAGAGAATAATTCAGCCTAAATATGCAGAGTGTGAGTGAAACACAACTCCAGGTATGTTTGTGATCAGGAAACATTATATAACATATATATATATATATATATATATATATATATATATATATATATATATATATATATATATATATATATATATATATATATATATATATATATATATATATATATATATATATAATGTTATAATTTAGATCAGAAAATAGTGTAATATGGGCCCTTTAAAGCTCAACCACATTTCAAAGCACATATGTGGTGGGATTTATGCATTTTGGGTGGTTTATTGTGCTCTCCCACAGTGAAAAAAGATGCAAAACATGTGTGAATAATATTTACAGTGGTAGTTCTTTCTTTAAAAATTTCAATTTAGAGGCAAACAAAAAATACTGGTTTTAGTAGACTTCCCCTTTAAGTCTGTCTTTCTGTCTTTAAACATTTTAACATTCTTAATGAAATTACTTTTATGCTCTTCAAACCAACCCTTGTTTTATTCATTCAATTGGAACTGCATTAATAGAAGTACAATCCCTTCAGTGGCCATCCATTACGGGGTTCAACTGTAACTATCTCCCATTGGATACAAATGAGTGTGAATCTTGTGGGAACGTGTCCCAGAGCGGATCATGGGCCTTTGGGTGCTGCCCGCGGAGCACCTCACACACAGGGCCTTTATGTGTCAGTGTGAAGGGTGGCCACTTCCCTTCTCTGCTTCTCATCTACACCCCAGAGGATGCCATTCAGCCCGGCTTGGCTTTGGGGAGGGGGGGAAGCGGCTTCGGGAGGGGGAAGCGCGCTCTCTTTTGTCGAGGCTGTGACTGTGTGGGTCTTTTTATTTCCCCAGAGAAGAAGCAGGAGAGAGAGGAGTTTGGACACAGACAGCCTTGTTAACCCGAACCCCTAACGAGAGAGAGAGAGAGGATGAGAGCAGAGAGACACAGCCAAAAGCCACAGAAAAGCATTGAATTTAGCGAGGAAGCCAGAAAACTTTCAAGCTCTTACGTCACCGCTGTTAGCATCGCCTCCTCCCTGTCCCCTCCCTGCCTCTGTCCACATGTATGCGCGATAACAAGCTCAGAGATTTACACTTATTTTCATCTATTTTATGGGGACTGGCGCATTGCTGGTGCACTGGATTACTGTAATTTGTTTTTTAAGATTTAACAAGCATACAGCTAATTTACATATATGTTCTGAACGCAATTTTGCATGTTTATGTTAGTATAAAAATGGCTATGTGATGTAAACTTAAAGTGACGATGCAGCAGAAAACTGTTGTCCAAGCAGCAAAATACACAGTGCATTTATGGCTTATGTATATGCTATATAGATCATTATGACCACCAGTATCAGGCATTGTTACTGTATATTTGTAATTATAAAAAATAAAATAAAATAAAAGTGTGTTTACGTTCTGTTTTAGACTATACGAGAAAATAGGATTACATCGTGCTGCCATAGTCTGAATTGATGAGAAACACTGCAGGCTCCCCTCCCATTTCCTTCTCCACACATTCCATTATCTGAGACCAGGATAAGAGAGATGTCTAGAATCTGGAGCGATCATTATCATCACCTCTTTCTGCTTCTGCTGACTTATGACTGTAGCGTATTGGAAACTGACATTTAAATCATAATCAATAAAGCAATATCAATGCAGAAGAGAAACACAAGGCTATAGTTTGGACAGCGGGAGTGGCACACATATCGATAAAAGCACCATCAATACTGCAAAATGTGCTATGTGGCATCGCACTTGGAGCGATAAACCTCTTTTGTCGCTGTATTCATGCTGCTGGCACAGAGTGGAGAGGAGACTATGTTGGGCTGTGTGCATTAGACAGCCCTCTGGTAATGCTAAGGTGACAGGGCCAGTGGCACGGCTACTTTCAGTGCATTATACTCTGGGTACACAGTCTCCTGCCGAAGGACAATACAAGGTGACGCATGTGACCCAGCCCGGAGATGACCGTGAAGCACAACAGCATTGGACAGAGCAGAGATGTGCCCATGTGAGGAGACAGTGGTGAATGCTGCTGCTTCACCTACAGTAGGCTTAGAGAAAGAATCTACACTCTACTTGATATTAAAGGTCCTATATTGCACAAAATGGATTCTTGTGAGTTTTAAGCCATATTATAATGTTGTTGCCTCATCAACAACCTTCTGTGTGACTTGTGTTTTGTTTCATTCACACATGTTTGAGTAATCCTTTATGATTAGTCTGTCTACATCTCCAAAGCTCAAAATGCTCTGTTCTACATTGTAATGTCATGTAGTGGTAGTTTTCTTGTTAACAGTTAACTTTTACCTTTAGTTCAGTAAGGATGGGCAATTCCAGGGCTGAAATTGTTCAAATAACTGTAGTGAAGATCTAGGGAGTTCAAAAACACAGTGGAGCACTTCTTGTATTACCACAAGACATCACAAGGAGGAACAGTTTTTTTTTTCTAAATATACTGTAGTGTGTGTGTGCAAAACAAACTTAAAATCAGGTATGTTTTTGATGAGGAAACAACATCAGAGAATAGATCAGATCAGAAAAGATCAGAAAATAGTGCAATATAGGCTCTATAACTCATACTAAGACTTATAAAAAATGTGTTTCAGCACTCATAACTCATAGCATAACCGGTTGTGATAAAGACACATTTTCATTTTCATAGGATTTATTTTAGACTGTCCTTTTTACTGTATATTTTATTATAGTATCACAGTTCTTTCTTTAAGTTTTTGTCAAGGTGTGGCCACATCTGTTGTATAACCTTGTTTTTGACCTTGTTAAAAACACATGTTAATATGCTGTTTCTTCTGCTTGTGGGTTCACTTTGTTTTTAATATTCAAATCACAGATTTTTTTTATTTTATTATTTTATTTTTTGCCAAAGAATGGTTCACCTAAAGTGGCACAAGTTAATTTATGCTTGAGCATTAAAATACAAAATTAAATAAAGTTTGTTGATTTTTAGTTTTTACAATTCATTATCTTCGACAAGGACTCTCTTAAATTGTGGCAGTTAATTGCACTAAAACGATTCTATCAGTGATAATGAATGCAACATTACTATTAGTATTACAAACATCTTGTTTGACAAATGCAGTCATGCAGGTAACAGCTGGGCCACATTTGATTGCCTTTTGTACAATTCCTGGTACAAAGCACAGGCTCTGAACATGTAAACCAAATAACATAATTTCATTCGATTAATAGCAATATTTCTCCACCTTGTTAAAGCAAAGGAGCCACAGTAATCCATATGTCTTGACCTAAAACCATTCACCTTTTACTGCACCTGAAAAAAGGACAATATAAATGTAAAGGGAGAAATAGCCATGCATAAAAACAATTACTTTGCTATCTTAATTGCTTTCCAAAGAAAATACTTTCTGTCACCTTTCCAATTAAAACATATCCGCCAGCTATTTGAGATGTATTTTTAAATGGCGCCTGCAGCAGGTCTTGTTGTCTAAGATAGGATTGGGTTCTGTCACCACATTTTAATGACCGCTTTCTTTTATATATGCAAAAAATGTATGAAGACTAATACTAGCAACAGTCACATCAGGACAGACTACTTTAAAGGTATAATGGCAAAGCAAATGGATATGTTTGCATTTTTGCATACATTCAGCTTAATTTTGGGTGTGTTTTTTAAACTAGCAAAGGTAAAGGAAGCTTGCTTGAGAAATTTTCTGTCTTAGGGGAAATTATACAAAAATATCTTGCTCGTTGCCATGATGTAGTAGTACTTCTAGCTTTTGTACTAGTAACAGCAGCAGATAGTGATGGGTGTATTGATAGCAAGAATACTGACACTGATGTATGTTGAAGTAATAGTAATTTTCACCATTTCTTTCTATGATATGATATAAATGATTGAATGCACTGGTGTCATTCTTGGCCAGTCAGTCTAATGCCTGAAAGATGGTTGTCCTTCGTTGATGAGACAGGACACTGGAGGACCCAAAGTCTGTCTGTTTGTCTCTATGGTGCGCTGTGTGTGGCATCATGAGGGAGGCGTCTGAGGGAGACCATCTGTTCATCAATTTGTCTACTGCTTTGCTTCATCTTCTGTTACCCACACTCCCCATATAACCACCCTATTTATTTATCAGGCTCCAAGGGTCATGCAGGTAAACTGGTGAGGCATATGCACACAATTGTTGCATCTATTAAGAGGACATTTCAGACATTAAAGCTGGCAAAGAGGCCAAAGGACACATGGCTAGCTTGACATATTCCAGAAATGGATAATGAGGCTATTGGAGCAGCATGTGGTTTTTCTAATGTTTGTTTATCTAAAGTTGGAACTGGTAAACTAAAATATGTCACAACAACAAATTCTGGAGCATTGCAATTGTGAAAATCACGTGCATGCTAGCCCATTAGGATAGTGGTTGCCAAACTGTGGTTCAGGTAACATGGTTTTATATTTGGTCTGTAAGTGGAAACCTATTGTATTTCAGTTCCAATTAAGGCTTTTAAAAAATCTTCTTTACACCTTATATGATCCATTCTTCTTCTTCTTCTCTATCTTACATTTATTTAATTACACATGTTTTTATTGCTAGACTATGCCTTGAAAAACATATTTACAGATTTGACCTGTAACTTGGCTTGGTGATGTCACATGCTTAACTTAGGGATACATTTAATGCTACACTGTGGAACATTCCTGGCAAAGCAATGGCGTCTCCAGGGCGGACCCTCTAACAAAAAGTGCAGCTTTAATTTTGTACTGAAATGTGTTGAGATTTAACAGTCGCATTCATTCACATTTAAACTTAAAGGTGCACCGTGTAACTATTTTTGTGGAGGGTCTGCCATCTCCTTATCTCCATGGTGACACTGTTGCTTTGCCTGAGATGTTCCACAGTATGGCATAAAACAAATATATCTTGTAGTCATTCAATTACAGGTGTTTGTATTTCTCAAAACTACCACAAAACATGTATTATTTCTAGGAATGGGTCCACTTCTTCACAGATCTAAACTGTAACTTGGTTTGGTGATGCAACCTGCTTGTCTCTATGGAAATGCCATACTGTAGAGGATTTCATACAAAAAACAACACCATGGAGTCAAGCAGGAAATGGACCCCATACCAGAAAAGTTACAAAAGGTGCACTCTTTAAACCTGGATCAGAATGGCTCAGTCTTGATTCATCTTTGCTGGCTTTGTTCTTCTTCCTTAGTCACTGCCTTAGGACACATTTTATCCTATTATATATAAAGGCATAGACCATGAAATGCATGTTAGAAGCAATGTTCTCATGCACATTTACCCAAACAAAATGCCCTGTTGTCTTCCACGTAGGAAACATGGGAGATTGGTGGATAGAGTAGTGGAAACAGTGGGGGCAGGGTGCTGTAATGATAACACATACTGCTCTTTAGCTGCCACCTTGCATGTACACGCAGGGCCATGATGGACACGGAGTCGACCATAGGGGCTTGAGAGATTGCTGGGCTTTGATCTTCTGCGGTGACTCTCGATTACCCATCATTCACTGGGGCTTGGGCTCAGGGGAGAGACAGGATGGTCTGTTAACTCCTGCTCTGATGTGCCCAAGAGAGATGCCAAATAGCAGCAGATACACATGAGCACACAGCAAGAAGTTTGTTTGAACTAAGATGGAGAGCATATAGTCTGTGTAATTCTACTGTAGTATCTTGATAGATATTGATGATCTTGTTTAAAATGTTTAGGAAAGGGCCCGTATTTCGTTATTTTCTGATCTAACATATGTGGAGTTGTGTTTTGCTTCATTCACACATGTTTAACACATAAATCCTGTATATTTAGGTTGAGTTCTTCTCTCAAACAGAAAACTTTTTTTTTCCACCTTATGATGTGATTGTGATTATGGGGTAATACTGGAAGTGCTCCACACCTTTACGAGAATCATTTGGATAATTTCAGCCCTGGAATTGCCAGTCTCTACTGAACTAAAGGTAAAATGTTGCTGTTAACCTGAAAACTACTTCTTCATGACATCACAAGGTAGAACAGAGCATTTTGAGCTTTGGTGATGTGGACATAGTAATAATAAAGATTACTCAAACATGTGTGAATGAAACATAACACAACTCATTCTAGCAGTGCTTAAAGCTCACAAGAGTCAATTTGTGTAATGTAGGACCTTTCAGTTGGACTAAAATTGATTTCTCCCCATATTTTAAAGAACAATAATGACTATTATGACTATTTCAAATTCCAATATTCTTTTTCACTAGATTTTTCCATTCTGTTTACAAATACAAAACATCTCTATGCATAGAATATTCATCGATTCCCAGGATTTTCAACAGTGAATATATTTAGTCGACATATTCGATGATGGGTGTTCATGCAGGGAGACAAGCCATTGATTTCTCATAAGGTACAGATGGCTCCTATTTGACCAGCAGCCATGTCACATAATAAGTCATATTTGCACAGCCTTTCAACCCTTTAGCATCATGTCCATTTATATCAAATACACACTAGAGGAGGTGGTGCTCTACTGTAAAACATAATACTGTAATCGACAGCATCACATTTTACAGTATGTAGGCCAACTGCAAATCTGTACTGTTTAAAGGGCCTATATTACACTATTTTCTGATCTGTTACAATGTTGTTTACTTGTCAAAAACATACCTGGAGTTGTGTTCTGTTTAATTTTGAGCTTTAGAGATGTAGACAGACTAATAATAATGGGTTACTCTAACAACTGTGAATGAAACAAAACACAACTCCAGGTATGTTTTTGATGAAGTAACAGCATCAAGGCTCACAAGAGTCAATATTAATAATATATTGTGTTGTATGTATTGTATTATATGTATGTAAGTACGTAGTGGTCTATCATTGTCTTACTGAGAAAACTGTATTTTTAATTCATACATGTATAACTAATCCCATATTGTTGTTTTCACCTACCCCTTATCACACACACACACACTTCAGTGCTTATTTGTGATTATTCAAAAAAAATAATAAAATAAAAAAATGGCTGCTTGCTTTGGTGAAATGACACTATGGAGGAAAGGGGCCTCTCAGCTCTGCAGTTTTGAACAGCTAGCCAATGGACCATTTTCTCTTATTAGGCCATTTTACATCAATATTGCGGTTTACAATGAACAAAATGTAATAATGTTTTCCATCTTGTGTTTTGCAGGATTCCTCAGTACCGGAGACCAAGCTGCAAAAGGGAACTATGGACTTCTGGACCAGATCCAGGCTCTGAGGTGGATCAGTGAAAACATTGGCTTCTTTGGGGGAGACTCTAACCGCATCACTGTGTTCGGCTCTGGGATTGGGGCTTCATGTGTCAGCCTGCTCACACTCTCCCACCACTCAGAAGGTAAGGCTGGCTGCACATGTGCTGCTGGAAAATGTTGAATCCAGGGTCATTCAGTATTGAAATACATCCCTATGTTTGTGTACAAAATGTTCTAGGAGCCAAACCACTGCATTTATGTAGTTTAATGGACCCATATTATGCTAATAGGTGGTCTATGTTAGAATGTTGTTTACTCGTCACTAACATACCCAGAGTTGTGTTTTGTTTCATTCACACATGTAGACTGACCAATAATAAGGGGTTACTCAAACAAGTGTGAATAAAAAACACAACTCCATGTATGATTTTGAGGAGGTAACATGACATGACCTTAAATCTCACAAGAGTCAATTTCCCGTAATATAGGACCTTTAAAGGGATAACAACGTTGCATGTCTGCAGGCTTTTACGGCGTAGTTACATGTAGCTATTGTAAGTAAGCAGCTCTTGATATAAACATTGTTGGTCTGATCGCCTGCTGCATAGGTTAGTGGTGTGACTCCAGCTCCCACAGATGAATACTGCTGTTGTGTCCTTGGGCAAAACATTAATCCCCCTCAATCTGTGTACCATTCCTTCATTCCTTTTTCAAAAAAAAAAAAAAAAAAAATCTTCATTTTTTGTCTCCAAAACCAAAATGAAAAAAACAGATAACGATTCATTTTTTCAGTTTTCGATTTTGTATTTAAATGAATACGGATAGCAGCTGTTTACTGTTTTCTGTGACTTAAACTGCGATGCCGGACTTTGCGCCACATACGGACTGAACCAGGACTGAGACCGTGACTGAGACCGGAACTGAGACCGGGACTGAGACCAGTACCAGGACCAGACCAGGACTGGACTGACACCGGGATCTGGTTTAGTCCTGGTTTAATCCTGGTTCAGTTCTGGTTTAGACCTGGTTCAGTCCTGGTTCAGTTCTAGTTTAGACCTGGTTTAGTCCTGGTTTAGTCCTGTGTTAGTCCTGGGATCAGTCCTGGTTCAGTCCTAGTTTTGGTCCCGGTGTCTGTCCTGATCAGTCTATGTGGGCGCACCTCTGGGTCCATCCTGACACTCCTGGTTCAGTCCTTGTTAAGTTCTGGTTTAGTCCTGGTTTAGTCTGTATGTGGCGCAAAAGTCTGACATCGCAGTTTAAGTCACAGAAACGGGATTTTTTTTTCCATTATTCATTTAAACACAAAATCAAAAACTGAAAAAAAACAATCATCCGTTTTTTTTCATTTTGGTTTTGAGACAAATAATGAAGAAAATAGTTGTTTTTTTCGTTTTCTTGTTTTTGGTTTTATTTTTAAAAATGAATGAACGAATGATACACAAATTCCCCTCCTCCCCCAGTGTCTGCATGTGTGAATGTGTGTATGTGAATGGGTGAGTGCTTGCTTTAAGGTCGAAAAGCCTTAAAATACAAACGTTGCTATTTAATCAACATAGTATTATTTATTAGTGAATGTATTTTAATTTAGTCAAAAATAAACAGGCAGTCCCCAGTCATTTAAATTGTAATACATTTGTTCAGGCCACTTTATGTATATGCAATGTGATTAGTTGCTTGCTTGGATACTGTTGTGTTACTCCTGGTTATGGCTTCTTCATGGTGATTTATGGCCATGCGTTTAATTCCAAATGGCACTTTTTCATGTTTACTCTGTGCATGTAAAAAGCATCAGTCATGTCCGTGTTGGTACTGCATCATTAGATTAACTATACCACAGTACAGGTAGTTCTTTTGCAATATAAAAGATATATCTGTACTACCATGTGAAAGTGTCAGCTGCCTGGATACATGCACATACTCATGCTTAACCCAATGGAACTCCACTCAGTCACGTCTTCACCCATGTGTTTAGGGGCCACATATTTGTTGTATTTAATTGATAGCTGTGGTGTGAACATGACAGGGAATCAGAATGTCGATGTAACAGCAATCATGCATTCTCACAGTGTTTATGTGGCAATAATAATCCAAATGAAAAATCTTTACATTGGACCACGCTTGTGTGCGCCGTGAGCATGTTAACAAGCTGCAAACACGCCGCCTCCCTTTGTAACGCTCATCTTTTATCGCGCATTACAAGGATTACATTATAGGAATCAGTGTTGCGTTAGATAGAGGCCTGGTCTGTGGGAAAAAAGCTGTGGTCAGTAAAATATTATAGCTCATTGATAAGGTCTGACGATCAAAGACACACACACACACACGCACATTTCAGGTTTTTTGAAAGTGAATTTGCTGAACTTTTATTACTTTGTTGTGCTGCAGTAACAGAACCATTATAAATTTTAAGAATACTGCGTTATTACTTTTTCCACTCTATCACTTTTTATGGGTCAATAATACAATTACTAATTCTAAGCCTCTGCAATAGTGTGGCCATATGCAGGATACACACTGGACAGTCATAATTGTAGTTTGCAATTAACTTTTAAAAGAAAAATTCAATCTCACTTTTGATCTTTTTGGAGAATCCAGAATCACTAAAATGTCTCTACAGGAAAACCCCAGGAAACACACAAATCATTCATGCTTCTTGTCACTTGCCAAAACTGTTTTTTGGTTAAAAAGAAAAAAAATCAAGTTAAGTTGAGTTAAATCAACTATAAACTAAAAGGGTCCATTCTGGTGTGACTTCCAGAAGGCTTTTGTGTCCCTGAATGCATTCTGATCAATTTGCATCAAAGTGACACTAATTGCCTTGATTTCCTCTGATGAGTGAAGATGGTTTTGGATTGATTTTTTTGTACCATAAATGCCTTTTTTATTCATACTCCATAATGCCACGCTCCGTGTAGCATGTTATTATAGTGCCACTGAAACCATCTCCTCTGCTTTCAGTAAATTGGATATTACCAGCTCTGTTTTTCTCCGGAATAGAAATGTATGCCCCACTGATGGGATAAAAAAAAAAGGAGTACGGCAGGAAAAGTTGAGAGATCTCAGAAAATTGAAAGAGGAAGCCTTCTATCACACCAGGAGTCTCACTGTGAGCGTTACCAATGGCAATCAGATTTCACGCAGCCTGTCTCCCAGCACAGATTGTTGTAATTATATAAAGTTTAGGCACTGGAGTGGGCTGCACATGTGAGAGGAAACCCAAGTGAAGAAATGTCTCTTTGCACCTGCTCTCACCACCTCTCCTCTGCCTCCACACCCTCAGAGGAGGAGACGGTGAATGATCCGGTTGCTAAGGAAACATCATCAACAACAAGGGAATAAGCATCTGGATGTGCATAGAAGTGAAAATTAAAATTGGTAATGAAATGAATTTGCCTCTCTGGCATGTGAGCACACATGGCTTTCTCTGGCTAGTGATCTGTCATATCTTTTTTGTTTGTTAGAAAAAAGTTTTTTTGTTTTTTTTCTTCATAATATAAATTTTGTTTGATTGGTTTACCCAGCACAAATCAGTTTTTGGGTAATAAAATGCACTGTTTAGCTTAAAAGTGCAAAATGTATTACATAGTCAGTGGTCAATCAGAGTCTTTTTATACATTCACTGATTGACAGTAACTAAATCATTACCCAATCCTGCATCTATTTTACAATATACAGTATGAGCTCTTTTTCATATTTCTTTATTTTGTATTTTTTAATGTTTTATGTTTTGGACCTTTTATTGATTATAATCCAGTTATTTGCACCTTTAACATATCTCAGCTGTCCTCCCTGATAAAATACTTACATTTTCTCAATAGTATAAACTGGTATAAATGGTAAACAGTAAAACATGTCCCACTATTTTGCCTATAAACTGTTGATATCCTATACCATTTTTTAGCTGAGACTGGTCTGGAACAATATATAGTCGCTACCTGCTGCTTTTGTCTGTAGAAATGAAAGCTCAGGTGTCAGCACTTGCATGGTGCGTTTTGAAATGTCGAGTATATTATGGCAGAATATGATCGGGGAGGACAGGCCTGACGCGTCCACACAAACCCTTCCCTTCACCCTCTGCAGGATAACGAGGCTCAGGTAAAAAAGGAAACCTAAATCAGTGCTGACACTCTGTTGTGGAGCTCCCTGTATTAATGACAGTATCCCCACTCCCACTGTACACAGCCTGCCACCAACGCCTGCCTCCCCTGCATACACATAACAGCTCCCATGCCTTTTGGTGGCAGAGTGACAACTTACTTCAGATGCCCCGTCGCCCCTGCTGAAGCCTATTTAATAATCTGGATCCTCCTATATCACACCACCCCTCTGGCCTTTTTCACTGATTGCCTGCTCCACTGGCCTGGCCTCGCTGGTGTGTCCGAGTGGGTGTGCCGAGGGCTTGGGTCTTGGGTTACATCCATCACCCACCTCCCCTTCTTTCCCTCTCTCCTACTCTCCCCCTTGCTCCCCCCTTCTCTCTCTCTCCCGCTCTCTCCTCTTTTCCTTTCTCCCCCTCTCTCCTCCTCTTCGACTCTCTCTCTCTCTCGTGCTCCTCCAGCCTGGATGTCCGCGTGTGTGTGAGGGCTTCGACCTGCTTTGCCTCCTCCATCTAATCCTCTCCTGGCTGCACCCATCTGTCTCCCAGCTTTCATGCACACTGAAAACATGCAAGAGATACAGGCTTTCTTAACCAGTTCCAGCCTCTCCCCTTCTTCTTCATCCGCTCTGGTTCTGTGTTCCCAGTCTCCAGCATGTGCGGTGGTGCTATTAATGGCTGCCTGGTCGTCTGCTGTGAGCGAGCGAGCGATGGAGCTGCACATCTGAGACTTTGGTAGCAGAATGGTCATTAAAAGAGCAGTCTCTCTCGCGGCAGGAGAGTGTTTGGAGCCCCTTATTGGATGTTTCACAACAGTTGTGTTCCCACTGGGGGAAATAGCCAGCCACATCTTTTGCTTCAGCTTCAAAGAGCACATGACAAAGTTCAGAGGCAAGCACATTAGCTGTTTCTATCTAATCTGGCTCAAACTGAATGCAGATTCATCACATGGGCAGCAGAGTGTATGAAACTGCCTAAACATAACTTTTATTTAATTTATGGACAACAGAGGGGTGATAGATGGTCATCTCGGTGCATATATAAAATAAGCTGTCTGCATCAGTATCCTGTCCATGGATATAAACAGGGATGTCGATTCACAGGCCCAGTGTGAGGGAAGGGCTGGTGAGGAGCCACTGAAGGTCGTTTGGTGACTTTTTCCCCCTCTTCCTGTAAGCAATCAGGATAAAAGCTCCGCTTCTGAGGAAGTGCTCCCCTTTTAATGGAACGCCTTGGACATTAAAGACAGCTAGTGTGGAGGATCCTTCATGCCAATGTCAGCTTTCATTTTTATTAAGACTTCTGGGTTATTGAGCTCTATAAATGTGCATGTTAAATGCCTGGCTTTTATTGCAGAATGAGTTCCAAGTCGTTATAATGCAGGACACCTCCAGCAAACAGAGAGACCATCAATGGTGTTATGAGCAGTGTGATGCCACGCAGTTCATTTGACTAAAGCTTAGCATTGTTTATACATGAATTGATATTAATATAAAACAAGCACAGGATAAAGTGACTAGATTAAAACATGGACAAATTCACTTCACTTTAATCAAATATGTAAAAGTTTGCTTGATGATGAATCTGTGTCCTTGATGTGATACTGTACTATTTCCTCTGGAGAGCGCACTGGGCTGGACTCTGATATGGTTACTATAGTGATACGGTACAAATGAGTACAGTACATTTGTCTTGTGGTTTAAGGGAGTGAGTGCAAAGACGCTTGGGAAGAAAATGGGTAATTAGTGTGCAGTAATGCAGAAGACTCGTATATGTGAAGAGATAAATACCATGATGCTATTTGTGGTAAATGTCATAATATTTTAAAACACTTGTACTACTTAAACAGAAGAAGAACATTACTGTTCACAATTGACAACATGTAATTAAGCAGACATCATACTGAATACCAATGAAATAAATGGCCTGGTTTAATAAGCAGCTATTAACTGCATTATTCGCATTAAAGTTATACTAATTATCAACCCTGTAGGAACTCCAAATGGCCAATGAAATAAGCAGGTTGTTCTGGAGAAATTGTAAGTGTTACAGTACAGTATGGAAACCTGTAAGTGGTGGGCCATTTTGCCTTGTTGATTTTGAAGCACAAATCAGCCCCAGTGATTGCTCTGTGACATGTATTTAACAGTTGGACATATAGGGGAATGAAATAACTCAGGCAACACATTTATTGGAGTTGGGATCAATCTGCTTCTGTCAATCCTGCTGATACAGTACAGGCATTACTGAGCTGCATCGCCACAAGCAACAAGCACTGCTCCAACAATCATTCCCCATAAACATGCAGCCTCTAGACCTCCATTTAGGTACAAAACGCTCACACTCTGTGCCGCAATTGTCAGGATCTATTTCAACCTGGAGAGACTCAGACAGGCACAAAGAAGAGGTATTTGTAGTTTTATTGAATGAGTTAGCTTCAGAAGACACAGTGATGAAGGGCGTGGCCGATTGATTAGATGACGTTTAGGAGATGTTGTTCCCCTGAGGCCTGGACCCTGGAGGTGGTAGAGGTGAAGCCGAGGAGAGTGAAGGGGACAATGAGATGAGGAGAAGCCGAGGAGTGCTGGGGAGGAGGTGGAGCGTGACACAAACCAAAGCGGCCGTGCACCTGCAATAGGGGTTTAAATTGGGCAGACTGGGTGCTGATTGGACAAGGGGGAGGTATGGTGAGTATTTGGAGTGAGGGATGAATGCTGAGAAGCAGATAAACTCCAGAGAAGCTGTGAGATAGACGGGAGTGAAGTTAGATCTTCCAGGTTGAATTTTGCGCTAAGCTCTATTTTAGGTTTGAGGCCCTTCTTCTTCTGTCAGATCCTCGGCAGTGGTAGGTAGCAGTACACCCACTTATCATCGGTGGCCTTCATGTCTTAGGAACTGGAGTTGAATTTTGGCTGCAGCAGCTCAGTGTTCACACACCAACTCAATAATCGGTAACCCTGTCACAATAATTACAGTATTGACTTGTTGTCCAATAAAGGAAAGAGCTGGAACTTTATTTTTGGGAGTACATATTGTGTACAATTTCTTTGCACTAATATATTTATTTACTTTTGAACTCAACTATTTGTACTGTGTAAATTTTCTGATAGGGGGTCTGCCACAAGCTTGTTTTCTTGGAGATATTTTTGCTTTGCTTGGAAGTATGGCATTAAAGTCACCTATGTTGCATTTATTCAATTAAGGGTGTTTTAGAGACAAGCAGGTCCACCAGACAGTTACACAGAGCCACGTTAAAGTTTAATGGTGATCTGCATTAGAATTTTTGTGGCATAGGCATGAAGTAGCTAGCCTGATTCATCAGCTATTTTCACTTTGTGGAAACCATCTGACCTCACAGCATTAGAACTTGTTCGCTCGACAGTAGTCGGGTACTTTTTTCATTTAACCAATCACTGCTATTTGGTCATGACGTATGTAATGTGCCGCTAACGAGGATAACTGGCATATTAAGCTTTTCCCAAATCCCTTAGGAAGAACGGCAATATCGTCTTTCCCCTTGATAAAATTCAACAAACATTCTCTTTGTTCCGGCTTTAAATCCTCGACCTTGGGAATCGTTACCAACACAGAATGTATGGCTCTTCGCTGATTGGCTGGTGCCTGGACTTGCACTTCTGGGGTTCTTGCAAACCGTCTAGTGTATTGCGATTCCTGACCTAGTCACTGAAGAGAAGTGAAACTGATGGAGGCACTAGGTGGCACCTGCCTGGCTATGAAGTAGCCCCAGCTCCAACATTATTGGGATATTTTCTAAAACAATAGGTTATTAGGTACACTATATTGCTCTTCAAAATTAGCTTTTGTGATAAGCCTAGTCTGAGGTTCAATTCCAGTTCCAAACAATGCTTATGACGTGCCCTTGGGCAAAACACATGACTACCGTGCATGTGTATGGAGGTGGTGTGATTAGTGTTGGCAAAGGGTCTGCACTGGCAGCCACACTCCATCAGTATACCTCAGGGCAACTTTGACTATCTTAGGACCAGTGTGTGTGCAGTGGTCAAGAAGGGCATCTGGAGTAAAATCAAGATGCAAATCAACGTATGCTTGGAGGCTGATTTGTATTCTAGGGAGGAAAAAGAACAAAGAAGAAAGCTATGGGTTTAAAAAAGGCATGCACTCCCCGATAGTGCATTGACAACCTGTGTATACGGCAAACAACAAAGCCAGATAGTCAGCGTAAATAAATACACGCATTCTTGTTCCGTGGAGATGCCTTCCCCCTGGTTTAATTATCGCTCTTGTCAATCGAGGCAGAAGAATACAGCACCTGACACGCCGCGTCCCCATTCTCTCATCTCACATAGGCCGCATTCACACCCGGAGATGCACAGACACCCTTCAGCCAACAGTCAAATAAAAAATAAATAAAAAATGGAGGAGATAGCGACATTTTGTTGCCCCAAACAACCAGGTAACTTTACAGTGCTGGATCGCTGAATGACTTTGACACCTCGGAAATGGGGTCTATTCAACTTTGACAATTGTCCCTGGTTTTCTCAAGCACTATGCATTTGCACAACAATGGCAGCTGTGGTGTGTATTGAATAACATCCCTGAGCAATACATGGGCATATGCGGCCATTTTTCAGAGGTTACTCCCACTTGCATGTCCTTTATTATTAGATATACCTATGCAAAAGGATGTAAAAGTGAGAGATACAAGACTGCAGTCATACCATACTCCATACAATTGTAGAACTTATTATGTACCAGATAACCCTAAGTCCTGTCAATCATCACAGGTTTTCCTTACAACCTCTTGTATACAGCCAAGATATATTTGTATTACTATATTTCTATATTTTATTTTTATTTGTACATATATATTTATATAATTATGCCTGATTTTACACAAGTCTCTTTCTATTTTCACTACTTATTGAGAACATCTCTTTGTTATTATAATATATTGTGATGTGTGAGCTACTGTGTCCAGATAATTTGTGGATAATCCTTGTGGATCGATAAAGTTTATTTAAGTCTAAGTCTAGAAACTGTGTCAAAGTTATAGTATTTAGCCTGACAGTTCTACACGCAGCTTTACAGTGACATTATAAAGTGTGCATGGCTCTAGGTCTTTCCACAAGGAGGCTCTCCCATGGGCCTCTTTTCACAATGGAAACCCACACATGTTATTTTCAAAGGTCAGGCATAGATGGAACATCACATTTAACCCAATGATATAGTGCAAGCTTCATGTATCGCCTTGTTGGCCTTGCTCTTCTGCCATCACCGCGTTAAGAGGCTATTACATTTAAACATTAGGACCACTGCAAGATGTGGCGAATCCAGTATTTTCTGTTATTTGGTACAAGTTTAAATCAATTATAATTTGCCTATTGCCCCCATGGCTAGTTTCCATTAACTGTGTGACTCTACTTTGTATGCCTAGTCAGAATTGCATATATTTTACAAAACAACTGAGCATTACTTACCAACTAAAAGCTATTAGTCTCTTTGAACATGAAAGGAACTGGGAATAAATTAAGGCAAAAAGCAAAGAAAAAAAAGGCCTTTTTTTGTGTCTTGTTAAATTGAAAAATAATAATAATAATAAATCATGAACCAGTCCCTACGTAAAATGAATGGCTGTAGAATATTATTGGGTATTGGAGTAAAGACCGGGTCAGATAACCAGCTCGCGGTAACATCTCACAATATAATTTGCGGCCACTGTGTCCATTTCAGTATGGCGGCGTTACCTCGAGCAAAATGAAGAATTGACAAATGGGCTGTGAATAGTGGAGGCAGTCCATCCAGTCACTGCAGCCATCAGTCTGTGGGCCTGTGTGCGGAGCTGAGCCTATAAAGCACAGGGTTATAGGAGTTAAGAAGACTGGGCAGCGGGTCACAGGGAGAAGCAAAGGATAATTGAGCTCTCCAGTAAATCCATGCTTCCATCAAACAAGCTAATAGCTAAAGGGGTATTACCTTCACTATACCTGGATGGTAAATGGGTAGTGAGCCATATTTACTTGATTAGTTTTACCAATACTTTTATCATAATAACTAGTTTATGCTATTTTCTGATATATATTGTAATGTTGTCACAAACATACCTGGAGTTGTGTTTTGTTTAATTCACACTTGTTTACCCCACACATCTTGCATATTTAGTTCATATTTAGTTCATATTTAGTTCTTCTCTCAAACAAAAAACTCTTTGTTCCACCTTGTGATGTTATGTGGTAATACAGGAAGTGCACGACTGTGTTTTTAAACCTCATACACCTTCTTTGGAATCATATGAACAATTCCAGTCTTGGAGTTGCCCATCTCTGCTAAGCAAAAGGTAAAAGGAGCTGTTAACATGAAAACCACCACTTTACAATCCACCACTTGACATCACAATGCAAAACAGAGCATTGGAGCTTGGGAGATGTAAACAGACTAATAATAAAGGAGTACTTAAACATGTGTGATTGAAACAAAACACAACTTTTTTTTTATGTGCTAACAACATTCTAAGTAAAAACTAAAAACTAACAAGAGACTATTTTAGGAAATATAGGACCTTTAACAAGCTAAATTGAAGTTGCAATATAGTGTCTTTTTTGTCATCACATCTTTTTTTTTGTCATTTCTCGTTGCTGTATTATATTTTTGCTGCTTGACACGAACAGATTTAGCATATTACTTTCTAGACTGTGGCAAATGTTTCAATATACTACTGTCATAGCATACAGTAAAGTAGCAAAAATAGTAAAAAGTGTGTCAAATAAGGTACAAATATGTATATGTGCAAGTAGAAAAAAGTAAATAAAATACATCTAAATATATCAAGGCTATATACAGTCTAATTACCTCAATTACAGAACATTTTTGGACCAAATATACACTTTGTATTAAAGTAGTTAGTTTATGACAACATAATTTTTTCCAGATCATTCAGAAACAATAATATTTGTATACCATTTTTGGCTAGTGCCCTGACTTGCGCCTGTAGCCACTCACTTACTGATGGGAGCTTGGGAAACTCGGCACGCTTGGTCTGCCTCAGCAATATTCAGGGAGACAAAACAATGAGGACCCATCTGCTGATCTATGCCTGAAATTGCTTTTGGAATCTAATCGGCGCTGATGAACGAGCCGGCTACAGAATATGTCACCTGATCATGACCCCAAATCCCCAACGCCAAGACTCCAGCAAGTCATTAGTTCAGGTAGAAGCCATTGCCCTGTGAATCATTTTCGGATAAATCATTGTGCATACATGGGTGCATTGGTATGACTCTTAATAGGGGCTGACAGCAGTGATGGTAGGGGGTATGACGTTCACTCTCTCACTGTGTCCCTTTATCTTTTTTGAGGCTTTAGATCAATTAAACCAACTACAGCGTCATACTGCGTCCATCCGTCACACCTACTTGCTGCTCATGATTGGTCTATAATGACTTGATCGGGGTCTTTGGAGTCTTTGTAGCAGTAAAAGTATAGTAATAGCAGCAGTAACAGTAGTTCCATTGATTATGCATTTATTGCTACCTACCTGAGCCATATTAAAATTCAATCTTCATATTTGAGTTCAAGTTGATATTTGTATTAGTTTTTCACTTTTTTCTTAAAGGAGCACTATGTAACTTTTTAATTGGGGACGTTCTTGTTTCTATGGATATGTCATTGCTCTGCCTGGAATGTTCTACAATATGAGATTAAGCATCTCAGCCTTACCCTTTATTAAATTACAGGTGCTCTTATTAGTCAGGCTGGTGCCACCTAGTGCCTCCGCTCAATTTCATTTCTTTCCAGCGACTAGGTCATGAATCGGAATACACTAGACGGTTCACAAAAACCCCGGAAGTACGAGTTTGGGCACCAGCCAATCAGCGAAGAGTCGTGCATTCTGTGTTGGCAGCGATTCTCGAGATCAAGGATTTAATGCTGGAACAAAGAGAATTTTTGGTGAATTTTATCAAAGGGAAAGACATTATTGCTGTTCTTCCTATGGGATTTGGGAAAAGCTTAATATACCAGTTAGCCTTGTTAGCGGCACATTACATACATCACAACCAAATAGCATCGATTGGTTAAATTTAAAAAAGTACCCACCTACCCTCAAGTGAACTAAACGAAAACTGATTTCTAATTTCCACAAAGTGAAACTAGTTGAAGAATCAGGCTATGGTTTTATAGCTACCAAGAAAACACTATGAGCGGGGTTGCCTCTCCGCAGATCTGACAAACAATTCAGACAAAGCAATAACATCTCCATGGAGAAAAGCATTTGACTCCACCAGAAAAGTTACACAATGCACATTTCATAGTCCACAGGCTTTATTGGACAGAAAATTTAACACAATGAGCAAAATGGGGATGATGAGTGAAGAGAGACATTCAGCCAGGAACCAACTCATGATCACACTGGCGACACAGCCTATATAGCATGTGTGTATGTGTGCTGCAGCCAAACCCCTAGTGCACCACTGAGCTCCTCTTTCCATTAGAGCATTAATATTTCACTGCTAATTTCCTAAGCATTTTCTGGGTGCTTTTTCTCATAGTCTTTCTCCTTTAGCAAACACACACCCTCTCTCTCTCTCCTCCGTCTTTCTCTCTCTGGCACAAGTGTAAAGCATCCATTATAGAGCCATGCATGGGTGTCTGTGTGAGCCTTGGAGGGGGGACTTGGCACTCGTCCTGCCCCACCTGCAGAGGAAGCACTGACAGCTGAGCACTGGGGGGCTCGTCTCTCTCTCTCCCCTGGCTCTCCCTCTCCCCCGCCACCTCCTCCTCCAGCCATCTTCACTGACCTCTCTCCTCCCACACTCCCACACCTTCTCTCCCTGCCTTGGACTATTCCCTGTTGTTCAAATCATATTGGCCCAATTCTTTGCTACCACTCACTCGTTTCCCTTATGCTACTCTTTGTGATTCTCTACGCTCGTCCATCTTTTATCCGTTGGTGCAGTGTGCATCTGACTGTCTGTTTTTATCTGTTTCTCTAAATTACGCCAAAGCTGTGAACTTATTCCCAGCACGCACCTACACAGCATACCAATATTGTTCTTCTTTTTCATTTTGTTTCAATTCAAATGGTTTTATTGTGACTCCAAGAAGAAAGCAGTAGTGAATGTAGCACTTTTGCAAAACAGAGGCACTGTTTTGAAGTCATAGCTGTTTTACAACATGTTTTAAAAATATTTTAGGAGGATTAGAAAAAAAAAAAAACATCAAAATATGTTTTGAGGTGACAAAAGGCTTTGTTGACACATTTGTTAACATAACTAATCAAAGCACTGACTTTTGATAGTCAGTCTAATTTGATCATTTCAGTCAATTATTCAACAGATCAAACCCAAGTGAGATCTGGGGATAGGCTGTTGTAATCTTCCATATTTCCTCCATTTTCTATCAACAAATACATTTCAAAAACTGGTTCACTGAGTATTACATTGTAGGCCGCACTATGTTGCTTTAAGCAATGTTATACACAAGTTGCTTAATATATATATATATATATATATATATATATATATATATATATATATATATATATATAGTATGTATTTATGTATTTATTTATTTACACATTTATTTATTTTGATGTGGACAAGTATGTACATTAGATGTGTAACATACCAAAACATTTATAGCCAAGGCTAATTTACAAGGTCCATGCCTATAGCAGTAGACATGACTGACAGGCAGATGTGCCATTTAGAGAAATCCTTGGTCTGTCCATAACACACAACAAATATGGGGAAAACTTTTTAGTAATACATATGAAATGTCTGCTAATAGGATAGCCAATTGGTATTCCACAAAGGTTTACAGTATGTTCAGCTCATGTTGGTGCGTGTTTTTGTTTATCAGATGAACAGTGTATAATTACTTGACCTGTGACCTTTAGTGACGACCACAAGAGCAGTGTAAGCGTGTAGCTTGGGATGTCTTACCTCTGTGGCTTTCCAGGGTCAGTTCTTTAGTGTCACTACAGATGTTTGTATCCACTGAATCTTTGCATGATTAACACTCTGGTGAATGCTCCAGAGGATATGCATTTGTATGTATGTTGTAAGAAGTGATTCATGAGCGTCTATAAATCAGCATAAAAACGGTGTGGTTGTTGTTTGTATTGGTGGGTACTCAACTTCTGAAATTATCTTGAAATGTAAATTGCAAGGTTCTGTGTGTACTTAATCCCCCAAGAGACAAAATATTTGTTTGCCACTTTACTTATGATTATATGCCCTGAAGAATATAACATTTTGTATACTGGAATAGTTTGCGGTTGCACAACAGAAAGATTTCGAGGGAAATTGTTTTTCTTCAGAAAAGGATAAGAGCTGCCACATAGCGAACAGCAGCAGTCCAGTCCTGTCTGAGCTGAAGAGAGGATCAAATATGACGTAATAAGGACACATGTATTCTTATCATATAGAGAAACTACTCATATTAAAAGCCCACACTATTTTATTGAGGCAATTAATTCAAACAGAGCAAATGCATTACCCTTCACTGGGAAATTTGCATAGTGTGAGCACAATGAACTCCCCAAAGAGAAGAACTTCAACAAACATGCTGACTTGCAGAAAGCTCCACTATAAAGGGCCAACAGTGTAACCTGACAAAAAGGCTGAATCTTTAGCTCCTGCACCCACAAGGCTCAAATAGATTTTTAGCCTAGTGAGCTAACATAAGGTATAGATGCTACTCACTGGTAGAAAGAGAATGGCTCACAGGATCAAATGGCATAATGTCGATGAGTTTGACATGGGTAAGTACACTACTGCTCTACTTTCACTTTCCTCAATGGCACTATGATCAACAGGCTGAATACTACTACTCTACTACTACAGAGATTATATTAATAATATAACCATATCAAGTCAGAAAACTAAAAGCTTCTATAGAAGTGAAGATGTACAGTCCTAATTTTAACTAACTAATTTTGTTAGGACATTCTAATTATAATACTCAATATCAATCAATACCACTGTAGAGTCTAAAAGCATTTAATTTCTTAAAACAAAAATAACAAAATATAAGACTGATCCAAATGTGTTGTGTAACTATAGAGCTGGGGAACAAAACTTGGTCCCTCTTTGGCACCAACCCAAAAGGTTGCACTGCAGAGTGTCTGTGTATGTGGATATTATATATATTTATATATATTATAGTCTATTCCCCATCCTAATATTGGATAACATTATCAGTTATTGTCCATCTTGTCTTCTTTCTTTGTAGATTCATTTCAAAATGTAAAACACATTGTGCAGTGGTGTAACATTTGTATAAATAGTGAACATAAAATCTAAGCCTTTTTCATAAAATAAGTCCATTAATGGTTTCTGCTGGACCGGTCCTTTCCCAAGCCCGTGGGCCGGTGGTCCCAGTGGTCCCGGTGGTCCCAGTGGTCACAGTGGTCATTGTGGTCCCTGTGGCCTGCTGCATGACTGGGAGAAAGCCCACAAGGAGCACTCAATAATCCATCTGGCACTGGGCTGCTTTTTCACAACTTAGATCCAAGCTGTCCACTTTTCACACAAGAGATGGCAAATGTGACAGTTGTAGAAGTTTGTCACTCTTTTCGGGCTGCTGGTTATACAAAAGGTCACAGCTCATCAAAAACTGCAGGTTCTGAAGTAAGTTATAATCAGATTAACTTTAATATTACACATACTTTGTAAGTGGACATGCATTTCATTTGAAACTAACCAACATTACTCTACATCTCAGTAAAAACATTTACATGTAATATACTTACATGGGCTAATTTTATGTTCATTTATGTATTGCACATGTTATACACAGAATATAGTAGGCTGTCAACACTCTGATGAATAATGGAATGGTTCTGACTCCTCCACTAAAACAAGGCATTTTCAGAATCTTCCAGTTTACACAATATCTTGTGTATAAAAATGACACACTAGTGAAAGCTGAATAAAGAGCATGTTGCACCATGGATCACACCTGCAGGAGGCACATCAGATGACAGGGCTTGCTGACAGACAGCATTTAATAAAACAGTTCCTCTTTGTGCTGGCCTCACACAACACCACAGCTCAAAATGGGGAAAACTGGCTTCTCTCCAGAAACATTTCTCCTTGTTTAAAGGAGCACACTGCATTTCAGATGCTGACAAACCCATATGGCACACTGCTAATCTTGATCGATGCCCATTACCAGCACTTGTCCCATTCAGAACATAATACAATCTAGCAATGTAACATTTCACCAAAACTCAACACACTTATCTGTGTGTTATCAATTATGGACAACATAACCACAGCTGCTGTGTTCAAAGTTCATGAGGGTTTCCCTCCATTGCACACTATGGCGCTTGTACAGTCATGTGCATCACAGAGCTCGTGCTATTGCTATTCTTAGGGTTCCCCTCAGAGCACCTACCTAATTGGAGTCTTGCTCATCCTGAACATGCAGCTCCCTCTACACAGACATTTTACAGGGCCGCTGAGTGACTGCAGGATCCTCTGTCTGGCTTTTCAGTGCCTGTTTGGAAAGCATGTCCTGGGACTGGCTCATTGGTGAAGGCTTCATTACCAGAGATGGGAGGTGACAGCAGAGGCAGAACAGCTGTTAAGTTAAGCGCTCGGCATTGTTAGCCAGCCTCCTCCGTATGCCTAACTGCCCAAATCCGTCCCCTCGCTGCTAATAGTATGCTCATTAGGAGGGGAACAGGAGATATAATGGAAAACAGCGCCACTCACTTTTCAAGCCCCAAAAAGCGTTTACCTGCTCCTCCTCTCCCTTTGGTGTCTATTAAAAAGCTGTATTGAATCAACACACTCTCTGTGGATCTGCTGACTGTGCTGCTGAATCTGACCTTTGACCTTGACCTCTGGGAAAACATGGGAAGTGTGTTCCTAGGCTTCCTTGGAGACAATAACAAGAAAGTATTTATATTCATTCAAGTGAAATACTTAAAATGTTTGTAAGAATGCTAAATATGGACTGAAATACAGATGATTTTTAGTTAAGAAAATTCTCTGTGCCCAAATATCTCACGATAGATTCTACAAAAACAATCATTTATTCTTACATGGAATGTGATTATTATTTTTCGAATGGTATACAAAAACACTCAAAACACAGTGATCTTTATCATGAAATTCAGTTAAAAGCTTTTATACTTAGCTTGGGGCTTTTGTACAGTATTGTACACTAAAAGATCTCAGAGGATCTGTGATGCCAGAAGCTAGAAGCATCTAGAAGATGGAATAGTTTATTCTTACTTGTTTGGGAGCATGTCCCCTTGTGTTTTTTGCTGTTTTTACACAGGTTTTAAGCATGTTAAATTATTCAAGCAGCATAAATTTTTCAAGCTGTAATTTATCACTAACAAAAAAGGCAAAAGTCTATTTCACCATGTCAAAACAGATAGAGCCAGCAAGGGAGTTGGCAAAAGTGCTACACCCAAAATGCTGTGAAAATCTGTCGGTGTGGTAAGACTGATAGTGGATTCAACGCCAAAAAAAGTGTGGTGCACCTCCTGTTGTGGCCAAAAAACAGAAAAGGGATGGTGGTTGGTGGCAAGTGTTGTTCGATTAAAATTCAAACGATGTGGACAGAAAGACAGGGTGCACAGGGACACGAGGAGACTGGCACAAATCAGCGTGTGGTGGAACTGATATGCCCCGAGCTATTTACAGTATGACAGCCCAGTACACCGCTGTCATAGGAGGGTACACAGGACCCTTTTCCACTGTGAATACTAATACAAGTAAAAATAAGAGTGACAACAGTGATGGATAATTTTTTTATTACAAGCTAAATGAGGTGACAACACTTTTAATTCTAACTGCAAGACAAAAATGCCACTTAAGATTGTATTTGAAATTGTATGATTGCATCTTCCCAGATGTTAATATACTGCATATTAAAAGGAAGTGCTACAATGACAAAATCACATACAGTAATATTGTGTGCATCTGTGACTGTTAGGAGGCAGTCTGTGTCTGTGTCAGGAGACAGTCTGTGTCTGTGTTAAGAGACAGACTGTGTCTGTGTTAAGAGACAGACTGTGTCTGTGTCAGGAGACAGAGACAGACTGTGTCTGTGTTAAGAGACAGACTGTGTCTGTGTCAGGAGACAGACTGTGTCTGTGTCAGGAGACAGACTGTGTCTGTGTCAGGAGACAGACTGTGTCTGTGTCAGGAGACAGACTGTGTCTGTGTCAGGAGACAGAGACAGACTGTGTCTGTGTTAAGAGACAGACTGTGTCTGTGTCAGGAGACAGAGACAGACTGTGTCTGTGTTAAGAGACACACTGTGTCTGTATTAGGAGACAGAGACAGACTGTGAGCCTGTGTCTGTGTCTCGGACATTAGCTGAGCACTAGCAATGACATTGAGAAAGTGGAGCATGCCGTGTGCAGGCGCCCTGACAGACGTACGCACCCATCCTCCAAACACAAACAAGCCTTGCCACACATGTACACAGACATACACACACATAAAACATGTTGGGTTTCCATTCTTCTCAGGGACATTATATTGACTTACACTTCCTGTAGACTGATTCTAACCCATATACTACTTGGCTAGCCTTAACCTAAATTCTAACCTTAATCAGTTTTAACTCAGATGTTAACTTTAAACCATGTTGTGAGCTAATAATATTTAAGGATTTACATTATGGGGAACTGGTTATTGTCCCCATAAAGGATACAGATCCCCATAAAATGAGCATGTATTAGGAGTAGACAAAAATGTATAACTTGATATATTTTTGCATTTTCTGAATAACAATATACAGACAATATAATGTGCTAAAATGTGCCTGTAATACTGGTTGAGATTCAAGGATCACACAAAACATGAAAGAACCAGATGTACCAGAAAAATGCAGAAATATCACTGTATACCCTTTTGGAATATTACACATTTCTGTTCATTAAAACCATTATGCCATGCATGGGTCCTTGTACTTTTTCTTAATTAATTTCTGTTTGTCCACCTAATAAAAGGGAACTATCAATCTCATGGACATGTAAAACATTAATAGAAATCTGTAATCCACTTATTTTCAGTCAAATCAACCATTGTGAGAAGAATCTAGACTAGTTTGTACTACAAATCCACAAATAAAAAATAACAAAGCTATATCTACCTATCTATAGCTAGGTATATATCTCTATTTCTATCTATGTCTATCTATCTATCTATCTATCTATCTATCTAGATAGATATAGATATAGATAGATAGATAGATAGATAGATAGATAGATAGATAGATAGATAGATAGATAGATAGATAGATAGATAGATAGATAGATAGATAGATAGATAGATATTATGATAGATAGATAGATAGATAGATAGAATGGATAGATGGATAGATAGATAGATAGATAGATAGATAGATAGATAGATAGATAGATAGATAGATAGATAGATAGATAGATAGATAGATAGATATTTATTTATTTATTTATTTATTTTTGCCTAATTATAAGTCCCTAAATCTCAATTTTAGCAAGATATGCTTCAGCTTTGACATGGGAATGGGCCCAAAAAATGCTCAATCTGCTAGTGTCCTTGGGGATAATCATCACCAGGGACACCAGCTAGACCTATTCTTATATTTACCCCAAATAACTCAGGTGGAATTTGAAATCTGACTTTCCTCTGTGTAGAGCTTGTTCCCACTTAAAATTAGAGTAAATCAGACAGCAAAGGTCAAAACTACAGAGCCTCAGCTTCACAAAGAGTCCAGTTTGTCTGTTCCAAAGGGTTAGGAAACAGATTCAGTTTGAATTTAGAGTCATTTCAGTCACACATTTTAGAACAAACAGGATGGAATAGTAAGGTGTTTTAAATAGTTTTGCTGATATTTTTACTAATAAACAATATACTCAGCATTCTAATTTTGCAGAACAACAATTGATGATGAATTTGTACAGTGTGATGAATTTGTCCCCACAATGTGATAAATGCAGGCACTCCCACAGCCGCAGATGACAGGTCTGCACTGATGAGACTGGCCACTGCTAAAGGTTGGCCTGCTTAAATATTCCCTTCTATATATACAGGGCTCTCCAGGGCTCAAGCTCCACCGCAAACATGCACAGACGGACTATGTGTACATGCAAGTCCTGCCTATCTGCACTCTGGGATCTATACTGAGCTACAGCTGTGCCCACTGCCACTGGCAAACAAACCGGGGAGGAGGATATGGCAAAGTAGGTCTGCACCATTGTAGAAAAACATATGCAGTGCACCAACTACCTCTGCTATGGTCACAAGTCAGATTGCAATAAGAAAAAGCAATAAAATAATGTTCAATAAAATAACCCAGAGAAAAGGGACGTGTTGGGAAATCAAGTCATGTACACATATAGATTGTAGACAAAGGTCTGTTACTACTGAAGAGTGAACACAACATAAGATGGAAACAGTGCTATTTCAAATGTTATTTTTTGATATCTTTTTGTTATTCTGCTCCATTGCCCACAGCCTGGTTTGAATGTAAAAGACAGATAATCTGAAGTGTGACCACTGAGGCGGAAAGGCGACTATTGGATGGTTTTCTTACCTCTGAGAGACACTGGATGCATAGAAATTCTTGCTCATACGTACTCACAGCAGCCACAAGCTTCACACCAACATGGATAAATCTCAAAAGAGGTGGCAGCTGTATCTATGTATCTGCCACCTGCTTGTCTCCATGGAGATGTTATTGCTTTGTCTGGAATCTTCCACAGTATGGCATTAGACATACTTATCTAGTATTTATTTCATTCTTTTATTGCTCAAAAGTAACTTGAAAGCCATACTGATGCGATACTGTGGAACATTCTAGGCAAAGCGATAACATCTCCATGGAGACAAGCGGGTTACATTAACTTCTTGGGTTCTTTTTAAAGACAATGCAGTAAAGTGTATTTACCTTGTTGACATGTTTCGGCTGCTAGCTGCAAACCATCTTCAGAACTGTCACCAGTGTTGGTGGTGACGTGTCGTATATCAGCTGTTGTTACGCTGTAATACGCAGTGCACCATTAAATGTGAGCATGCATTCTACATTTGATATACATACAGAAAACATCACATATATGAAGTAAGATATGGAATTATGTAGCAAAGGCAAAAAGTTAAATCATTCAACTCAATCCTTAATATTTTATAACTAAATCCACATATTACCCACCTTTTGTTTTGTTGGCTTTTTTCTTTACTAAATAATTCCATATATCTTACTTCATATACTAGATTTCTTCTGTATCTAAAATGTAGAAAATAGTAAACAGTAGAAACAAAGCATATCAGGTGGTGTGTCCAAACTTTTGAGTGGTGCTGTTTAAACATGCACAAACTCAAATATACATAGTAAGGTATATGGAATTATTTAGTGAAGAAAAAATGTTAAATAGCTCTACTAACTTTTCTACAAAACGAAAGGTGTTAGGATTTGCTTATAAAATATAAATAATAGAGATACTTTTCTTTTCTTTGCTACATTATTCCATAGAGCTTACTTCATGTATTTGAAGTCTTCTGTGTGTATATCAAATGTAGAAAGTACTATAGAAGTATAGTAACATATAGGAAAAAACATTGAACAAGGGTGTGTCCAAACTTTTGACTGGTATTGTATGTATGTTAAAAAAGGTTTATCTTATGTTCTCTATAATTCTGTGGAACATTCCAGGAGTGAATAAATGTTTGCTAACCTTATCTACAGCCGCACTTAAGGGTCATATTTGGGTTAGGCTCCAGTCACTTGAGAGTAACTCCAATGAGATTAAGTGAAAAAGTAAATAATTTATTCTGCTTGAGGCAAAGACTGAACAACAAAATCAAACTGCTATACCCGGGTTAAAAAATAGTTTTAAGTCTATACTGCAAAGTCCCAGTCCCCATATGGCCCTGCACTTGTAAGTCGCCTTGAGAAATAACCTCCCTCTAAGTGAATTGCCGTGGGGTCTGACTCTGTCTATAGTCTATAGTCTACTATGTTGGAGGAACACAGTAGTCCATAACACAGCTCACAACTCTCTGCCCTTGTGCTTGGACCTCCCCGCCTGTCAACTGCAGTTTTCCTCTCTGCTCTCCTCCACTGTAGCCAACACAATTTTGGACTATTGCAGTATCGGAGAAAGTGGCCAGCTACCACCACCAATACTACTACTAGAACCCATTTGGCCTTTTCAGACTCTGACAGAAGAGACCGGAGGTAAAAATACACCAGCATTAGATGGAGCCAGAGCTCAAATGGACTGAAGAGTTGGTGTGAAAGACGCACAGTCCTTGTTATGAGCTCTAAAATGAGTTTGACACTGTGCCAGATATTGAGATGTTTTCTGTCATTGCCTCTTTTTGTTTCATCTAAAATTCAATATGATACATTAGTGTTCCAAATGGTCTCTGAGCAATGGATATTAATTACTTGTCTATTACAGTTTGTGACATTATCAATCTGTTATCAGGCGGCTACACCGATGACTGAAATTAACTGTCACTTCTCAATATCAGCCAAGTCATCTTAGTGTTTTATTGCCTTCATTACAATATTCACTTCTTAAATGGTCTCCTTATGAGATTGGAACATAACCAAGGAGTTAGCTAACACAAAAGATAGATGTAGCACAATGTTTATCTGTCTGGAAAATGTCAAAAGTAACTGTAGTAACTGTAGATTTTCACTGGAATGTATTATCACAGTCTCCCAAGAATTAATAACAGAAACATTATCTTATTAAGATAAGCCTCAAAAAGACATAATAAACAATTTCTTTATTATTATGTCTATGTTCCTGTTAAGGCAAATTAAAGGCCCTCTATCTGATTTTTCCCATATATTTGAGCAAAATTTGTCTTGCCCCTGTACAAACAGGATGCAGCGGACAATTGATAATCAGAAAGTGTGCCTTAGCATGCTGGTTGTTGTTAGCTTTACCGTCTCAGCGCGGTTATTATAAAGTTTTGTGAAATTCCTTTATAACAAGCTTCTTAAAGTTTCCCTCGATCATCTTGGAAGTGAATAAAATCCATTTACCTGTGTGTGTGTACGTGCCCTGAAGGTACCTCTCATTGAGAAGCACAGCCCTATGCATGGTGATGTGTTGTGTAGACTTGGGTTTATAATGGGAGTCCAGCCATCTCATGATCTCCGGAGGTTCATGTATATTAGATAGGGGCTGCCAGATGTGGCCTTGGATGTGTGTATGTGTATCAGCCGGCAATCTCTCTCAGTGAGCTCACACAAATTAGATTTCATCTCAGCCTCCAAATCTAATACACAAGCTTCTATTTACTCACAGTCACAGAGCATCACGGGCCAATATGACCCTATAGAGGAGCGCTACGACTTTACAGAACACAGTTAAGTCTAAATGTTTCCACCAAATGCTTCCCAAAGCCTTCAAAGCCTCTTTGTCTCAGTCAGGCTCACAATGTGCTTGTGTTTTTATTGCTTGGACTTAAACTGCCAAGAATCCTTAAAATAGACTAATACTTACTGACAATTTCACCAGGACGATTACTATAGACTTTCTTCCTCCATGTGTTTGATGTAAATACTATTTGCTTTAAGGATTTGGTGCTTGCAATCTCAGGCAAAGACAAAAGTAAATGTCCATTGTAAATAGCTACCATTGCAGTATGGCTGGCCTGCAGTAAAAAGACAATTGTAATACCTCTGTGTCCAATTCATTTAAGGCCTATAGGGGACAGAGTAAACCACTTTAGACCCACAGCTTTGAAAGGCTGGCTCTCATGCGCACAGATAAACTCATTGGATGCATTGTTTTTAACTTGCAAAGAAAGCAGGTGGGTTCACAAAGCTATTCTTGCATGTTTCACCTGAGGCGTCCAAAACTGCTTAATTCAGCAGCAGGCCCACTTGTAAAGATCCATCATGGAGGTATTTGTAATCTTGATCAAAAGCGCGGTGTGGAAAAATATGACTGTGAGATTTGCTGAACCCAATTGCACTTTGAAACCGCTCCTTCGCCTTTGTGCAGGAGCCCTATCACAGCCCAAACGCATGAGTCACACGATGCGTTGTTGAGATGGCTGTGTCTTCCTCCTGACATTGAACGCAGAGTCACAGTTAGAATGCAGGAGGGCTATTCTGCCATGCACAAAGATGCCCAATACTCCTGGGACAATAGCACCCACTGAGGAATTTTTAAAATCTGTCTTCACTTTTTTTAGCTGTCGTATCCTCCGCTGACCCACCCTCCACTCTTTGCCTCTGACACTCGAAATAGATATATACAGCTCGCTTTATCCATATGTCTGTTTGTGTTTACTAGATAGATTTAGCAGTTTTAAGCCTTGTACAGACAGCAGAATAAAACTTGAAATGATGCACTACGGTAGAACACTTTGTTTATAATAGCTAGTTCCAAAAGTCACCAGATCAGAGTCTCCAAATCAAAACAAAAATCATCTGATAGGATTGATTTGGGTTCTTTTTGCACAGATCGATCACTGCAGAAATGGCTCCTAATTGCAGGGTTTTCCAGCTGACTTGATTTGTTCCAAAGTGAGCTCGATGTGTGCCTGTGCTGTCAATGGACGTTTTCCAAGCCATTTTTATAGCAGGACATGTCATAACCCAATTGTCTCAATGTCCACTTACAGTAAGTGGCTGTGGTGGCTAAAGAGTCTGCTACTGTAATTGACTCAATGGGAGTTTACGGTTTGATTCTGGCTTCCCTGTGTGAGCCGCTGCACTTCTCTCCAGGGATGCAGTGACAGCCCTCCCATCTTTCCACTTGGATTCCTTAAGCGTTCAGTTAGAGGCTTTCCACGACACGCGATTCACTGGAGTTAATGCATGCATAGGCACGTCAGCTCCCTCACACCATGTACAGTAACAAAGTAATGCTTAATCCTTGTTCTGACAATGGAATGACAGTTTCCCATAAGAGGTGAAAATATAGGAAGATGTGGTTTGCGTTATGTAACTTGCTATACAAAGTTACAAACAGTACATTAGATTAGAAAAAAGTAAAACAATGGTATAAATTTTATAAAAATAAAAACAAATAGCCCGTAATTGAAACATAAAGCCTGTGTCATATTGTTTTGGGGAGAGCATCTAGTTATCATCTAAGTTGGTACTGTATTTACAAGTAAATATTGGCTCAAAAACACAAAATAAGTCTAAGTCTATAAGTACTCCAATTTGTACAGATAGCAAAAAAGAAAAAGAATAAAAAGTAAAAGTATTTTGAGCAGATCTAATAAAGCTTAAAATGTAGCAATTTGTAAAGTATAGACATAAATGTAGCAATGTGAGTATTTAAGTACTGCACTTTACCACTACATTCCACCACTGACATTCAGAATGCATGGTGCATTTATTCTTCTAAATGCACAATGATGATTATGAGGCCATCTTATATGTAATCTTTATTTGTTTGTGAGATGCTTCCTTGAATCAGCCTGCACTAAAGCTGAAGGCTGCAGGGTAACTAGCAGGGCACAGCAATGTCAACCACAGTGAAACAGAGACATGAAAAAGCTACAGAAATATATTTACCCTGCCAAAGGACGCATAAGACTGGCATTATCTAACCCACTGAATACTACAATCAACTTTCCACTGGTGTGGCCATAACAGGCACCCATAGCGGGACTTTTATTTAATTGTGAGGTAATTTGAAGTACATTATATCCAGGGGGTATTTTTCCAACATCTCCCGTGGTTCAGCTTCATTAATGGCGCTTTAGATTAAAAGAGCTGTTGATGTTCTCGGACAAAGTAAAAAAAAAAAAAATTAAAAAATTAAAATGTTGCAGCCCGTTGCTTTCTCTGTGTGTGACTCTTAATGAGCTTCTTGAATTATGTTTGAGCTTTTATGTGAGTGGGTAGCCGTATAGTATGCCTGTAGGTCTTTTTGTTTACAAGCGAGTAGGACTGGACTTCTCGAGGGGAAATTGTGTTTACAAAAACTACAGTATATTTTTACATAGTACTCAATGATTGATTTTACGTGGAAGAGTAAAATCACTACAATCATGTAATCTGTAAGGTTCCCATTTTGAGAAAGACAAAAGCTTGTAGCTGGAGATGCAGTATTGGAAGACTGTGAAAAGGGCCGCTGTAAGCACTAAGCTGCCACCCACCTCCTGCCTTTAGCCTGGCTTCCATCTATCTCACTTTCACCTCCCATAGCCCTACAGCGCACAGCTAATTTGTTTCAGCTAGACTTAGACACTTAAACTCCCTCTCTTTCTCTCTCTCCCTGGAACACATTTCTTTGTAGTCTCTCTCTCTCTTTCTTTCTATGTGTCATTCTTTCTGCTCGTCTCTGCTCCGAATCCCTTCTGATTCCCCCCGGGAGGTGTACACCCTTTACGATAATTTGTCTGTCACAAATGCAACAGCGGAGTCCTCTCGCTGGCTTTTCCTTGGCCCAAAAACGAGATGCAGACGTCCCATCTGGCTGTCATTGGCAAGACGTGGCTGAGAATAGAAGCTTCCCATCCGTCCACATTTCATGGCTGAATTGTCATAGTTGTGCTTGACTTATATCTTTGACCCTCCTGTGCCAGAGATATTTTACTGTGGATTTGCGATCATATAGTTTTTGTTCATTTTTTTTTAATCAGCACACTCTTTGTCTTGGTTGTCACTGATTCATGCATAGATAAAGCGTGGCAGTATTTTGCAGTGCAGTGCAGATGGGGAGTACAACATAGTGCATATATTTAGAAACAACAGGAGTCAGATGTTTCTCTCTGCTGTTCTGGAGGCACTAAAGGTAGCAATCATTTCCCCCCAGCACAATGATCTGAAATCTATTTGTGGACACAGCAGGAGAATCAGAAAACATCCTTAACAAGTTGTCTCAGCTAATGCGATTAGCCAAGCTGCTTACACAGTCATGACATGCAGATGCACACAGATAGCCCCATAATAAATCATTATTCTTCCTATTTCAGTGCTGACGCCTATAGTCTGCCCATAGTGACGGAGCATGTTGTTGTGCCCACAGCTATCTCTCAGAGCAGAGCCTGGGATGCCACAGGACAAAGGCTGAGCAATAGAAGGACAGGGAAGAAGTATTGGCTGTTTTTTCTGAGGCTGTGGCGTTAGTGACACATGCATGAGTGCAAATGGAAAAATTCAGTGTGCGCTATCGCAGTTTTTCTTGGTTCGACAAGAATGATGTGAACGAGAGAACGACAGGAATCAATTTAATGTGTGCATGCATGCGAGTGTGGACATACCAATGCACAGATAACGTCCACAAACATCCCCAACTCAGCCGTGGACCGCCATGGCGCAGATAAACGAAATCAATAAGAATAGAGAATGCAGCATGGAGAGCCATTTCCTCCTAACTTTGGAGCAAGTGTTTTATCTTATGATTTCTCTCTTTTTATATTATTCACACTGAACAAAAGAAAGATTGCTCCAATAAGCAGACAAACTTTGAAAGGCTTTTTCATTGCTCCGTCTATTCATATTCTATTACTACAAGAAAATACTAGTACAATGGGAGCAAAGTGGTACTTTCAGGATAATGCTGTAATTTTCATTCTATAACATATGTTAGAAATTACGTAAAATATGTTGAAAATTACATTTGATAACATGCGGTTGTGTGTTTTTCTTACATCCAAATACAAAACATAGTAGTCTGGAACATAAATATCATAAAACAAAATGAAATTCTGAAACGGACAGCAGTCAGTGTTGGTCATGTGAATGGTGTGACTCAGGTTCTGTAGTGTTTATGTGATCTTTGGCTGGAGGACTCTGGTTTGAGGGACTCTGAGGTCTGCAGTGCTGTGTGTGCAGACACAGAAGCAGACACTGAGGCAGCCTCATGCACCCTAATGATGAGCCGTCCGTCTTTTATTGACTCCTGGGTGTCATGTTGTGATTAGTAGCAGAGCTCACACTCGTCAGGCTCATGTGCACATCGATCCTGTTACCTGGCCACAACCTGTCGATGGGGGTCACTTTTAGCCCCTCCCTCTCCTTCTGCTCCCACTTCCCGCTGTTCATCACTTGCCACCCTCTCATCCGCTCTCTGGTTTTGTCTCATGTAGCTCTCCTCTCTGCCTCCTCTCATCTCTCTATCCACACTCATGGATCAAACTCTTTATCTGGCCTAAGCCACAGCCTGCAGGCACGCGGGCAGCCTCCAGAGACAGTGAAGCAGAGGACCAGCTTCAAACAACATTATATAGGGCTGGCGTGAGGCATGTCTCACAGTGAGGGATGAAAACTGTGGCGGTGTGGACATACTCAGAGCCAGACTGGACATTACAGCCAAGAATCATCCGCTAATTTATCAACAGTTTCCAGAAGTGGCTTGATGCTTGTTGTTGAAAAGACAAGTTTTTGGGAACAGTGGTCAGTAGCACCAGGCATTGGTAAAAAATGTTTGTTTAAAAAAATAAATACTTTATATATCCCTATTTTTCTCCACCTTTTGCCTGTGGCCATGTTCTCCTGTTTCCAAATTTCATTTCTTGTTTACTGATCTAAATTGCATTCATATTTATGCATGCATGCAGTGAGTCATAAGTAACAGTGTTTATTGGAAATGTCTGTACATTAATATTAATTTGAAGCCTTTAAAATAACACTAATGAATCAAAAACTACAACCTGAAGTGATGTGTTTGGCCTGAGGAAAAGTTTACAAGCTTGGCCTTTTCTTTATTCTGATGAATGAAAATAGTATTTGTTAATGTATATCAGTGTAAAATTCTATAGCGCTTAATGCCTGATCAGAGCATAACCACTTGTGAGTGAGTGGACGCACTGTGTGATACAGTAGCCATGGTGACAGCAGCTTAATATGGAGAGATACCACATACTACTGGCTAAAAACACTAATGACATGTTGAGTCACCAGGCTAAACATTTTAAAGGGGCATCGTGTGACTTTTCTGATAGCAGGTTCATCAGATGCCTTTCTCCGTGGAGATGTTATTGCTTTGTTTGGAATGTTTCACAGTATGGTATTAAACCCTTCCATCTTCATGGAGACCAAACTGAACCAAGTTACAGGTCAGATTTGTCACAGTCAGAATCCCTGTTTTTCTAGGTATTTTTGAGTTACACAACCACCTGTAAATAAATAAATGTGAATAAACATAAGGTAGATCTGTTTAATGTCATACTGTGGAACATTCCAAGCTGAGCAAAATGTTACATAGTGAACTTTTAAGCTCATAATGAAGATTTTAGCTGTATGGCTCCTGTCTCTTTATGCATTGTAATATAGGATAATATTGTGAACAGTTTTGTCATCAGTGTCGACTTGGACAAAGATTTGCTGAGAAGAAAAAAAATCAGCTTGCAGTGAAGTCCAATATAGGAACAGATGCTACATAAATCACAATGTTTTGCTTTAATAGTGCTAAATTACTTGTTGGAGTTGTTTTTACTTTTGTGAAATATGGGCTAGTCTAAACACAAGAACAAGGAAACTGAGAGCTAAGAAAAAATAAAGCAGTGGCATGGCCTAGTTTGACTGTAGAGAAATGTCTGTAAGTCCGCGGGTCTGTGGAGATTTGCTTAAAGTGGAGAGATGGGGAAGGTAAGATGGCTCAGAGGATTCAGGCTTGGCTGAACGCGGGCTTATGTCTAATAATCAGCAGGGAGGGGCGCAGCATGGGCCCTCAGAAAGAGAGCTGGGAGAGGATAAACAGAGCTGAGGAATGAGTCAAGGAAAAGGAAAGGCAAAGACCAGATTTAACAGCAGTATGGAAAGAGGGTGGAACATGCAGTCCCCATTGGCCGCACTGTAAGATTTCTATAAGATTCATACATTGAATAGTAACATTTAAATCGCTCTAGTGATGATTCCAGTTTATACATTCCAATTTCCATTTCATTATAAGACTGGCCAATGCAAATGCAAGAGAAAGACTGCGTGTTGGGGATCCTTGTTTGAAATGGAAGAGCACATTCGACATAGTGCAATCTTCCTCTGTAAGTATAAATCAAGAATGTCAACATGAATGTATAATCCTATGTCATAATGTCTAAATAAAACAATAGTGACAATTCTTGAAGAAAAATAAGTTATTTAAATGTAAAATATTTCTAAATTGTAGACCTAAATACAAAAGTGATGAAGGTTTATGACATGGTGTCAATACTTTTTTCACTCAGAAAGTTTGATTTATAAAACTGGTCGCTGTTAGTGAGCAATGGTACTGTAAATATTATTATTATTATTTATTTATTTATTTTTATTTTTTTTTAAGTTTACTGAATTTCACAGCTTTTAATTGACAGTTATAAATTCACACACGTTTGATTAACTCAGACTTAGACAAACCTTATTGATTCATAAGAGAGTTATTTGGACACGGCTCACAGCATATTATAATAACAAAGAAACTCTTTATTATTAGTCTGTCTACATGTCCAAAACTCAGTGTGTTCTGTTTCACCTTATGATGTCATGAAGAGGTAGTTTTCAAGTTAACAGCTCCTTTTACTTTATGTTCGATAGAGATTGGCAATTCCAGATCTGAAATCATTCAAATGATTCTAGTGAAGTTGTATGGAGTTTAAAAGCATAGTGGAGCTGTATTATCACATGACATCACAAGTTGGAACAGAGTGTTTCTGTTTAAAAGAAGAACTTTGCCTAAATATCTGGCTTTGTGTGTTAAACATGTGTGACTGAAACAAAACACAACTCCAGGTATGTTTCTGATGTGGAAACATTATAACATCAGAAATAATAACATAGTAACATGGGCCATTTAAGGAAGCCCCATTTGAGAGTTAGAGTAGATGTACCTGAATGAGCTTAGATAAGAGTTGCACTGTGAGACAGCCCATATGTAAATGAGCATAAGGTAAGTGTGTGATTCTAGGATGCTAACTCTGAGTACTCGATTTGCACCAGATGTTGTGGGCTATAAAGCACCGTCATTCATGACACTTGCGGTCATAATCGCTAACAGCATCCTTATCCATTAGCACATGCCCATACATGCCACTTAATACATCAACGCTAATCCTAATCATAAAAGTCTCTGCGGCCGTCACCCATTTACTTGTTAATGCTCCTCCATATTGATGTTGTCAAAACAATGGGTGTATTAGAGCCTGTGGGTTCGCTTTGCCTGCATTGTCTACACCCCTATGCGGCACTATTAACACCACAAGGTCAGACATTTTTTATTTCATCAGTAGTGAATTATCCATGCCACTCTACCAAGGGGAGGTCAGAAGCAGGCGCTTGTTTAACGGGTGTGGGGCAGGGCGAGGGGGGTGGGGGAGGTCGAGGTCACCGAAGCACTGCCACTGCAGAGCCACACCACAGCAGCATTTTAGCATCGGCCCAATGAGCGATCACCTCCGAGCTCCAGTCATAATTCAGACTGACCTCAATCTGCCAGCCGCAGCGCCATGTGATGGATCTGCGCACAGTTTGGGTGTCGGGTCCTCGCATGTCAAACACTGGCACATAATGATAGGCCTATCTGTTGCTCCGACAAAAGGGAGAGACAAGCCGATATGAATGTCAAGTGAGGAGCGCTGTCACTTTAAATTCTCAGGTAACAATAACCAAACTGGCAGTACAATTGATACTGCACCTGATTTTCATGTGTCAGCTTTTGCAATTTTTAGGATTTTCACAAAATTTCACGTCACAAAAGTAAACAATGAGCTTTTTAAAAACACAACTTTTAATGGATTCTTGTTAACCTTTTCTTGTTAACCTTTCTGCCAACTATCAGCCTGTCTGTCACACTGTTTCACACTTGGCTAACCCTGACACTGAATTAATATTGCATTAATTGCTAAAACATAAAAGCAAACCTGTTATCTATTTCAGCAAGATATGTTAAACATTCAAAGGCTAAACATAAACTTGACCATACATTTCATTCAAAATGAGTAAGATCATTTCTTTTTAATGGGCACATATTATGCTATTTTCTGATCTATGTTATAATGTTGTTTCCGCATCAAAAACATAGTTGGAGTCATGATTTGTTTCATTCACACATCTTTAATGTTGGAATTTCCCATCTCTTCTGAACTGAAGATAATAGGAGCTGTTAACCTGAAAACTACCAGTACATGACATCACAAGGTGGAACAGAGCAGTCTGAGTTTGGAGATGTAGACAGACTAATAATAAAGGATTACTCAAACATGTGCTGTAGGATCTTTTAAACAAATTATTATCTGATAACAATATGGGAAAAGCTGCCAATGACCACAACAACAAGACTGACTCCCCTGGAATGTTAGCTACAAATCCAAAGTGGTTAACCTCCCCTATAATGCCGCGTGTCAGTCTCTTCGTCATCCATGGACCTGATCAATCAAAGCCATTGCAGAACATGCTCCCATAGACACACACACACACTCCTCCCCGTGTGTGTAATTAGTGGATTCCCTGAGCGCTGATGAACCGGCGCTCTCCTCCTCTGCCTCTGACCTTCCCCAGTGAGACTCCAAACACAGTAGGGCTCCACACACTCTGCTAATACATATTTATTGCTCCACTGACAGATTGTGAAGCTGCTAGATTTATATGTTGCACAACAAACAGAGGCTAAGGTATCATTGTGCTTGTTGTCATCTAAAGCAAGAGATAAATAAAACATATAGCAAACATGTCTAAATGTCAGTTAAAAGAAAGCTGTAGCAAAAGCAGTTTAGTGGTGTATAGCATGCCCCGAGCACAATAGAAGATCCAAAAATCTCAAATCTCAAAATAGATAAGAGTGACTCAACAAAACAAATATTAGGATTTCAACAAACAGTAATTCATCATGAATGTTTTGCTCTTCTTTCTTACAGAAATTCAAACAAAACATTTAGGGTTTAAAGAAAGTGTGGTGAAAGCATCTTTTGCTTTAATTAGATGTAACCAAAAGCAGGAGCTCAACAGTCTCCCCCACATCTCAGATTCAAAAAGTAAAAAGTTTCCCGTTATAGAGACTGACCCAAAGAGAAAAGTATTAGTAGTTTTATTGAATGAGTTAGCTTTGGCGATGAAGGGCGTGGTGTTTAGGTGATGTCTTTTCCCCCTGAGGCTTGGACACTGGAGGTGGTAGAGGTGAGGCCAAGGAGAGTGAAGGGGAAGATGAGATGATGAGAAGCTGAGAGGACGCTGGGGAGGAGGTGGCACAAACCAAAGCAGCCGTGCACCAGCAATGAGGGTTTAAACTGGGCAGACTGGGCCCTGATTGGACAAGAAGGAGGTGTGGTGCATAGTGAGGGGGAGTGTTTGGAGGGAGAAGATGAAGGCTGAGGAGCAGGTAAACTCTGGAGAAGCAGTAAGGTAGACAGGAGCAAAGTTATGGTAGACTTCAGCCCAGGCTGAATTTACGCCAGCTCCATTTATGTTATGGATTCACTACAGCTTGACTCTACTGTGCCTTCAAACTCTCAACATTTGAATTTTTTGAAAAGTCTTTGAGAAAAATAGGACATTTAACAGGCTTCAATGTGGGTGGCAGGGACTGTGCAGCTGCATTGCATTAGTTTGTCTCTTCTTTGATTCTTCACTACCATTTACAAACTTTCGAAATATGTTTTTGGTGATTACAGTTTGATTCTGTGAAATGCTCTTTTTACAAGATTTGACTTGATGTTTTTAGCCTCACATTTGACATGAAAGACTTGAAGTATTAATAAATAAACTCTAGTGTGTCAGTGTTACTAAACTGTCTAACCCAAAACCATCAGAAGTCATATCTTAAGCACAGTCTTTGACACAGTTCTCACATTCTAATATTGTACAGCCCAAGTTTAGAATGACTTCTTCTAAACTCTAAGCAGACAGATGCAGGAGCAAGCTGCCGCCGTTCATTGCCGTAAACCCACTTGATGCGTGTCTGTCAAGAGCCCCTTATCAATCAAAAACCTGCTCCTCACTGCAAATATTTTCCTGGAGAAACTTGTGATCAAAGACACTCAGAAAGAGGATGTGGCGCGGCCTGCAGCATTGGGATTCAGGACGGGCTCCCTGCACCATGACTGTATGTGTTTGCACAGAGCAAACCGGAGCAGAGAGGCAATAGCACCGAGCACTGAGGGGAGGAGGGGGTGGGGGTGTACAGGGGCATACAGAGGATTAAGCCCCCCACCCCTCTGCATGTGCCCCAGTCCACTCTGTGTCACTCATCTGGTCTCACACTGCTCCTGTAATGCTTTAAGTAGGCAGACCCTCCACATCTGCTTCCTCTGCCCAGGACATGGCCCAGACCACTGACCCAAGCAGACACCCTGTGGGATTTTAAGCAATTCATTTAAAGGTTCCCCTTTCCTGTTGAGGAGTCCACCCCCCACTTGTCTCCATGGAGATGTTATTGCTTTGACTTGAATATTCCACAGTATGGCACTAAACATATGTTATCTGGCATTTACTTAATTACAATGTTTTTATATCTCAAAATATACTTTGCTGGGACGCCTCTCCATAGATCTCATTTCTAGCTTGGCCTGGTGGTCTTACTTGCTTGTTTTATAAAGATCGTTTTAAAGGAACAATCCTGAATTTTGGACATAGGACCTCATTTCCTAGTGAGCCAAAGTGTTGGAGATGTTTGGAGACACTTCTTTAAATATTCCATCCAGTCCTTGTATTTGCAGTTTTTGCTGGTGCTAGGCTAGCACATGTCAATGGCCATAGTTAGCCTGCCACTAAAAACTCACAACCCACAAAAACCCACTCCACAAAACATCCGAAGTAGATTCATTATTACACCAGACTGTCGATGTAAATGACTGTGTTGATAAAATAATATTTGAACTAAAACTAACTAACTAACTTGCACTGCATAAATCGTCGCATGTTGAGGGACTATTTTCTCAGCAGCAGCGGAATTTTACTTTGCTGGTAAGATAAGTGCTAGGTGATATCAGTCCGCCGCTGCCGAGCTTTCTATCAGGAAGTACAACTCGCTGCTGCTGCTCACACATAAATCCTTCAACTTCAAGGTTGGTTTTACTTCTAAAATTATTCTATCGACACAGACATTCACATCGACAGTCTGGCATAATAATAGATTTGCTAATTTGGGTAAGACTGGTTTTAGTGGCAGGCTAACTATGGCCATTGACATGCGCTAGCCTAGCACCGGCGACCTATGCAAATACAAGGACTGGAGGGAATATTTTAAAAAGTGTCTCCATAGATATGTCCATAGATAAAAGAAGTAGTAGACCCACGCTAGCTGTACAACTTTCTGCTGCTACAAATACTGCAACTAAATATAAATACTTAATGTAAAATAAGAAATACTACCAAACACAGAGATCTTAGTTACTACTGTATCTATAGGCTAGCCTAATCACAACACTGAGACAGCTTAAGGGGCATATTCAGGGCAAACCCAAAAAGAGGAGAGCTGCAGCTTTCTTCAGATGGAACACAAATCAGATCATTGCATAGATCGAATCAAGACTGGAGGAGAAGAAGTAGAAATCACAATTCAAGGCACAAGGAAAATCAATGTTCTAATGCAAAGTTATAATGCTGCGAAGGCGCTCCCCACTGAAACGTTTCACAGTTCACTCACCCAGACACATTAATTCTACTTACTAGCCACAAACAAATAAATGTAAATAGCTCTGTAAATAAACACTTCATCTACGCCAAGAAGAAATAAGCCCCCCGCTGCCTCTGATTAAGACCACCAAAGTGATATATCTGGCACTTAGGTCTGCTATTTACCTCATAAACGCAATGCCACCCACTCCCATACTGAAATATCACTAACTAACATGCCATGTTTTTCACAGCACTTTCCCTATGGTGTCAATGTAGCTGTAGCTAAACGATTTTCTACCTTTTTACTGTTTTCCACAGTAGATTTTTTATTTTTTTGTCATCTTGAGAATTTTTGGCCAGTAAACACTTTCAGCAAAACATTTTAGTAAGGTGTGAAAATAATGTGTTAAAAGTGTGTTTGGAATACAGAAAATACTTTGTTCTGGGAAAAAATGCTTTAATATTAATGATCTAGTGACTAATTCCAAACCTTGTTGCAATTACATGATGAAAATTATGTTTAATGTTATAATCTGTTGTTTATGTGAAGATCTTAGAGCAAATAATCACAGAAGTAAGATACTGGGTCTTTTCTATTGCAGGCTAGTGTGTATTGCAGTATGTTTTTCACATCTTACTTATGTCTTAGCTAATGCTTTTACTTAACCTGTCTGACTCACATCGATTACCACATAGGCATAGACTACAAATCTGCTTTGTTGTGCATCTTCTGTGCTTCTTCTTTTTTTGTTTGCCTTTTTTTTATTCTTCAGTATATTCAAATACATACAATCACATAGACAACATATACTGTACGGGGGTGGTGTGCAGTTGCTTATACAGGAGAGCAGAAGAAAGAAAACAAAACAAAACAATAATTAAATAAAGAATTGTATCAAAATGTAGGGTGGGGTGATATTGTTATACATATTTCTTATAGATATTATATGTTTTAATACCTTTTTTGTTTTGGACTTGTTTTATTGTTTGGAAGTGTTGCTGTATTTCGTTATTATGATGACGACCATTTGGCTTGTCTTGAGTCCACTTTGTTTCGTGTATGATACTTGGCCAGCATGATGAAAGTCAGAATGAGGAAATAGAGATCTTTGGGGAAGGAGGAGTTGTTGAAGAAGAACGGGACGTCATTTTCCTGGAGGCTGATCACGTGTCTGGTTTTGGTTTGGATGAGTTGTTGTATGTGGGTCCAGATGTTTCTACTGTATGTGCAATGGTAAAACAGGTGAGTGATTGTTACAGTTTCGCTGCGACAGAAGTCACAGTTGTAATCTATCTCTAATTTGAATCTTTGTTTGACTGGGTAAATATTATGGAGAATTTTGAAATTGACATCTTTGATCTGCTTTGATCTTCTTTTCCTTCTTCTTCTTCTTCTTCTTCTCTTCTGCTTCTGCTTCTGCTTCTTCTTCTTCTGTGAGAATGCTAAAATTGCACTTCAGACCCATAGCTGGACTTGAGTGGTGTGGTCAAAACAAGCTATACTATGTGGGATATGAACATGCTTCCTTGACTGCACTGGAACTTTCAGAAATCTAATTATTTTGAGGGACACGATGTTTGTTATTTGTATCCTGATCCTTTTAGTAGAAAGTATTGCTGCATTTACTGAAAACACAATTTCATTTGGGAGGCTAAGTTCTTCCTCCGTTCCTTTATGCTTCCCACACACGCGCCCACGCAGTACTCTTAACTGTATCCCGCCTGAAAAAGCCTGCTGCACTTTGGCTTGGTATTGTACTAAGTACTATTCTTATTCATATAGTGTAAAATAGCTATATAGAGCATAGGAGTAAGTTGTAATTTTAGCGATCCACCCACAAACTTGTATTGATGGAAATGCTGTACACGCTGAATTCTGACTTGCAGCCATCTTGTGCAAATATGTGTGCGCATGTAATGTCTGGAAGCAGGTGCATCGTGTCTATAATTACTCTGTTTGAGTGCGTTCCAATTTGAGCTTTGCCTGAAAAGTACATTAAAGGGAGGGGGCCAAAAGGGTGCAGGCTGCTTAGACGAAAGGCGACACTTAAGTTGGACTTCTCAGAAGCTTAAATATTATCTGGCATTTCATGGGTTTGCGTTGCCAGGTTTTCGGCACTATTTGTACTCAAGATTATAGAAGCATATTGCAGCATCTGCTTGATACAGACAGAATATTACAGGGAGAGTATAGAGATGGATGGAAAAGGGGGAGGTTGAGAGACAGACAGAAGGCCTACTGTCTGAGAGCTGTCTGCGAGACCAGCCCATCTGCACATTCATTATAACAAGCCGAATTTCATTATTGGACCGTGTGGCAACAAGAACTGAGGTCTGGTCTTTGTTTTTATGTGGACTGCTGAGCGCCTGGTCCGCTGGAACAACTAAGTGAACTACTATGACACAGTTTGAAGCACGGGACTTGAATTATTACTTTTTGTTTAGTTTGAGCTATTTCTTGTCTCTCTCTGAGTCTGTGTTATCGGTATCCAGTGGTTCAAATCATTCAGTAGTGGACTATGGAAGAAACAGTGGTGTACACGGGGCTGGTTTGAGTGGGCTTATCCAACAGATGCACTTTATTGTAAATTGCTAAAGGAAATGTTTAGGAATACAGAGTACAATTAAAAGAACTTACAATTACTGTTCCCTTCTTGGAAAACTGTATTCAAAGGACATACATAGGTACCTGTTGTTCTCTGCTGTGTGAAAATTCAAGCTTGTAAAACATTACAAATAATGTCTGCTCAACTATATTTATTTATTTGTTTGAAATAATAATATGAATCCATCGGGGTGGACTATGTTCATGATCTAAACATCATCTCATGTGTTTGCATTCTCTGTTGCAGGTCTGTTCCATCGAGCCATCATCCAAAGTGGCTCGGCCCTTTCCAGCTGGGCGGTGAACTACCAGCCGGTCAAATATACCCGTCTGCTGGCCGAGAAGGTGGGCTGCAACGTTCTGGACACCCTGGACATGGTGGACTGCCTCAGGAAAAAGAGCTCCCGGGAGCTGGTGGAGCAGGATATCCAGCCAGCCCGCTACCACGTTGCCTTCGGGCCAGTCATCGATGGAGACGTAATTCCGGATGATCCAGAAATTCTGATGGAGCAGGGGGAATTTCTTAACTATGACATCATGCTGGGGGTCAACCAGGGGGAGGGTCTGAGATTTGTGGAGAATGTTGTGGATTCGGAAGATGGCGTCTCCGGGAATGATTTTGACTTTTCCGTGTCGGATTTTGTTGACAGTTTGTATGGATACCCGGAAGGCAAGGATACCCTTCGAGAGACCATTAAGTTTATGTATACAGATTGGGCTGATAGGGACAACCCAGAAACAAGGCGCAAAACTTTGGTGGCTCTTTTCACAGATCACCAATGGGTGGAGCCTTCAGTGGTAACAGCGGATCTACATGCCAGATATGGATCACCCACATACTTTTACGCCTTTTACCATCACTGCCAGAGTCTGATGAAGCCGGCCTGGTCTGACGCAGCACACGGAGACGAGGTGCCCTATGTGTTTGGGATTCCCATGATTGGACCCACTGACCTGTTCCCCTGTAACTTCTCCAAGAATGACGTGATGCTGAGTGCTGTGGTCATGACCTACTGGACCAACTTCGCCAAGACTGGGCAAGTATATTAATGAATCATAAATCAAGATAGAGGCCGAGGAAATATGATGAAGATGTGTGATTGACTTAAGACAAAAAAATACTTTTTCTGCTCAGGAAAAAAACTATTACGGTCAATAGCACAGCAACTATTTTTCTATTAGATTTCTCTTACTATTCAAACTATTACTATGCACAACAACAACTATTACTTTTATTAAAACTATATACACAAGTGTCTATCTCTCACCACTGTTACCAGATACTTACTGCGAATAATCAGCACTTATATAGCAGATACACTTATTCCTACAACACCTGCAAGTACTATCAATATCACTATCCAACAAGTATTCAATCTACTACTACTATAATTAAAGTCTTAGGAATAAATGTGAGACCATAATATTCCAAACTTAACAGAAGTAAAAGTTATTTACCTAGGTTCACTTTCACCTCAGCGTATTAGCTTTGTTAAATTGTTAAACATTTGATGACAAGCTTTCCTCACATTTCATCCTGACACATTATCCTCGCTAACTCATTTGCTCTTGAAATTAGTCAAACAACTCCACCGATAAATTAGTAAAACCTTTAATGACACGATTTAAAAGCTCTTGTCAAAGTCGAATCACAGTGCTATAAAAAGGACTGGTGCACCATAGAAAAGCAGCTTCAGGCATTAGAGTGCTGCTGCAGATAGTATAGGATGAGAAAAAAGCGTTTCTCAATGTTTTTTTTTTCAAAGGTGTTTTTTTTTTTTTTTTTTTTTTGCTTTGACTCCAGCGTCTGAAAACCAGAGACATATTGAATGCGAGGAAGATTAAATGTGTGTCGTGCTGCACTGTTTGGGTTCAGTATTTGTTCATGGCTGCCCTGGTCTTGTGTCCCTGTGTATATGTGTGCTTTTGCCTGGAAATGCTATCTCTGCTCTATTATAGCAAGCCTCAGAAGACATAGAGACTTATCAGGGAGACATATCAAACTCTTGCCCTCGGCACTATCGATTGCCCCTGCCTGGACTAGTCGATCACTCGTGCCCCGAGTGACTCCTATTCCCCACCAATTTCACCCCCCTCGCCCATTACACACCACTGCCCAATTTGTATGACTACGAGTAATCATTTCTAACAACCGAAATTTAATTTGACAATCCTGTTACCGGAGAGCTATCGATCTCATTCAGTAACAGGAGGCCGTTTAAAGCCCTGTCCAGTATTTTATCCCTCTCTACATCATGCGCTGTCCAAAGAGGTGGCATTACCATTCACTGGGCTCTTACCTGATAGGCTGAAGCCTGCAGCATCTGGCTCTGCTGCAGCATCCTTGAACGGCTAATAGCGCATCAGTGCAGATGGAGTGATGTTTGGAAGGTTTGGGGTCCTCAAGCAAAAGCACACAGAGGTCTATCAGTGAAGCTTGGACTAAACAGCTGTCTCCTCTGCCTCACAGCCATCGGGCGCTACTGCAGACGCATACCAAGCTGCAATTTGTAGATACAGAGCACAGTTATTAGATGTCTTTTCAGGAATATTAGCTGACATTATTATAAGTGGCAGTGCTGAATTTTAATGAGAAAAGTTTAAGCCCTAGAGGTAACTTTTGTAGATTTCGCAATGTCAATGAAATGGTGACACATCATAAAAAAGCGTGAAATGAAAGCATTTTCTTCCCCAGACTGAGTGAAGTGTTGTTTTGTATGTAAATGAAGCTGTATACCATATGATACTTGCTTGTAACCCAGCAGGTGACAAGGTTGAAAACACCAGATTAGTTCACTGCATTTGACCCATTCTTCAACCTCTGTCACTCTGTTAAGAGGAGAGGACACTTACGAGGACACATCTCCAGATAGGCTTGGATCTTGGTCAAGAGTACTTCCCTGGAGGATTAGCTTTCTGTGATATTCCACTCAAGACAAGAGGAGACTAAGCAATATTCAGTCAAAAAGGACACACATCCAGAGGGGTTCCTACCACGGTTAAAAATGTACATGTTTTTGAGGCTGGTAGAAAGTGTTCATACTTTTTCACTCCGGGGTTAGGCCTACTTCTTTCACTGAGAAGATGCTTTCCTTTTGTTTGCATTTATTAGATGAAGAAATAGCGCCACCAACTGTTTTTCTGCCTAATACTTTATCGCTCACATTTTAATGAGCATCCGGTGACATTGAGATGAGGGATTTACTGCACCCTCTCACGCTGCAGAGGGGAAGCCAAGTGAAAAGTAAAGGGGATTTGTTGCATGAGATTTACTCCAAAATGAGGTCAAAGATCCAAGTAAACAAAAGTGCAAAGACAATGATTTTTACATGCATATGAAACTACTTCACCTTAAAGTACATATGACAGATTTTTATGGTTCTCTAATTTGGATTAATTTGGTGGGATTATAACTATTGCAAATATAAAGTATAGTTTTACGCCCATCAAGAAGCAAATACAGTATGTTGAAAATTGCAGGAATTGGGGAGTTCTACTAATAAAACCTATTGATTACATCACACTAGGGAGAGTCAAATGAAAGAAACAAATTGTCCTATAATAATGTCTGTGCACATTAGAGGTGTTTAGATAGGTAACACTTATGGACTTCCCTAATTTGATGTCACAATTTCCAACCAAGTTTTTTTTTTCCTTTAATATAATGATTTTAACTGTGTTTTAGTAAAATCAATAGTCTAATCTCCCTTAAGAGAGTCTTCATGTCTGTGCTGTATGATTTCTGTGTGTGCATTTAAAGTAGCTATGACCCTCCAGACAAAGATTACGGCACACAACAATACGGCTCTAGCATAGGCTTGGATTAGATACCAGGACAATGAAAAGTCAGAGGGATCATTGTACTTTAGTCCAAATCATGGACCCACCCATCAACACCTAAGAAGAAGGCTTTTGTGGACTGGCTACATTTCCCATAAAATCCCATCCTAATTTAGACCTCACTGTGGGATAAAGTGGACTAGATCTTCACCCAGCTCAAATCTGGCTCCATAGAGAACATCCCTTTAATTAAGACCCAGTTGGATTCCCTCCGTCCAACAGGCATCTCCGGTCTATGTGTAAAAAAAAAAAAAAAAAAAACGAGCCCAGATGTCCATAATGAATCAGCTGACCCAGATAGTGCAGCACCACTTCCTGCCCCGGACGCTTAAGTCGGTTGTAGAGACATGCGTGACACCATGTCGGGACACCACAGCTTCATGTCAACAGTCTGTATCATAGCCTCACACGCCCCACCCCTCCAAGCAACCAAAGCACTCTCTCTCTCTTGTCGTCTTTACAGGCCAAATCCGTGTCTGTTTTTTTCTGCCATCATTGTCGCTCAAGCATAAAAGCATACAGACAGAGAGCGCACTGTCAAATCTTCTTAGTGTGTTTACTCTATAAGGCCGCTCTTTTCCCGGGCGCAGGGGATGTTGCACGATTGAGGCAGTTTCTGGTTATTTTTTCTGGCTGCAACGTTTTGTTTTACTATTGACAGAAATATTGGCTTTTGCTCCCTCGCTTCCAAAACTTACAACTGCACACTTTCTTGAAGTTGCACTATGTTGCTTTTCTGGTTGGAGGTACACCAGCTGCAGGCTCCATGGGGAAGGGAGTTGTTTCTTTGCCTGGAATGTTCCACAGTATGGCATTAACTGTATCTACCCCGCAAAGTATGTGCATTCTTACTAGTGTCCCCTTTTTACAGATCTGACATGCAACTTGGCTTGGTGTTGTCATCTGCTTGTCTCCATGTAGATAGATACTATAATGAATGCCATACTGTGGAACATTCTAGGAAAAGTAAAGTCATCTCAGAAAGGTTACACAACTTTAAAAACATGCTGAAAACTGATTTTTTTTTTTTTTATATGTAACAAACAGACACAACTTACCATTACAGATTTACACAGACCTCAAACTTTCTTCTACTTGAGTGCAAGATATGATTAGTTGGTTGCTATAATGCTACAATATTTCTTCAGATAAACTAGTCATTCCAACTACAATATTTTCAGGAATGATACATTTTTTGGTAATCTTGTATTCTAACTAAAACTTCTCAGAAAATGCACTTTATAATGAGCAAAAGATCAATTATTATACATCATTAAACACACAGTCTTTCAGTCTTACTAGTATTTTTCAAGCTAGATCTTTTCCTAGCGCCCTCAGCTCTAGCAGCGGAACCCCATGCTGAGTGGGGCTTTACTAAGGTAGATAAAAAGAGCTAACCATCTTGTGTTTATTTCAATCTCTTCTCTCCCTCCTCCTCCTCCAGCCCGCGCCCCCCTCTTCCTCATTACGCTACACCAAGGAGAAAGTCTCTTGTAACCATTCACACATGCACTAACATATGCAGTATTGATTGGCTTCTTTTCACTCTCGACTTAAACAAATCTAGATAGGAGTAACTACAGTGGGTCTCTGGTCTGGTTTGATTTATGTCCCTGTTAGTTGATTTTTAGCTGTTTTCCTCCCACTTGTCAATCGAAAGGCCTCCTCTGCAGGGTTAACGGCATGTGTACTTCAACTTTACTCCTGTCTGACCTCATTTACTAAATAAGCCAACCATTTTTAGTACAGCTGTCAAGTACAAATCATAATCGCAACTCAGGAAATGTTAGAACAGATGAAGCAACGGAGCTGAGAGTTACTGTATCAACATATTTGGTCACAATATAACAGAACAGAGACAGGGTCTTAAGAGAGATTAAGAGAGATACTGTCATAATCATATGCTAAATAAAAGATCATTTAATGTAATCTAATAAAAAATTATGACAACACATGCAAAGAAGACAGGATTTAGGTCACAAAATATATGTAAAATATTACATTAAGATTACAAGGTAAGGGTAGTTTAAAATGGGTAAGGTATACATTACTATAATGATTCACTATGACTGCACAGTATATAAAGGTTGCCTTTTGTTTAATAGAGATAGGCAATTACAGGGCTGAAATCATCCAAATGATTCTAGTGAAGGTGTATGGAGTTTAAAAACACAGTGGAGTACTTCCTGTATTACCACATGACATCACAGGGTGGAACAGAGTGTTTTATGTTTGAGAGAAGAACACAGCCTAATTATGTAGAGTTTGTGTGTTAAACATTTGTGAATGAAACAACTCCGGGTATGTTTATGACGAGGAAACATTATAACAGAGATCATAAAATATGATATAGGCTCTTTAATGGTGAAAACACATGCAAAAAGACAGGATTTAGGTCACAAAATGCATGTAAAATATAAGATTACAAGATAAGAGTAATTTAAACTATAATGATTCACTATGATTACACAGCGTTTAAGTCTTTGATCTTCATGTTTGCAACTGACTGAAATGAATGAAATGAAAACAGTTTATTAAACACCACATTGACCAAGGACATTTCCAGAAGCCAGTGTCTTTCTGACCAAATTGGTTTGCAAGTTTTCAAATTGGTATTTCTCTAGCACCATTGAACAGATTTCTATTTTACATGTGTTATTGGTTCCAAAAAACACAGCAGGCTTTCTGGATCCCATTCAGATATGCAACTAACTACATGCAAATGCTAAAAGCTCTCTTGTTTCCAGATACATTGAGTTATACGGTATGTTTTCTATTGGCAGTAGAACAGTAAACACTAAAGCGCCTATATTACACTATTATAATCTATGTTATAATGTTGTTTCTGTAGATTGTAGAGTTGTGTTTTTTGGGGGTTTTTTCCACAACATACATAACATACAGACTCTGCATATTTAGGCATATTTATATTTGTGTTCTTCTCTCAGTCAGAAAACACTAAACCTTGTGATGTAATGAGGTAATTCAGGAAGTGCTCCACTGTGTTTTTAAACTCTATACACCTTCACTAGAATCATTTGGATCATTGCAGCTGCGGAATCGCCAATCTCTACTGAACTAAACTTGAAAACTTCATGGCATCATAAGGTGGAACAGAGCATTTTGTGCTTTGAATTATGTGGACAGACTAATAATAAAGTTTTACTTAAATATGTGTAAATGAAGTAAAAGAACTCCAGATATGTTTTTGAGGCAGTAATGGCATTATAACTTGGCCTGAAGTTCACAAGAGTCCATTTTGCGTAAGATAGGACCTTTAAACAGTGTGTACATTACATTATAGACTTCTTGAATTAGAGTTACAGTTAGGGTTTTATCTGCCATTATTTTCTTTAATCTTACTATCTTCCACTTCTTTCATTAAAACCTGTTCGACCTGAAAGGCCCTGAATGGCTGCCTTTATGTAAGACCATAGCCACCTTGCTTACTCCATTAAACCAGCACTTACTTTATAGGAGATTTGTAGCCAATATCCAGATTTGCATTAGAGAAGGTAAGGAAGTGGTGGGCTTGTTAAGGGGCTAGATGCCATTGATTGGTGTCCATGCTGTGCACAGAATGTAATGAGATGAAAAGCAGTGGGTAGAGGAAAGAGGAAGAAAATTTGCATGACTACATAATTCAAAAGATAGGAAAACTAAAAAGTATCCATGGTGATTTTTTGTGGCAATATTGTTCAAGTTTGCTTCGCCCGAAAATAGCCAAGCATACTGTCATATAAGACATATTAGATTTGAATTATTATAGGAGATTGTTGGCTACTGCAGCACTGTGGTGGAGTGGGTGTTTCTATGACCCAATTTTACCTGTTTTTACTCAGCTATAGTGTGGATTATTATTATTATCTTACTAACCAGCAATGTGGCTCAGTGGTTAGCATTTCTGCATCAAAGCAAGAAGTTTCCAAATTTGGTTCCCAGGCTTGTGAAGTTTGTATTCTCCCAGTGCCCTGTATTTCCTTTGGGCACTTCACTTTCAGAAGGATGAAAAATGAAGACTGTTGCCAAAGCGATTAACAATTTAAAACACAATATTATATCTTCTGAGTGGGGAAAAAGTCCTCGGCATGTTACATATTCGTTAATTTCAGGCAAATGATTCCTTCTTGATTTGAAGAATTTTGTGAGGACCTTTCCCCATCCATTGTTATTGCTATAACCACTGTTACCATACCAAATCCTTCAAATCAAGATGTAATCCTTATGCCTGAAACTCATGAATACGTTTAAAAGTCCAGCTTCTTTATCTTTAAAAGAAAAAAGGCATTCAAATATTACTAGTACCGTCACGATAATTACTATATCAACTCAATATATGAAAAATGGAATACATTTTGGGCTCAGTATTTATTTTCTGTACATTTTCTTATTCAAAATGAGGAGATGTGGGATATTTAAAGGGACAGTCCGGAATTTTGGACATAGGACCTCATTTCCTAGTTAGCCAGAGTGTTGGAGACATGTGGAGACACTTTTTGAAATGTTCCCTCCAGTCCTTGTATTTGCAGAGGTCGCTGGTGCTAGGCTAGTGCATGTCAATGGCCATAGTTAGCCTGTCACTGAAAACAGTCTTACCCACTCCACAAAGCACGCAAAAACCTATTATTACACCAGACTATCGGTGTACATGTCTGTGTTGATAGAATAATAAAACATTGCATGGATTGTCGCATGTTGAGGGACTATTTTCTCAACAGCAGCGGAATTTTACTTTGCCGGTAAGATAGGTGCTAGGTGATATCAGTCTACCGCTGCCAGGCTTTCTAACAGAAACAACTCCAGGGTTTCTAAATGGCCACCGATTCAAGTCAATGGGCAGAACTCAATGGCGCATGATCCCAGATTAGCCTAGCCTGGCGAGGCCATGATCAGAAAGTACAACTCGCTGCTGCTGCTCAGACATAAATCCTTCAAATGCAAAATTATTCTGTCAACACAGTCATTCACATGAACAGTCTGGCATAATAACTGTTTTGTTTCCGGTGTTTTGTGGAGTGGGTAAGACTGTTTTTAGTGGCAGGCTAACTATGGCCATTGACATGCACTAGCCTAGCACCAGCGACCTCTGCAAATACAAGGACTGGATGGAATATTTAAAAAAGTGTCTCCACATGTCTCCAACACTCTGGCTAAGTAGGAAATGAGGACCTATGTCCAAAATTTTGGACTGTCTCTAAGATTTGAGCTGTAGAGGAGTGAATAATTAATTTATTATTGGTTCATTCTGCTTTTTATTTGTCGCAGCTCAGGCCTTTTAATGATACTTTCTCTTTTAAAATGGTTTATCTTGCATTGTTATTATTATTATTGTATCAATGGCATAAAGTAATTTCAATATTATCATTTATCACAGTATATCTCTGTAACAATATATCACACAGTAAAATGTGTTATACTGACAGGCCTAATCACAAATAAAATGGTTGCAGTAAAATAAAACACGATATTATGAAGCTGAAATTGCCAAATTAACAGTCTTATCCTGGCAGCAGATGACATTTATAGAAGCGCCTAATGTTTAGATTCCTAATTAGACATTTATCTTACTACAACTGATCTGATCATTTAAGTCAATAGCCTTCCCTATGAGGCGAACTGTTAGCAGCATGCGTCCTAACACAGTTGTACAGGGCCAGATACACAGCATCATTTAGCCCACTGAACTGAAGGCTGCCATTACAGCTCCAGCTCACATCTGTCTTACCTCCACCTCAGCACGACACCACCTCCAAGGGTAAAAGAGCAACGCCTCAATCCGCCCGCTCAGTACTCAAAATGCCCTCCAGCGTACCCCCTGTTCCAGCGCCCCGGAGTTTACAAACATTTACACAGAATTTCTTATTAAAAATTTACCTTGAATGGGCTAGAATGTATTTGAATATGTATTACTGATGCTTTGCTTTTTCAGGTGAGCATATTCAAACAACTTCGGGGCCTGAATTTGTTACAGGGGGATAAAAATAAATAAAAGTAACAGGCTTTAAACACTGCATATTTTAGTAGCGGATAATGCATGTTCCTTGTTTGAGAGGGGAGATGTAGCAAAGGATGGCAATGAACCTTGAGTGTAGTGAAAATAGATTCTTGTCTCCTGCCTTGGGGCACCTAAACGTGTCGCCTTAGATTCGGTGATGGCTAGGTCTATGATCACTCAAGCACTTCAAATTACATCAGGATGAGAAGGGAAGAGGGAGGAGGACATGGGGAATGGGAAAGAAAGAAAATGATATTCATTCTTTGCCTTTATCAGTCTTTTACATCAGCGCTGGCGGACAGGGCGAAGAATGGTTAATGAGGAGATACACCCTTCTCACACATGGGGAAATGGTAATATAAAAAAAGCAGAAAAGCGTTATGAAGTACAATTGTAAATGAGTACATTGTGGTTCTTTGATGTTTATAACTACTAGTACAGCTTTGTTAGTTTAACAATAAACCAGTGAAAGATATACTTATGACTTATGCTACGTTCAAACTCTATTTCAAATGACTAGTTGGATACCTATGCATTTGAGGGCAGCTTGAAACACACTGAAGCGCTGCAAATTTTGACAAAATTTCAGCTTTTACTCTCCTCCATAAAAGTGACATTGTGCATCATTCACTTTAAATTGTCAAACTAAATGACTAAAAGAAGTGACCTCGACAAGCACAATGCATTTTCATGTAAATGTCATCTGAGTTTATTGTCAGCACTGCTTGTCTTAATTTTTCTAACTGCAACTCATATTACGCAAACCCAACAGACAATCTTTAATCTTTAATTAACCTTTTTGTTGCCCATAGCTGATAAACTACAGCATATGGTTATAATATAGGTCAAACAAACATTGTAACTGTACATTTACTCACATACACCTCCACCATTTTGAGATGGGACTAAAATCTGCAGGTAAAACTACTGCAAACGAGTAAAGTGGATGAAGTCTAACTCAATGAACAAAGCCATTCTAAGCTGTAACATCCAGATGTTGCACCAGCGTGTTATGTCTGCACAGATTGCCCTAGTTCATTTTTCTAACTGGAACACTACATAAAACCAGCCATAAAACCCATTTAAAGAGCAATAACATTAAAGAATTCCTTCAGCATTAGGAGAGGACCACTGCCCAAACATCAGTACATTACCCCTTGATAAAAAGACCAGGTTAGCCCACAAATCCACATCTTCTGACAGATTTGAGATTACTCGTACATACAGTCAATCACACTTACAAACGCTTGGGAGTCCTTAACCACGGTCCGCGGCCCAAGGTCATCCGGGGTCACAAGAGGTCACGGGATCATTGAGGCAGGCTGGGGTGTGGGCGAGCAGCTGTAGGCAGAGGTTTATAGCGCCTCTGCCATATGAACACATCACAGGAAATCTGAAAGGCTATTAAAATGCCTGCTTTTATGGCTGTAATAATCCCTCTCCTCTGCCCCTGCATGGGAGTCTAGCGACTGCTTGGATTAACTGGGAAAGGCCTGACAGAAGTGAAGCTATCTGCTAATGCTGCAAACCAACAAACATCACATTATGGTCATACAAGTCACTGTGATGTATGCATTTTCTGATCTGTTATAAAGTAGTTTCCAAAAACATGCCTGGGGTTGTGTTTTGTTTCTTTCACACATGTTTAACACACAAACTCTGGATATTTAGGTTGAGTTCTTCTCTCAAACTCTGAGACTCTGTTCCACTTTGGGATGTCATGTGGTAAAACAGGAAGTGCTCCACTGTGTTTTTAAACTACTAGCATCTTCACTAGAATGATTTGGATGACTTCAGCCCTGGAATGGTCAATCTCAAAGTTAAAGGTAACAGTTAACTTGACAACTACCACTTCATGACATCACAAGGTGGAATGGAGCATTTTGAGCTTTGGTAAAGTAGACACACTAATAGTAAAGGATTACTCAAGCATGTGTGAATGAAACAAAACACAACTCTAGGTATGTTTTTGATGAAGTAACAACATAATAGCATGGCTTAAAGCTCACAAGAGCCAATTGTGCGCAATATAGGACCTTTAAGAGTCACTGTGCTGTCTTTGTGCCAGTACCAAGCCTAGATAAATGAAATATTTGTGTTTTAGAAACTCCATGCGTCTTTGATAGTACTTTTTGCCTGATAATCTTCATTATATTTAAATTGTCCATGTTGAATGGTCCGTGTCCAGCTCCCATTTCTTCTGTTGATTATGTTTGTTGTTGTCACATCTCAAATCTTTGGCCCATCGAGTGCAAGCGTCTGTTGAAATCTTTCCACACTATTTAATTCTATTCACTCAGTATCTCAGACCATTTGAGTGTGACTGGGTTCGCCACTAGCTTCATGGTCATTACTTTGTTTCAATGACTACTAAAAGAGCATGGAGTGAGCACTAAATGTCTCATAAAGATGCATTGTTGTTTGGAAACAATGCAAAAGACGGCAGATTGGCAATCAGTGGAGTCAGGCCTAAACTCTGAGCAGATAAAACCAAACTAGGCAGATGCACACAATTAAGAACTTTTATATGATTAATCTCCATAATGTTTATCACTTCTTATTACATTTGGAATATAGAGTGAAGTCCAATTAGAATAAAGTGGACTCCATTCAAGCTATTCTTCAAATTGAATCCCTTTTTAATTATGATCATTGTGACTACACGGCAAACCTAGATTATACATGTGGTGTATTACACAATTTAACACATCTGTTTTTTGAATATATCCTCTATATCTTTTGTAACTGTCACAAGATCTTAACTATAGCTGCATACAAACTAATAAATTATAAATGAGTTTATCATTAAGCAGCACAGTTCATTTTCAAGTTTCTTAATTAGAGAGTGAGCCCAGACCATTTTCTAGTGGATCAAGCCTTGGTTATCTTTGAAACAGCAGCGCCCTGAGTGCGGACGAGGGTGTATCAAGATGAAAGACAAACAGACGATGTGCTCTGTTATAATTGCACTTTACAAAGGCAATCTCTTCTGGCCACTGTGCCATGCAATTAAAAGCATTTTGTGCACACCTCCTCCCAGATTAATCTGCATATACAATGGTTCACTGCCACCAGTGCTCACTGATGCACAAACACATTCTAAATTTCTTTTAAAAAGAGCACTATGAAATGTAGCTGGGGTTTGAGAGGCAATGGAAAAAACAAGTAAAAATGTACTGACAGGAATGTTTCCTCTTTATTTGAGTATAAAATGACACATGTAAGCCTATGGTACAATATGAGGCTAGAGATACTGTTATCACTGAGAATTCAAAGCACAACCTCTTTGTTAATATCATGAACAAATGAGGGTGCTAAAGCATTGCTTAAACCTTAAATATACAGTTTATAGACTACCATTCAAAAGTTTGTCTCATTCATTGATTTGTTTTCTTTAGGTTTACTACTTTCCACATTTTATACATACAGAAAACATAAAATATATGAAGAAAAAACTGAATTATGTAAGAAAAACTCAACCATTTTTTGTCCTCAAAGAGAAGCTCCCTTTGCTCTGTTGACAGCACTGCAAACACTTTTTTTTTTTTTTTTTTAGTTTAGTTTATTTTTAGCTTTTAGCTTATTTTTTGTTTACCGCATGTTTCCCTTTTATAGTTTTAATGTCTTTAGTGAGAATCTACAATGTTAATTATCATGGAAAAACAAGATACAAGAAACACAATGAAACAAGAAACACAAATGAAAAATTGCATCCAAACATTTGACAGGTAGTGCATGTATAATTGAAAATTTGATTCTCTAGGTATGTCAGTAGTATTTGTTCTTTTTTTAACTTAATGTGGTTTATATCTGCCCAGCAAAAATAAGAAGACAGATATTCATAATGTAATAAGTGTATCTTTCATACCCAACTAGATTTTTCTGCTCTCTGTATAGCTTTGTGTAGAAAATCCCACTTCCACTAAGGTATTTCTTATTATTCCAGGGTTATGTCAAAGTATTGAACATGTGTAGGTGTTTTTGGCAGACAACCTCATATTTTCTTTTTGAACTCAGCTCAGTGCACCCGCAGCTGCACTGTTGCCTTATTCAGACGGGGAGACAGCAGCACAACAGTGAATTCTGGCTCACTGGATCTGACTTAGTTGCATCACGGTGCACCTCGAGATACCCCAAAATACAAATATGGCTCGCTAACCTATTAGCCTGGACATAGCGAGCAGAGACACGGAGCTCGGATCACACTCGAAAGCTTAGAGGGAGGACTTCAAAGCGGCCCAGAAAGTTCAGCTGCAGCAGTGCTAGAAACTGTTCAAAGGAATGCAGGGCTGTTTACTATTGACTTTGCAACAATTACCCAAGCATATGTGTGTGTAATTAGATAAGGCAGCCAGTTGTTCTCTAATGCGCCAAATCAAATTAACTAAAGATGCCACATTGATTTCTTTGTGTTCCCTAAATTATTCATCTGAACCAGTAAGCCACCAAAGTGCTTTTCCAACCCCTCCATTGCTCCTGTGCATGTGGACTGCTTTGTGAAGTCGGGTATATAACTTCTTAGGTATTTTTGGCCCAGGAGCAAATTTACAAAGTGCGATTCAAGTCGACAGAATTCATATAACACTCAGCGTATATCGCTTTTGCGTGTATTGGAGGTGACAATCTTGTGTTACTTATAACACTGTTTTATTCAATGAAAAGTGCCTAGTGTTGTGATTTTTTTCACAATTTGCAGTTGCTTCAGCTATTTGAGTGACTTTACATATAAATGGACATAGCTAACTTGCTAGTCATAGCGTTCCAAATAGCAAGTGAACATAGGGCATTTTCGGCTCCATTGACTCTGTTTCCAATTGACTTATATTGAAAAATAGTCAAAACGTTGTGGTGAAGAGGGAGCTGAGCCGAAAGGCAAAGCTCTCGGTTTACCAGTCAATCTACGTTCCTCCCCTCACCTATGGTCATGAGCTTTGGGTAATGACCGAAAGGACGAGATCACAGATACAAGTGGTCAAAATGAGTTTCTTCTGTAGGGTGGCTGGGCACTCCCTTAGAGATAGGGTGAGGAGCTCAGTCACACAGGAGGGGCTCGGAGTAGAGCTGCTGCTCCTCCATGTCGAGAGGAGCCAGTTGAGGTGGCTCAGGCATTTGTTCCGGATGCCTCCTGGGCGCCTCCCTCGGGAGGTGTACCAGGCATGTTCCACTGGGAGGAGGCCCCAGGGAAGACCCAGGACACGCTGGAGGGACTATGTTTCTCGGTTGAAATGAAAACACCTTGGGGTCCCCCGAGAGGAGCTGGAGGAAGTGTCCAGGGTGAGGGAAGTCTGGGAGTCCCTGCTTAGACTGCTGCCCCCTGGCCCTGAATAAGCAGAACAAAATGGATGGATGAAAAATTGTCACTCCTCTCTCTGTAACTGCTGCAGTGAGCCTCATGGTTTTGGTCTTAAAATGTTCATATTAACCCGCTCTACATGATCCTGGTGTTTTTATATTTTGCTATTTTGTCCATAAATAAATTCCATAAATAAAAATGTATACGTAATATGGAATTGGCTCTAAATTCACCCCTGTAACCACTTGCTTCGTCAGTTCCATTTGACTGGACCCAAACTCTTTGAGTGACATCACATTCACTCACCCACTACGTCACAGTCCACTTTTTTATACAGTCTATGGTTGGAATACTGCACCTAAATTGTGATAAATCATGATCTAGCTTGAAGAAAATCATGATGTTAGTTTTTTGCCACATAGCCCACCACAAAAGAACGAAAATAACGCTGTGGTCTTTGCGCGCTCCAAAGCTCGCAGCCTTTAACCAATATCTCTCTGCTCCGCTGACGCTCCTTTCTCTGACATGTTGCACACGCCGCCAACGCCGAGGATCAATACGACCTTACCTCCACCGCCCGCTCCTTTGGAAACTTAATTACTGATATTCAGCTACAAAGTCATCATAGTCGGCCTGTCGATATTCATTGGGGATCATTACTGTTCTAATAAAAGGGGTTATTTACGGGCTACTCTGCTGACACCGGTGCTGCTGCTCCAAAGATTGAGCTTCAGCCATCTCAATTTGCTTTAACTCTCTGTCCCCCAGCATTTCTCGCCTCCTCCCCTCTCCCTGGTTCTCTCTCACCTCTCCCAGAAGCACTGACCTGAAAAAGAAAAATTGACAGCGGAGAAAGAACAGGGAGAGGATGGAGAAGTCTCTTGGATCTGTTTAGAGGTTTTTGCTCTGATAAGATGCACTGTTGTTCCCATATTCACTTTCTGTACTGTGCAAAAGTTTTAGCAAGGTGAAAGGCTACGCTGGAGTGTTTGAATATGAATATGAATATCAATCAATCAATCAATCAAACTTTATTTTTAGAGCACTTTTCATACAAAAAAATGCAACACAAAGCTCTTGAATACACAAATATGAATATGTAAGTTGTAAAGAGTTAATTTGCAAAAAACAGTGTCAAGTCAGCGGAGGAGACTCTTAGTATAGTAATATTTTCAAAAGCCAAATGTATTGAACTGCTCTCAAAACATTACATCCTTTCTTAATAAAATTGTTATACATTATTGTCCTTGATGATATCTCTAGAAAATGATTGTGACAAAAAGAAAATAATAAAATAAAAAAATCTTTTCAGTTTTTCAAAGTGGAGATATCATTTTACTACTGAAATCTTCAGTTAGTTATTTTAATAGATCATAAGCATTTTTGGAAATTGGCTTACTTCTACTTACTTACTTCTACCTGGCTTACTTAAAATAAGATGTAGATTTTGTTCTCTTGTTATATAAATTTTTACTTTTCTGAAATTGTGCTACCCTATTATTGTCCCTACATTTTTCATCCTATCTATAAGATATGCACTGCAGTGTTTTTTATATTTACAACTATTTACAAAAATCTACAGAGATTCTGCTTGTACATGCTGAACATTTTTCTTTTCAGATCAATCGTTTTCAAGGCTACAGGCAGCTATTCATCAGGTTCCTATAAAGAAAGTCATTTCATCAGTTGCCATCGCCACAGCCTGTAGTGGATAGCACAAACTATCCACTCCAGGGGTGCCTATATGTTAATTCATTCAATAAATCTCTTTAGTGTAATTGAAATGCCTGTCTATCTGATGTGTAAAAGTGGAATGGTGACCTCTGTAGATCTAAATGAGTACTGCGCCTTCAACTCTGCCTGTTTCTCAGATTCTTCATCACTTTCACACATTGCTTTGTGTGTTGTGTGTATTGCAGACACACACTATAGCTCTGCCTCGTCCTATCTTGATTAATAGGGTCCACTTTGCATCTGTGCGCAGGATGCCAAGCCACACTGAGCGGCCTTCCCTGAGCAATTAGCACAAGAGGGCACCACCAGCGTTAGATTATCAACAACAAGATGCCTCCCGACAGGCGCCCTGCAGCCTGCTGACTTATTCATATGTGTTTACTTTAAAACCCACCATGTCCTGGATTTTGGAGGGTTGGTGGGTGGGCTGCATTGGAGCTAATTTAAGAACAACATCTGGGGAGGGAGAGAGGGACCGGCCGACGTTTTATACCCCGCAGGGAGGCTACTGCAAGTCATTTTCATTGGTCTTTGAGGAGAAAATCTGCAGTTTGACATGAATAGAAGAATGTACTTTATACACTACACTATACAGCACAGTATCTGAATGAATTATTAACTATATATCGTGTGTGTTAGCTGCTGTTGTGGGTTGGCTTTCAATGTTGTGGCTCACACTGAAGCAAGGTCAAGATTTTCTAACGCAACCTTTTATATCAGAGAAGTCCCTGGTTTTACTGTTTTATATTAGATTTGTTTTTCATCTGTTTATGAAGTAGTGAGTTTACTACCGCTATCACAATGTGCAATACTTATACAGTTTTTATGTGGTAACAACAGCAGGCGCTAACTGCAGCAATGTAATTCATTTAAATGTCCCACCTAAAAATACTGTTATTGATGACTATTACTGATGAAGTGAGCATTGTTGTTATTACTGATCAGTGACTTTAGCTTGAAGTAAATACTTGCAGATATTTCTTGCATCATTGATTTTATGTTATTTTTTATTACCTTAAACTATTTGTATGCAGTGTAAATAGTCACAAGGATCTAGCATGTACGTTATTTAAGAGTATCCATTATTGATTTGTGCAAAATGAAATGCTTAATATTATGACAATGGTTTGCAGTATACAGAGTTTGTTCTACTGATCTGGAGGTTGTCGGGTTCCTGCTCAACTTAGTTCATACTTAGTCACTGTGTCACTGGGCAAGACACGTCATCTACTTTGTATCCTGTTGTTGGTTAGAGCCACAGCTATACTGGCTGAAAGTGAATAGCTCATTATGGTTTCAGGATGCATTGTCTACCGAATATGCACATATATAATATTACTGAAATGAACATATTGAAACTGCAGTTTGAGTTGACACAATTATGAAATCGCAGACAGCAGTTATTTAGATAACTGACTGTCCTCTGTTAAGAACAAAATGTCTTGTCTTTTTTATAGAAAAATCATGCTGTACCTGTAGTTTATATCTCTACAAACACATTCTGAAATGGATGGGATTCTTGTATTAGTTTATCTGTTCATATTTCAGTCTTCTTTCAAATGTTAATGCTCCTGGAGTTGTTTACAATGTGCAAAGAATCTAACTTTCAAAACATATATTGCAAATCTAAATGTAAACACAATGTTTGACAGAAGAATTAGATATTTTGCCAAAATTGTTCAGCCCTTATCAAAGCAATTACTGTAGTCTGTCTACCATATTTTGGTGATGTTAGACAGACTACAGTAATTGCTTTTACTGTTCTAGATAATTAACCAGGTGAATAATTGCAATATAAATACAAATACTGAGCATTTCATTCTTCTCTATCTTTACAGAGACCCAAACAAACCGGTTCCTCAGGACACCAAGTTCATCCACACCAAGGCCAACCGCTTCGAGGAAGTGGCCTGGTCCAAGTACAACCCCCAGGACCAGCTGTATCTGCACATTGGCCTCAAGCCCCGTGTCCGCGACCACTACCGTGCGACCAAAGTGGCCTTCTGGAAACACCTCGTGCCACATCTGTACAACCTCCATGACATGTTCCACTACACCTCCACTACCACTAAAGTGCCCCCACCCGAGACCACCCAAAACACGCTCTCCACCAAACGCCCCAACGGTAAAAACTGGCCCTTCAACACCAAGCGTCCCCCAATGTCCCCGACGTACAACAGTGAAGACACCTTAGGAGACGATGAGGAGACCGGACCTCTTGTGGTGGAGAATCCAAGAGACTACTCCACTGAGCTGAGCGTTACCATCGCTGTGGGGGCTTCTCTTCTGTTCCTTAACGTTTTGGCATTCGCAGCACTGTACTATCGTAAGGACAAGCGGCGCCAGGATTCAGGACATGGTCAACCAAGCCCACAGCGTCAGACAACCTCCAATGACATCGGACACCACGCGCCCGAGGAGGAGATCATGTCTCTGCAGATGAACCAGACCCATCACGAGTGCGACGCGGGCAACGCCAATGAGGGAGCGATCCGATTGGCTGCTCTGCCGGACTACACACTCACCTTAAGGCGCTCCCCGGATGACATACCCCTCATGACGCCTAATACCATCACCATGATCCCAAACTCTCTGGTGGGCATGCCCAATCTGCACCCATACAACACCTTCACCACGGGCTTCAACTCCACTGGTCTGCCCCACTCGCACTCTACCACCCGGGTATAGCTTTAAGAAAGGCCTACCAATACAGACGGACCAGAGGATTGTGTTTTATAAATACCACAGGGAACGCAGGGAGGGGGACAAACGGGGATGGGCAGAAGTCGGATTAAAAACAGATTTCACTAGACTTTTACTACGGAGAGTCGATGAGCGCTCTCTGTGGATGTCAAGTTGTGCAGAGCTGCCAAAATCAAACTGCTTTTCTCTTCTCCGGATGTGAGAGGAGGAGAGAGAGAGGGGAATGGGGTGGGAGACTTTCTGCAGTGTTCTTTTCTAAAATAATCATTTTAAAAAAGCCTTTTTAAGCAGACTGAGCAAATAAATAGTTTGTTATGAATCCATATTCATAACAAATAAAAAAGAGAAGTGCTTTTTATTTCCCAGCCCTTCCTTCTCCTCCAGTGGGAGACACATCCAGAACAATGGCCTCAATGTCAACATTTGCGAGGTGTTTTTAATTGCTTTTGTTTTTGTTTATGTTTCAATGCCTTACAAAGCGTGTTCTTTTCTGTCTTTCTAATTCCTGAGACAATTCCACTGGAGAGAGTTACACTGATCAGACTCAGATTTGAGAAAGACTGGACTACAGCGGACCTTTTCATTGGTAACTTTTATTCTGTTGTGGATCATGCAACAGCCTTTATTTTTACACTGAAACGGTTTGTCTGAACTGCAGTTGCCAGGGAGACCAGATGGCAAATAATAGTATGTTACTGTGATTGTTTTGTTAAGAAAAAAGTGCATCTTTGTTTGCCTATTTCTCTGTTAAGCTATCTGATCTTATCTTCACTGAGGGCACTACACATGCTGCTCAGAGCACACGTGTGCTGTGTTCATGAGAAAACCAGTGGCCAAGAAATGGAAGAGTCACGACGGTGAAAAGAGAGACAATGTGTGAGTGTGTGTGAGAGAGAAAGAGAGAAAGAGAGACAGAGTGTGTGTGTGTGTGTGTGTGTATGCATGTGCATATGCGTGTGAGAGAGAAAAGTGTGTGTGTGTACGGGTGCGTGTAAGAGAGAGAAAAGTGTGTATGTGTGCCACATGTTCTCTTTGATTTCATCATGTTTATGTTACGGTTGTACATTGTGGTTGATGGGGGGCTGGGCGGGACTTTCTCATGTTGTTGATTTGGGATCACAACCAATAGTGTTTCTGCCGCGTCTGGGTGTCAGTGTTTGCAAAATAGCACTTTTGTTATTTTCAAAAGTTATATATGTCTAATTTTGCTTAAAGATAATGAAATAAATCTATTATTTTAAATGTAAGAAAAAATAGCTAAAGATTCAATCGAACTAACAGACATGATTCCATTGACTTTGTACAAGCAGACAGTGGCCTGTTTGCACTGAATAACTCCATCAGTGCACACCTGTATTTCTTTTTTGAATATATATACATATATATAAATATGGGCATACATACATATATGTATAGGGCTTCTATAGAGATTTCACTTATAAACAATAATTCTTCAGACACAAGTCATTTCTATGTATTGTAGTTGTTTTATGAAACATCTCCAGTCAAGACCACTCCAGGAGTCTTTGTACAAGCTCTATATGTATATTTATGTATAAAATATTTAATATTTATTTATGTATACCAGATGCATACATGCTGATTGTGCCATGTGCCAAATTAAAACTGTAAAATGAAGAATATAAAGTTTCACTAAACTTTTGTCTTCTGAATCAAAGTTCTTTTCTCTGTCATTTTTCATTTTTATATTTGTTTTGTTACAAAGTCTTGTTGCAGTGAGTTTGTCTCCCGGTAGGACATCCTCTACCTCCCTCTCCACTCCTGGCCTCTTTGCTTCTTTCATTTCTGTCTCTCGCTGAAGCCTCTGAGAAAACAGGCTAACAGCTTGGGGCCGATCTGCGTGCACAATTCCACAGTTTACTGTAATTCATGCAAAGCAGCTCGACAGCAGCAGTGGAAGACCCAAGACATTGTCCCGATGCATTCTCATTGAATCCTATTATGTGTTATCCTGCTGGAGAAAACTGGAGTTATTGATTCTGTTACAAAACTGACAATACTCATGAAATGTGGCTTTGGTAAACCTATGCAAACATGGATTCTGATTAGGTTACAATTTTCAATGCAACTTTTTTTCATTTATTTACTTAACAACTGTTTTAGACACAGATTACATATGACATGGATTCTTGTGGTGCAGGCTCCCTGGCGGGTTTGTCTCTCTATGTGTGTCTATGGAGATATTAAAGTTAATGCCATACTGTGGAACAGTAAGCAATGCAATAACATGTAATTGGCGGACCCTCGATTATACAGTATTAAGTTACATAGTGTGGCTTTTGCAAACAATTACAAAATGAAACTACACAAAACATTTCTAATTTTCTGTTCAGTCAGATCTGACTGAATTGAGCACAGAAAGTCTCTTTTTGTGCTGCATTAGTTACATTTTTGCCCCATTCACCTGTCTGCGCTGATTTATTTTGGTACTCTTCTATAACACCTTCCCTGGAGTTTTGTGATTGAATCTGCAGCAGAGGCAGCAGTGGGCTGTGGTCATCTCCACACACAAACACTGAAAGGTTATTCGAGGCAAACTGCTCAAAGACTTGTCCATATGAGTCATTATGTAGCTGGAGCTGTCCTATTTGGGTTTCACCTCCTAATCAGGCACCATTTTCATCTGAGTTGCAGCCAGGAAGAAAGGACGAGGAACTGCTGTGTTTTTCTCCTCTCTTCTTTTACCTTGAGATGCCTCATACATACAGAAATATTTAATAATGTCTCAGTGTTTATTTAAAGGAGTTGACTGTGAAGTCGTTTCAGAGGCATTAATACTGCAGCAGCCCCACCTCACAGCCGGACAGGAGGGGATGGCCGGCAGCAACAGACAAAGGGATGCAGAAATAGTCCACTTGTTTTTGCTCCAAAGTGCGTTTTGTTTTAGATCTGCAAATTATAGATGCTTCTACACTTTTCAAGCCCATAAATAATTGTTTTGAAGATATTATTTTAAATGTAACATTTCTAGTGGGGGTGTGTTGCTTCTGTCCATGGAATGAAGTGCTTTGCCTGGAATGTTTCATGGTGGCATTAAACCTCTATCTTGCATTTACATTACATTGTTAAAAAATAAATACATATATAAATACAATGAAAGTACATTGAAAAATGTACAGTTGTTGTGAGCAGGCTCCTCTCTCAATGGCCTGATGATGTCACCAGCTTGATTGATAAGCTTAATGCCATACTATGGAACATTACGAGCAAAGCAACTTCTCCAATCCTCTAATTTAAACATTCATTAGTCATAAATCTTGTCATTCACTCAGTTTGAAAAGCTTGAAAAGTGTGTAACAAAAGAGATGCTTACTCCAGACACAAGGGGTCAGTAAAGGCACAACTACATATTGTTTTGGTGAGTTTTAAAACATGTTTCTGAGCAAAAGTGTCCCACTAGATTAAATATCTCTAAATTATGAATACATTATTGCAGTCAGGTATGCAGGGTAAGAACAGTGTGAGGCTAGATTAGAATTACTTGTACAAATGACCCCATTGAGATAGTAAAATTTAACAGCCTATTGAATGGCCCATTTAAAAGCAGTTAAAACTCACTATCCAATTGCAACAGCCACACTTCTCTTAAATTGTTTTCCAAAATTTCAGGGCCTATAATTTATTATTTAGCTACTATTGATTCCACAAAAACTCCCCAGCTACCTTTCTAGAAAAGTCTATATAGAGAAGGTTAAAAGTGATCAAATTCGATTAATTATTAACAGGATAAAGCTCAATGCCAACAAGGTCAAAATAGTCTGTTAAGATTGTAGCTGCAGCAGAATATAAGCATGAATTGTGTGAAAATTGAGATTTGTTTGCAGTTGTTTGAAGGTGACATAATTTGAGTTTTGGCTGCGGAGCTCTTGTGGGGTTTGTAAGTGCCTCGACAGCAGCGAGGAAGAACCCCGTCCAGGAAATGGATGTGCCAAATTACACGGCGCCCCCCGCTGGGAGAGCCGCGGAGGTGTGTGCGTCTGTGTGACTGCTGCGAGCAAGTTATTACCCATTCTCCTCCAGTCTGTCGCACATCTCTCCCTCTCACTCCAATATGAGACTCTGCCAAAACTGTTAACTAAGACTGGTATAACAGGCTGATGTTTTCAATTAAGACAGCCTAAATTGTTTTTTTGTTGTTGTTTTTTTTTTACTTTACACACAGTCTGGTCAGCTAAAAGAACAAAAGATTTCTGTATTTTTATGCAATCTGCTGGAGTTATCATTTACCCCAGAATGCCTTTGGGCACTATCTTAAAGGTGCACAATGCAACTTTTCTGGTGGATGGGCCCACACCAGGGGCCTATACTATGAAGATCCTGGAATTTCTGACGAAGTTGTGCGATTTCAGTGGCAGTTAACCAATTAGAAGAAAGATTTCACACACACAAGGAACTATCAATCATAATCTTGTCACTATACAAATAAATATACAATGTAAATATACAAGGAATTTAAAAGAAAATACAAGAACTGCCAAGGGAAACAGTCACAGCGGTCATGTGGCGCCGGCACTTAACATCCAACCACACCCACGCCAGTTACGCCCCACAGAAAGTTCCTTTGACTATGATGACTGATTAAAAAAAAAAAAGTCTAAAGGACAAATGCGATAAATTCATGACTAACATCAAAACAGAAAAATGTACTGCACTTTTGCCAAGCTGTGCATAAAGACACACAACCTAAAATGCACAGTTAGGCCTACATTTTAGTTTAAATCTTTACGTGCTAAAAAGCAATATTCAGTTTAAATGATTCCTCTGTAAATTTGTGCACATTCATATAAAAGAATATAGGTTAAGGTTACGTGTTTGGCTCAGTGTCTGGATTTTTGCCTCTGGTCTGGAGCAGGTTATGAGTTCAGGACATGGTACCACAGAACGTGACCCAGCTTTATAGTACCAGTAAACCAGAGTTAGCCACGAAGTTACCTCTAATCCAGTTTTGTGGTATGACCCTCTGCTTGTCTCCATATTGCTTTGCCTGGAATGGTCAACAGCATTGCGTTATATTTATCTTGCTTTTATTGCTTTTTTGAGCTTTTATTTTGAGTGGGATAGCTCCTACACATCTGACCGGTAACTTGCTTGGGTGTGTTTCCTCATTGTTGCCATGGAGATATATAAGTTTTATGCCATATTGTGAAACATTCCAGGTCAAATAATAACCCATACAATAAAGTGAACCTCCACCAGAAAAGTTACATAGAGACCAGGGTGTCCTCTAGGCAGTGTGTGTCTATATGTACTCAATTGATTAAATTGTTAGTTTATTTGATAATTGAATGCCTTTCTGATTTCTTGTTACAGACTTTTGCACAGTTGCCTACCATATATTTATATATCAGATCCTGGCTTTCCACTAAATGCCATAATCTGTTCCACTTGTTTATCTCTAATCATTTAAGGTATCATTTTCTCTCTAAGGGAGTAAATGTATATTATTTAAGAGCAAGAGCAGTTGCTAAACCAAAACTGTCATTTCAATTCAAATAACCAGTTTTTCTCTAAAGAAAACACTATATTGCTTTTTGTCAAAACAATTTCTTGTTTAGACTCGATGAAAAATACATTGTCACAGCGCTTTACATATTTTGTTAGTTTCTGGTAGCATATGTTCTAAAATGTAAAAAAAAACCTCTGAAATCATAAAGGAAATGCTCTTTAAACTGAAATCGATCATGAAAAATCAGTGCCATCTGATATGATTACAAAGATATACTCTCTTACAGTTGAGTCCAGAGGATGTGTTTATAATGGTGCTGTGTGAAGTAATCAAAATAAACATCTCCATTGCCTCTATCTCATTGTGTTTCTCATGAATATAGAACATGGCATCCATTTTCTGAGGCCCAGAGACAAAGACATTTTAAGATAAGATTGTTTTGGATATTTTTCAGCTCCGACACAAGCGGCACAATCCCACAAGTATCTGGAGCGTGGCGTTTGAGTGCTCATTTGAGCTGTTACAATAACTGTAAGTCATGCTTTATCTTTACACTTAAGTCACTTTAGTCTGCTCAGATACGCTTCCATGAAGTACTGATGCACAAAGAAGGAAATGTGTTTATTTGGTACAAAAGTACAACTACTCTGATTCATGTTTTTATCTTTTATCATACTATATTTAATTACTGTTTTGAACTTGCATCCACAGTTTTCTGTCCTTTTTAAAACCTTTTTGTTTTCTTTTATTGTTGGTCTAATACATTTACCCAGTGGAGAGCAGTGTAACTAGCTGTGCACATACAAAAGTACACAAAAAAGTTGTTGGCTGAACAAATACAAATTACCATCAATATGCTATCGTTTTTGTTTTTTTAACCCTGCTATCCCACTACTAGAGGGCTGAAGCTGTTTGGGATTTTTGTGGAGGTCTGGTAAGGACCTACAGTTCATCCAGTACAAGCGTTCCCACCTGGCTCTGGCCTAAAGCGCCCTGTCCACTGTATAATGATCAGGACTGGGTAAGATGAATGGTTGTAAGCTCAGGTTGCCCACAGCCTCCCAGTGAGAGGAAGTTACAAAACGAGGATACAAGCTCCGAGTAAACCTCTGCAGAGGAGCCATCCTGTATCCTGTCCACTCATGCTAGTACCAGCAGAGCATGCCTGACAGACAATTATTCCACCACATTAGAGACAGTGCACCACTCTCAGGACTGAGGAGCAAAGGGCAAATACTGTGACCATACTTAAACCAGGCATGGCACTGCAGAACTATAACACACATTGTGCAAAAGTTTAGTCTAAAAATACGATGCTTTATTTTTTATTTGGAACAAAGAAGCACACACAGACCTCAGCTTGGGCATAGTAATAGTAATAGTAATCATTTCAACGTGTTCATTTACTGACCCTTTCAGACTGTAGCTTTTTTTTACCTTCTAACTATATAGTCAACTTACTTATAACTTATTTTTCTTTTTTTTTATATATATATATTTCCTTACAATGGTTGTCACAACAACTCTTTCCATATGCAATGGGAAATACTCATGGAGATTTGTTAATTTTATTTGCTATTTGGAACATAAAAACAAGTGCATTCAGGCATTTTAGATGAGAAATCAACACATTTGTAATGATAATGATATTTTTGTGTTTGCATAATTCTTGCATTACCCAAAATGCCACTTTCTTCTTCCTTCTGTCCCTTCAAGCCTCTTCTCGGTTTTCCCATACTTTATCCCTTGTATTTAAAGGCATTTTGTGCAGTAGTCTGCTGAGGCCGGGGCACGGTCTCTATCTGACTGTTGCATCATGCGGTCTTCACCATGAGATGGCAGTCCGCTAATGCCTCTGTGTGATGTGGGTTACCGGTGGCAGGGGCGAGGTTGCATCACTGGACTTTTGGTCTCTTCACTCTCTCCCTGCCTCAGACTCCCAAAGGAACAGCCCGTGTCTTATCACTTAGATCACATTACAATGACGTCCAAAGACACCAATTTGATCTTTTAGAGCTAATCCAGACAACCAAGCTTCTAACGGGTCTCCACATCAAATGCACAACTAGCCTGACTCCTCACTATCAGAGCAGGCTTCACAGAGCACTGCTACTTTCTCCTTGATGTGCTGAAAACTCAAGCTTATTTCTTGCACCGCCATGCAGAGCTTTTCCCCAATGTTAGTTTTGTGCATTGAACCTACAAAAGTATTTCCAATTTCAGCAGACAAAAAGAAGATAATTTGTTAGGTTTTATTCACCCAAATAGGAGCTAGATATTCCATTCCCAATGGCTTTTGAGTGTATGCCTGACTTCTCCTATGCTCATAAACAATTTTCTTTTCAACTGAATAGTTTGGCTGATGTGATGCAAGAATACTATTTGTTTTCAGAATGGGGCAGCGACCGTGTACCTGTCACCATGGTGCTGAATGCAAATCTTTGAAGATGTTGTTTTTCATAGATAGGAAATATAAGCAATTATTTAGATTCTGGGATACAATTAGACTATAAATTGTGAATTCTATTGCCCTATAACAATTAATGGAGACTGGTGGAAGTTAGCATGCAGGTTTTTATACCAGCTTCAAGGGCCTAGTCACTAAAAAATACATAAAGAATTTCCCTCTGGGTATTTCTTATAACAAATTACAATATAATCAGTAGAGAAAACGTAATTAGTGAATAAGCAACCTTTCACAGAGCTTCACAAAACTTAAAAGATATCAAGATCACAAATAAAGAGAGTTAAACATAATCAACCAAAAGCCTGTTTAAATAGAAATGTCTTGAGTCCACATAGAGAGAGAGTCGGGCATTCAGAGGGAGACGGGCAGGGGTTACATTCAAGACTGATTTCTATATCCATTTTGATTTTGACCACAGAAAACCAGGCGCAACCTACAAGCACAATGGATACAATATTTAGCCTGGAAATTGCATTTGGTTTATCATTTCTAAGCATATTTTAAACATATTTTCCACATTTTCCACTATTCTAAATACCAAACAAAACAGCAAAGGAATAAAGATACTTATAAATTGCATGTGTAATTACATAACAGTGCTCTGTAAAACCAGACTAGTCCTTGTGTCGTTTGGGGAAACAGTTTTTTGTTTCTGTTTTTTTTTTTTTGCAGTGCTTAACTCTCTAGCAGAACATTTTAGTGACAGATACAGACTTGTAAAGGCTTGTCTGGGAGTGACAGCTCAGTTCACAACGGTAAAGACAGTTTTAGTGCCAGCTCTGTAGCACATGCCATTTGCCAAAACTCACTGTCACTTCCACTCACACATGCACATCTGATCCTCTCCTGTTTTCTCTGTGCTCAATACAAAACCTGCTCCGAGATCTACCACTGCCATCATCCAGTGTCACAAAGTAAAGAGATCTTCACATTTTTTTTATTTATTTATTTTTTATTTTCACTGGGCTAGTAATACAAAAACAGATACATTCTCCACTATGTTTATGGATAAGTATAAGCATGATTGTTTGCGCATATTTCGCATATTTCAGTAAATCAACAGAACCCAACAGTATGTGTTGTCATAATGTGAGTACAAACAATACACAGCAATATATAAAAAAATGACAAAATCCATATGCACATAGTCATAACTTGTATGTCCAAAAGAGGCAAAATTGTGTAAGTCCCTGATTTCATATTTGAGAGAAAAGTTGCAAATGCTACTCTTGCAGTAGTGTAGGACGGCCATAACCTTGCATGTATTAAAGTAATTTGCCAGTGTAAAATTAATTCTTAATTTTAACCGAATGTGGTTTTCAAAATGAGGTATGGAACATCAATAACAACTCTGTCCTCAATGACATCCCAGAATAATGTTGTTTTTAAACCAGTGGCAAGTGTAACCGTTGTAGCAGTAAACTGATATTATCTACAACGTGATGCCATACCGACAACATTCCATTATAATTACCAAATCTAGTAATTTTGGTGTTTAAAGGGCCGATATTACACTATTTTTTGATCTGTGTTATAGTGTTGTTCCCTCACCACAAACATACCTGGAGCTGTGTTTTGTTTCATTCACACATGTTTAGCACACAAATCCTGCATAGTTAAGGTGAGTTCTTCTCTCAAACTCCATAGAAGCACGTTTGTCAATCTCTACTCATAGACTGTATATATAAATGGACATAGCTAACATGTTAGACTCCAAGTTCCAAATAGGAAGTTCACATACTGGTTCTTCTGGCTACTTCTGACCCTGGCTGCCATGAACTTACATTGGAATATTGTCGCCCCTCTCTCTGTAACTGCTGCTGCGAGCCTTGTAATTTTTTTAAATGTTCATCTTAACCTGCTCTACAGGATTCTGGTGTTATTTTTTCCCCAGCTATTTTGTCAATCAAAAAATCCTATTCCTAATATAGAGCCTGGATCCAAATTCGCCCTGTAACGGCTTGCCTCACAAGCTTCATTTGAGTGGAACCGAATGCTATGGGTGATGTCAAACTCACTTAGTCCACTTCTTTATACACTCTCTGTCTCTACTGAACTAAATGTATTTCATTTGTGTACATTATGAAAGCATTACAATCTATTTGCCAGTAGTGTATATGAAAACAAACAAACACGAACAGGGACAGATCAACCTTAGAGTTAGAGTATATATATATATATATATATATATATATATATATATATATATATATATATATATATATATATATATATATATTGATATTCTTCTTAAACGTAATGTGTTTATTAGATTTACAACACAGCAGCTCTGTTGTCATTTGTTGTGTGTCCTTCAGTTTCAGTAGTAAATTTTGTCAGATTGAAAGGGAAAAACAGAAGAGTTACACAGAAATCCCCGATCGTCAGTGCTGATGTAACGGCTCATTTGAAGTCAGGAGGAAGGAGACACATTCTTTAAGAGTGAAAATGTCTCAGGGAGGAATTAAGGCGGTTTCCTGTACCATACAATGAGTTCTGCAGAACCACTCAGCAAAACAGGAAATGACAGAGTACAGAATGGATCAGGGCAATTATATAAGAGAATACAAACACGTCTTTCCTCTGCTACTGAGGCACTAATGGCTTCAAATGAGAAGAAATGTTCTTGAATGTTTCAGTAGAATACAAAGCAAAATACTTAAGATTACAGATTAAGTAACCAAGGAATCATTTAGATCACACAATAAATAATAACATACTTACTTTTTTAATATACAATTGCATTCAGTAATAATAATTAGAACTAATGCAGTATTTTTTATTTGAAGATACAGACGTGATTTGCAAAGTCATTATTGTCTCAGTTAAACTGTTATCAGACATGATTAATACAATTCCACTTCCATGTAAAATGAGAATATTTGTATATCGTCATTTCCTCATAGTTGAAAAAGATAAAAAATAGCTGTGATTGAGGGGTGACCAGAAATAAAATCCTGCTCTTTGTTTCAAATACTCCTTTAAAAATTATCTACTAACTTAAACTGAAGGACTGTCTGATTTATGTAAAACGCCAGCAATCAAGTATTATTAGCAAATGGCCACAATAAACTGTTGATCTATTTCAGCTAACAGATTATAATTATGTTTGTAGCGCTGATTAAAAAATGTTTACTGCAGATAATTCTGTAGTATCATAAACTACCAGAAATAGACAGGACTTAATTACACTACCAAATGTTGCCATAGCAGACTGTAAAGTGCAAGTTTGAAAGACTAAATTCTGATCGATGATTTAACAACCCACATTTTATCAAAATTTTAATTAAATAAACAGTTTTTTTGTGTTACAGCCTTGTATAGGCACAATATAATCCAGTCTATTGGTCTGTTATGTAACTGTTTAGAGACTGGGTGTGTTCCACCACTGGGAGCTCTGGGCTTTGCTCTCGTGGGATAGGTGTATAGTTCTTCACTCATCAGGCAGATGACAGAGGACTTACTACCCTGCACTTTGCTCCATTCTGTGATACTCCTATATCTCAGCTTCATTTATTCAATGGCTCACAATATCCACTCTCCTTCTTCTGGTATAGTCAATTATGGTTTCATTATTTTGTAAAGCAGCTTAAAACAACCCAGTGCTGTGTGCAGAGACATTCAGTCCATGTGACATTTATTACCAGCTGCTTGGGGCTATAGGTGGAAGCCACAGGGTACAACGGGATCTTTATTAAGACTTCATCTCTAATATCTATTCTGCGTCTCATCATAACATCAATTCATTTTAATTTAGCTGCTAATGAATGCGGTTCATTCATCATTTACTCTGTCTGTTATCTAAACACCGCGACTGGCTGACACGCTGGCCTCCTACTTGAGCGCGCTGCCAATCAACCCACCTCCCTCATAGTAATTAGCAGATAAACAACAGGGAGGTGTTCCCATAAGACCGCCTGATATATTACATCAGATCCTACCGAAGAGCAATCTAATAAAGAAATGATGCTGCATAATGAGGTGCCTCTGACTGTTCCTGTACAGTGGTGACACAGGTAATTGGGTTGGCCATGTCAAGTACCACAAAACAGGTACTTTTACAACAGTAAGAGACAGTAGCACAGGAAAATGATTATGGAAAAAGGAAATTATTTCAGAAGTTCAATTCAGAAGGTGTTTTTGGTTTTAGTTCTTGCAGATATTAAATTATTCCTCATAGCCTGGAGTTCTTTGCATATTGGTTGCCCATAGGTTTTATACACTTCAGATTCATTATAATTATCATGCTTTGGATTTGGCACAAAGGCTAGAAATCCAGATATGACTCCCTATAGCTGCATAGGGAGCACCTTTATGTTCAGCAGCACATAATCAATTATCATTTGGCAATTCTATGTACAGTGAAATTCAGTCCACACAAGATGAGGGCAGCTGCTCTAAACACATAAGAATATTATTGCACTGTAAAAGGAGTATGGTGCAGGTTTAAATTAATTGATAAATTCTTGAAATATTTCAGTGTGATGAGGAATGTCTGAAAATAACTTTAAACAATCCCTCCCAAATCTGCATGTACCTGAGTGTTTTCCTTGTTCTCCTTCTAAAAACAGGATGCGCCCTTGCTTTTGAGGGAAGCTCCATCATTTTGAAAGCCAAGTTTGTTTGTGACTCTGGTGAACAGCTGTGGCCTCAATCAGTCATCCTTGCATTTTTGTAACTAGAACAGACGACACAAAAAGGAAAACAGGTTACTCCACACCACTGCAGCATATTGTTCCCATTGTTTAGGCATTTTCTCTTTATATTCCCTCCTGAACTCACAGTTAACTGCCAGTCAGTCTGCAGGTTAAATACTTGGCTGGGGTTCAAAGCCTGGCTCAACTTTCTGAACAAAATGTCCATTAAAGGGGCATAAACAGACTAAGGCAATATCTTAAACGCTTTGCCTTCTTTCCTCCACCTGCCACTGGTGACACCCAAGCCCTCAACACATTTCTGCTCACAGGCTCGTTCTATAATACATCATCTGGGTGCTGTAATGGATGACGAGCTAAATCAACAAACAGTTGAGGGGATTTTAAAAGTTTGAATCAAGTCAATAAAGCAATAAAGTGCTGGAGCCTAAATTCAGATTTTTCTACAATGTGTTTTCAGAAAACACTGTCCTTTAAGTAAGCCAAAGATAGAATTGCAAGTTTTTATAGTAAGTATCTTTGTGCGGAAGTGGCACATTCCTCACCCCTCTAACGCTCACACCCACAATAGATAACAATCAGAGATGGACAAGAATGTATAACAAGTAAAAGTACAGTTATGGCACTCAAGTGTACGTAAGGTAGTTTAAAGACAGGGTACACTTCTATGGGGTATTAATTACTTACAATTTTATTACATTATTACTTCTATAGGCCTACCAAGAATAATATTAGTAAACACTTTATGAAAAAAGTACATAATGAGTAGAAATGCAACTTTTTATATTAATAAAATTCATAAGATTTGACTGGGAGAAAATTCTACTTTGACTGAGATGTCTCTTATAAATACAGTGTATGGGAAAAAAAGAACAGACTTCCTTTATTTTCTGTGTCAAACCTCATGTTTATAATGCACACCTAAAAGTAGGCAGAACTTTTGTTTGGTGGTAGAAGTGAAACTCACAAAAACCATAGATAGGCAGGAAGTAAAAGGTACAAGTAACCCAAGAGTGAAGAATGAGGAAGTGCGCCACAAAAACAGTCAAAAAGAATTTTACTAATGACTGTGGAAAGTGGCCAAGCAACAGTGAATCCCATAGTAATTAACAATAAAAAGTGCCACATCAATCAAAAATATTTTTATTTGCTGAGCAAAGAACAAGAACTGTACAACTTCACACTTATTCACATATTTATATATATAAAATGGAAGAACTATTGTAAAAAATATACACCTGAACCCATGGGGCAGAAAAAAATAATCAAAATGAAAACTGAAAGCCTTTTGAAACTAAATTAAAATATTTCTGTTTTTTTCTCTTTTTTCATAAGACCAGACAGTAGGCACTAGGCTGTCTGCAGGTTCTTTAAATACACTGAGTTTGCAGGTTCTTTAAATGCAATGTCCTATTTTTCTTATGTGAATGAGGTCAACATCTTGCGCAGCAGAGAGCAAAAGCGTTGCTCTTGTGAATGGACACATGGACTCTGCCATACAGGTCTCCCCTGGTCTTGGCATTATTCAAATGCCTCGTCTTGGTCCATTTTACATTTCTGAAAAAAAAAAAACAGTGTCAAGAAGTGGACAGAAGCACTGGATTATTTGATAACCAACAGTAGTTTACTATAAACAGTCAGACAACATTTGTGGAGTGTTGGAGGCCTTGTAACATCAGTGGTTTAGGCAGATAGTGGGATGATGGCGCTTATGTAGTCAAGTATGCCATTATCACCAAAGGGTGCATAGATAGCCCACCTGAGGCCCAGACATGGCATTTACACACAAGAGGTTCTCAGATAAATAGAGGAGGGCACTACAGAGGAGAAGTGAGCCAGCTACTGGTCTGTGCTTTCAAAGTGTTAAACAAATGCTCTCTGTCAGTCAGTACCACCATCACATACTGTAGTCTCTGCCTTGTCTGCTTAAGTGTAGGAGAAATAAGGAGGAGACTGAGTGATAGGGAGGATAATTCACTTAATATGTACCAGCAAGTTCTCGATCCAACACGTCGATAAAACTCTCCAGCTCCCTTGTGTCTCCCAACTTGGCTGAAGAAAAGAAAAAAGAGAAATATGAGAGACTATGGAAAAAAAAAAAAAAATTGAAAATTTTTATGGAACTACGTTTTATGACATATCCTTCGGAAAATTTTAGTCACAGAAACACAGAAAGAGGGGAGAAAACTATTATGCAATACAAAGAATAAATATAGTCATGGCATTTAATGAAAATAACGCTCTGATTGTCATGCAAGTAAAGTTCTGTCCTTTTTCTTTCTTTTCATACACATGAGCCGTTGTGCTTAAGACATGACAACACAAAGGATTCCTGCTCCAGAAAAAGAGGCTTCACACTGACAGGGCCATCGGCTTTGTTGTGCAAAAACAAAAGAGCTCTCGGCTCCGATGTAAAGAGGTGTGTGTGCTGTGATAGAGATCAGAGGCGAGATAGTGATCGCTGTAGAGCATGGCTGAGAAAGGAGATGGAGATAAGCACTTCGTACCTTTGGGTGCGTGTATTAGACCTGCTGTGTGCAGCTCCTCCTCACTGCTGTTCAGACTGTTTCTCAAAGACGCCTCGCTGCCTGAGGAAGATGCAACAATAAACACACTACACCCACCAAGGACACTTCATGTAAATGATCAACAAGCTGAAACAAAGGGAGCTGTGTGTCTAATTATAACATTCATAAAAAATTAAAGCTAAATGATGGTTCAGTGTTAGTGTGTCCCAAGTGCCTGCTTCTGAACGCAGCTCCGACTGCACCATTAGGTGCCAAAACACTCTGTAATAACCACACATGGGAGATGAAAAACTTTTACCTCACAAAGGCATACATATTTAACAAATGAGAGCTACAAAAATACCATAATCCATAGTTATACTACATTATTCTGGTAAATCATATTTGTTGATGGACAAACAGTCCTTTTATTAGTATTCAGTGGTTAGTCCTGGCTAATGAAGAACTAAAGCTGCTGTTTGAGCTACTGAAAGGGGTTCAGTCACCACCCATGGGCCTCTGTGCAAACCACAAAACATGAGGCAAATGATGCACAAAGTTGTATCAGTTCTATATATGCATGTGTTAAAACTGAAAATGATCAAAGAAGAATAAGAGTACTAACTGCTGTCATAGTCTTCCACTCCGCTGTCATCACACTGCCCAGTCCTGCACTTTGCCTCCTCCAGGACATATTGATAAGAGTTGGCTCTGCCCTGAGATGGGGCTTTGAGCACCTCCACCATATCCTGGAACTCTTGCAACAAGTCACCCAGCTCTTGCTCTAGCTCTGTAACAGATACAGGACAAGTTAGACTTTAGGTTACAAAATTCTCACCAAAACTCTCATTTAAAAAGTAAAGTATGGGGAAAATAGTTTTCATACCAAATTGAAATTTAAAAAAAATGAATTGTAAGTATGTGTATACATATACTATGTGCTACAAGCAATCATTTTTGATAGTAGTAGCCAAAGGCATTTGTTTTTTTTTTTAGGAAATAGCTACATTTCTACATATTACATATATCAACAACATACCAAAGCTACACAAAATGTGATTTTTAAAAGAGGTCTCACCTGTAGTCAGGTCTGAAGACATGATGGACGAAGCTATAAAACACGGCACAGTAAATCTGAGTCTCTGACTTAAACTGTGTAAAGACGAGCACGCCTGCACGTTTACATTCAGGCCCCCCGCAGAGGCGTACGAGCCAATCAGAGCGCGCGCACCGTCACACGGGGCCACGGCGCAAGGCGGCCACTGGAAAATATGAGCGAAACAACTCAAACATTCTGGAAAGGACTATTACGTAATTCAGACCCGCTATAACAATTTCCACCATTTATCCTTTACACAAAAAGTAGGCTCCTCACTTCCTAACACTTTTAAAAGGTAGACTCTGTGCTCTTAGCATGTTTATCGACTTTTGAAACACTTTGATGGGATAAATAATACACAATAACAGCTTATTCATAAATAAACAAATACGCATTTCCGTTAAACGCTGTGGCGTCAACTGACTTGTTTAAACCAGAAAAGAGCGATACAGCGCATAATCAAGTGTAACGCTACAAAACTACAGCATACACTGGCCAAATGAAACAATATCCTGGGTTAACAGCAGAGGCCACTGTGGAGCAACCCCTAGGTTACTGTAAGAGATTCTCTACAAAAAAAAAGAAACTAACTAAACAACCATAAGATTGCATAAGATTGGGCTAGTTATTACCAACACATTTAAAACTATGCAAAGACGTTCAAAACGTTTAGGGCTGAATTAATAAAATATTTTTTTAACAACACACAAATGTGCCAACATTTACGATAGATGTATTTAATGTCATTGTAAATTTCATCTTTTCATCACAATCACATTTTGTAAATAGGTTGCATTGTTTAATTCCGTGTGTGTGTATTCTTTGTTTTGTATGTGTCAAGGACTGATGGAAATTAACCCTGAGAGCCATAATCTGATACAAAGCATCTCTTTTATGTTTCTTTGCTGCTACATATGGTTCATGTAAAAATAAACTAAACTGTATGTATCTAAAGGCAGGGTGCACCTACATATGTCATTATATATAATTATAATAAGCCTCCCCAACTGGCAACTTACAATACTATACTTGCAACTAGGTTTTTGTTATTTATTCTAAAGACAGCCAAAAACTAGCCCATTTATAGTAATAAGCAGAGTGATAGATTTGACATACTTGTAGGAGCTTATGGATCCGTGAAAAAAATAATTATACAGTAATTATTGCGTATGCTTTTGAGCTAAAAGGCACACCCTGACTGTGGCCTCAAGGGAAAATGTTGACAGAGAATAAAACACTGTCTAATCATTATTCTGTGATTCCGGTGTATCACAATGTGGCACAACAATAACATGCTTTGGAGTTCAGTGCAGGTAAACCTGTACTACTTCAGCCAGCTCAGGTATCAGTCACACGCAAGGTAACTGTAGGAGGAGGGGCTTTCATGTACTGCACAGGTTCAGCTCACTCCCTCTAGTCCACACTCAGTCACTGTCGGAGAACTCAGGTAACATGTGAGGCCAATAGGCTAGGAGACTGCTGCTAATATGAGCCACACTCCACTGCTACAGGTTAGTGTGTCAGAAATTATGCATGAGCTTTCCATTTTTTTACACTGAAATGCAACAAGAAAGATTAGAAATAGTTTATACCAGATTGCAATCATTTACATATGCTGTTTAAAGGTGCAATGTGGAACTGTGTACAATGTACAATGTGCAACTTGGTGGTCTATCACCTGCTTGTTTCTTATGTATACATTTATGTTTCAATGATATGTCATTGCTCTGCCTGTAATGTTCCACAGTATGACATCAAATAGCTCTACCTTACATTTATTCAATTATATATGGTTTCATAGCTCAAAAATACCTTGAAAAACAAGTGCTCTTACTGTGAACAGGGTTGCTTCTCCAGAGCTGACCTGTAACTTGGTCTGGTTTGGTCTCCAAGAAGATAGAAAGTTTTAATCCTATACTGTGAAACATTTCTATCAAGGCAATTGCATCTCCATGGAGAAAAGCATCAGAAAAGTTACACACAATGCACCAGAATGCAACAAGTGGTGCCTTATACTCTTATAACTTTGTATATTTCAGGTAACTGAATAAAATGTTTGCATTTTGTCCTGTGTCTCCTCAGAGTTTGTTGATTGTGGTCCACCTCAGTTTCATGTGCGGTGCAGTCCACTTCTTTGTACCAGAGGAGCAGGGGCCTGGGGTGCTGGTCGGGACACTAAGATTTCACTACCCATCTCCATACCAGCTCCTGACTGTGGATTATCTGTGGTTGGACAGTGACACAGGGAGCTTATACACCACAGAGAGAAGGATGGATCGAGAAGAGCTGTGTCCCGAGGAGACAAGAGCTGATGGGTGTATTATTCGCCACACTGCCATTGTGGGGGCCGCTGTGGATCTTGTGCAGTTTTCTGTCATTGTCGAGGACATCAATGACAATGCGCCTCATTTTGAAAACACAGAAATACATCTGAGCGTGTCTGAGGATGTAAGTATTGGGGCAGGATTCTTACTGGATGACCTGGCCCAGGACACAGATATTGGAAGTAATGGAACCATTCACTATATTATAGAGGGGTCTGATGGGGTTTTTGATGTAGACGCTGAAGATGAAGGAAGTATAAAGCTGGTTGTAAAAGCAGCGCTGGACAGAGAAACCCAGGATGAGTACAACATCACACTGGTGGCCAAAGACAGGGGCTCACCTTCTTTAACAGCAGCTGTAGCGTTAAGAATCACAGTGACAGATGTGAATGACAACTGTCCCAGCTTCAGTCCTGACAGTCGTCAGAATGTCACCATTTCTGGAGGTTCCCCAAAGAACACTCTGGTGGCCCAGGTCAAAGCCACTGACCCAGATTTTGGTACAAATTCTGCAATTACTTACAACTTCAGTCCCAAAATGTCCGAGCGGGCCAGGGCACTCTTCAGCCTGGATAGCCTGACTGGATCTGTCATTCTGACACAGGACCTCCAGTCTGACATCTCTGAGGAGATAGTATTAAAAGTGCAGGCCAGCGGTCTCCACTGCTCCCCAGCTGACACTCAGGTAACAGTATCTGTGCACCCCAGGGCCAAAGAGGAGCCTACATTAAAGATTGGTTTCATAGCAAGACATGAGAACCAAACTCTAATGGTAGCGGAGAATGAGCCCTCTACTCTATTAGCAGTGTTAGAGCTGGAGGGCAACAGAGGCTTAGAAGACCTATCTCTTAACATAGAGGGTGAAGTGCCTTTCACACTGAATCATCAGAGGGGCAAATACCTGCTGTCGACTTCAAGGGCTTTAGATTATGAAGAAAAGAGACAACATCTCATTTCTGTGACTGTGCAGAGATCTGATCAGGGATCAGTGATCACAGTCTCTGTTCATGTCATCAGGGTTGTGGTGACTGATGTCAACGATAACCCTCCCATCTTTCCTGTATCCCTTTATGAGCTGGAGGTGGAGGAAAACAATGAGCCAGAGGCACTGCTCAAGGTCACAGCCTCTGATGCAGACAGTGAGGACAACGGCAGAGTCACCTACAGACTGGGAGAGCACACACACAGAAGTTTTAACATTGACCAATACACAGGTCAACTGTTTGTTTCTGTCTCTCTGGACAGAGAACAGCAGAGACTCCACATCATTAGAGTTACCGCACAAGACAGTGGCTTTCCCCCTCTGGAGACTACAGTCACAGTGCACATTCGAGTTATGGACAAAAACGATAATGCACCTGTGTTTGCAATGCCACACTTTATCTTTTTTGTTCCCGAAAATGCTCCTGTTTTGGCTCCAGTGGGGGCCATAGGGGTGACAGATGCAGATGAAGGTGAGAATGGAAGCATAGTGATGTATGTCTCAAATAGCAGTGGACCTTTTGTGATACCAAACTCCAAAAATACTTTGCACATTACAACCAGCTTAGATAGAGAGATGCAGGACCGCTTTGAATTTTGGGTGATGGCATCCGATAATGGTGCCCCAATTCGTTTGACCTCCAGTGTAAGGATTATTGTTTACATAGAGGACATTAATGACAACAAACCAAAAGTTATCCTTCCTGTAAGCAATTTAACATGTCTAACTGTGCCACCAAACACAACGGCCGGCACAATCATCACACGGGTCTATGCTGTTGATCAGGACACTGGACTGAACTCAGAGTTGATATATACTGTTATAAATCAAAGCAGGCCATTCAAAGTGGACTCCAAGACAGGAAACATCACTTTGGCACAGCGCCTCCAAGGGCCAGACTTAAGAATGCATAACCTTTTTGTTGTGGTCAGTGACAGGGGGAAGCCCTCTCCGCTTCACACTGCAGTTTGGGTTAATCTGTTTGTTAACGACAGCTCAGAGACCTGCCACTTGGACTGTGAACCCCAAGAACCTTCCTGGCCCTCCCCCACCACTTCAGAGAGTGTAGGGTGTCCCACCAACCAAGAATCAACAAACTCTCCGAATCAGATTCAGATCATCTTATTTTTAGGCTTGGGTATGATGATTGTATCTTTATGTCTGTTTGTGGGAACTGTTGTTTTACACAGACGAAAGAAGCAGTCCCAAAAGAAAACAAATGAGAATGAGGTCCCACTGAAGCTTCTAGATAAATATTTCTCAGATGAATAGCAACGAGCAATGTGTGTAATCTCCTCTTCAAATCGTGCCAAGAATGAATTCTGTAAATAACTTTTTCTTCCTCTTACATCAAATTCTTAAGATTCTATGCATATCTAAATACATTTTCTGTGTGTGTGCGTGCATGATTTTTTTTGTGTGTGTAAATACTATCTGTACTACTATATACTGTCTATTCGGAGTATTAAATAGTAATATTGGCATAAGTCGGATACATGTTGTATTTTCTTGTTAACTTGTTTCTTTTTTGTTTATTTGTTTTGTTTTGAAAATCAGATTTTTGAATGAAGTTCTGATTAATATTGCTATGTAAATACCCTGGTATTAAAATGCTGATCATAGAGTTATCTTGAATGCGTTAGATTTATAGAAACTACTGTAACGTTTAGCTCTCACTATTCACAACACTCAAGCAAAATATTGTTTTTAAAGCAATTTGTGAAAAAAATAAGATATTTAACATGTTTAGTTCAGGTTTTCAGAAATGTATGATCCCTAAAGAAAATTCAAAACTACATCTCTTACAATCAGAATACTTAAGTACCAACCAGACAGGATTTCCAAACTCCCAATCTCAACTGAGCATAACATAGATGCTAGGTGCATTAAAATGTTAAAATGTTACAGTTAATAGTGGAGCTTATAAGTCATTACTTAAAGTACCTATTTTCTGTGACCTGAGTGGCTGAGGTATTGGTCAGCTTGACTTGATGGGAGACTTTCTCAGATTTCCAGCTTTGAGTGACAGAGAGTCTAGTATTTAGTCACACAAAGAGGATTAATGTCATCGGTGTTGAAAAAAAATCACTCAAAATGAATTCTAAAACTAGTGTGCGGCCACCATGAAGAACTGTTAGACATGTGAGTACACAGCCATCTCAAGTAACCATCTCAACTTCTCATACCTGTGTTTTAATAGTTTACTCACTACTGCTGCTCACCTATGTTGCTAGGTCTCTGCCAGAAAAAGAAGACAAATGAGCTGTCTGTCACTTCCTGGAAAGTTGTATTGAAATCATGCCATGTTCAAAGAGAGCACCACAAAAGGTAGATTTACAGTGCAATACAACTGAAGTCAATTAAAGTAAAATGGTGCATGAAAGATTAAAAGAGCATGTTGACATAACACAGAAAGTGGGGTGTTTACATATTTGCATGAATAGACTAGACATGCAGTAGTTTAGCTATATGTAATTGATGCAAGCAAAATGTATATGACTTTGCATTGCTTAGTGCCACGCCTTTGTTCTATATTTTATTATTTTTTTTTTTTTTTTTTGCTCTGTCCACTATACAAATACAAAAAAGTGGTCCAGAAGAGTTCTTGGCTTTATGAGTGTGCTTTTTTTTTTGTAATGAGGAAAAAGGTTAAAGTCTGCCATCTACTGGACAGAGCTGGGTGTCTTAAAGAAATATTCTGAATTTTTAGTTTTTTTGTTTTGTTTTGTTTTTGTTTTGTTTTGTTTTTTTTGTTTTTTTTGTTTTTGTTTTTTTTTTTTTTTTTTTTTTTTTGTGCAGCATAGAAACCAGACACAATTAACAAGCCATGTTTTGTGAGCTTTACTTTTTAGCATTCCTGAGCACTGCAGTTAGTCTACACAGTTGTAGTTGTAAATGCAGCTTAGAAAATTTGAAAAAAACTGCCTCTACACAGAATTCATTCACGTTAGAAAATCTGTAAAAAATAAACTTTATGACCTTATAATGTAGCGTGACTCTTTGAGGCTCCCAAAATGCCATAGCGTGATGGCGATATGATCAATTTCAGTTGAAAATATAGGCAAGGTCTTAATTGTAGTTAATTACGTTGACTTCGTGTTTAGAAGTGGAAAGTTTAAGATAAAGAATAATAAGACCAGTTGTGTAATGGAATGCACCGCGTTGCCAATTTGCAAGCATGCTACGTACTGCAACAATGACCCAGACAAAAGTCCCTGCGCGTAAGAACCTTGACCTCCTCATTATTCCCTTCGCACAGTTCATTGAAAAGCGACATTGTTTCTTTAAGATGGCACTTGCAGTCGTCGTGGGGCCTGTTCATTGTTGGGGGAACAGAAAGCGAGTTGAGATTGATATACGGGGGCCGAAATCCAGTTGCGCATATCATCAGCCGAGCAGCAGCTGTGGGGAGACCAGTGGCCGCAGCGACGTCCTGACGCATTGGGTACAGACATGGGTAAGTGATTCTATCACTTTATTAGCTCTTAAACTAAATAGAAAACCGCTTATTTTCAAATCTGCAATTTCCCTCGTGTGGCTGCACACTGATATGGAGCTTGTACGAAAGGCCAAAAGTTATTATGTTTTTTTTATTTTTTTCTCCAGACAGGGGTACTCACTGTCTGACGCTTCAGTGATAGTTTAAGATTTATTTCATGCTTGGAATGGCGGGACTACTTACTCTCTGAGAAGCCTTGTCGCAGTTACGCTGGGTCACACAAGCCTTCTTCATTTTAAAAGACGAAATAGACCAAGATATGGTATAGATATGTTTTTTGGGTTTGTTTTTTTTAACTCAAATTGGGCCCGTATTCCTCCGCGCTGGTCGCAGTCTGATCCCCTTCTTGTCATTAGTGATGATGCCCAGGTGCTCCAAGGAAACTTTAGACATGTGGACATTTTTTATTTTTTTTTACCTTTTAACATTGATATTTTTTATGTATCTATTTATGAACTTGTTCAACTACTTCATTGTCTACATGAATATTACTAAAAACATACATTGTTTTAGTTGACTATTTAAAGTTAAACGTAGACTTTATAATTATGTAGCCATTATTACTGTGATGAAGATGATCTGCAACAAATCAAAAGTAAAATAATAATTTTGTCAGTTTAGAATGTAGACCTGATATAGTACTGCTTACCAGACAAGCCAGACTGTTATTATAGTTTCCTATAATAGAGTAAGGTTGCAACAGTAGAAACATGCCTAGCCATGAATGCCTTTGGATAAATGAGAACCATTAAATTAAAGCAATAACTTGTTATGAATAATTTTCACTCCTCCTTCCATCATATGTGCTCACAATGCTGGTACCAGCCTCTGTCTGCCTGTTTCAATTGTCTCTGTGGTGGGTGTAATGGCACACACAGTACTATTGTCAATTTATACATTTGCCTTTCCCTCTAAGGACCATTTTCCTATTCCTGTGTTTCCCCATAAGGAAGTATCAAGAACTGGGTCCACGTATAGAAAGAGCCGAGTCTATGGCCATGGCTTTTGTTTGCGAGACATTGGTCGCCCTTGTAGCCTCATGATGCTGCTAGGACAAAAGGGGTTGTCTCTAGCAGTCACAAAGGCAGCTGTCTCTGGACTTTGTCTCTTCTTCAGTCCTCCCCCTTTTCTCACATGCTGCAGACTGGCTTCTGAATGGACTCTCGGTCCTAGCTCAGTCTGTATAGACACAGCCTTTTGGCCCTTGTCTTATATTCAAACCACATCACCACTATTAGAAAGTACTTATATGCACAACTTCAACCAGAGGTACTAACAGCTGATCAGGAATATGTAAATATTGTTTTTGCATCTTCTAATAGATATGACAAGCTAATGGAATGTATTTAGTTATATAAATATAGTGTAACTTTTTGTAGCTTTGACACCACATGGGATTAAAGTTACTGAAGTAGTTGCAGAACCAGTAGCAGCAGAACCAGTAGCAGCAGGAAGTAGAAAGTATCATAGTATTGACCAGTATACTAAATAATTTACTTTCACTGGGGTAATAAAAGGCCTTTATTCAGTGTGTTGTACTGTTTACGGAACACATTTAATTATTTTGACTTATGACATACCTAATACCTGAGAGCTGAAAGAGATGCTAATCTGTAAATATTTGGAAAATCATCATTAAATAACATACCTTGGCTTATACTTGTTTTTTATTGAAAGGCTGCTATGACTGTTGCATGCGCTGTCTGGGAGGAGTACCATACTGCTCTCTGGTTGCTACTCTGCTGTGCTTCTCTGGCATCGCGTTGTTCTGTGGCTGCGGACACCAGGCCCTCACGGAGACAGAGAGACTCATCGAGACCTACTTTGCCCGAAATATTCAGGACTACATAACACTCGCATACATGTGAGTAATACAAAATACAGTGCGTTTGTGGTGATGATGCTGCAAATGAGAAAACATGCAGTAACAATATTGCATGCTGTGGAGAGATCACTATTTTTGTGATATCCCTATTGACTATAGGTTTAGTCAAACTGAACGCTGAAGATCACACTGAAGTCAGCCCAAACACTACTGACACCATTATTAGCTCAGAACTTCTGGGTTCTGGGTTTACGGATTTGCTCATTAGAAATATGTCAGATAGTTTCCCATGAAGTATCAATGTGCCATAAAATTCCCCAAAGTAAACCCATTATTTGTGTGTGTATTTAACCAAAGCAAGATTAACACCAAAACATGAATTGCCTAAAATGTGCTAAAAAAAAAAAAAAAAAAAAGTACTGCTTTGACACTATGCCAGACAGATGTTCTTTAATTCCTGCTTACTAAATTATGTATTGTCATTAAAAGTTTACAAGAAAATATTAACACACTTCTTTTGAACACATCAGTGCAACCATCTGCACTTGTCAGGAATATCATGAAAAGGGGTCCAATCCCTGCTAGATGTGAAAAACTGCAAAAGTCCAAACTTTTGTCTTGATGCTTTCTCTTGCAGCATTCAGTATTTCCAGTATGTCATCTACGGTTTGGCTTCCTTCTTCTTCCTCTATTGCATTGTGCTGCTGGCCGAGGGCTTCTACACCACCAGTGCAGCCAGGCAAACCTTTGGAGAGTTTCGGAGCACCATGTGTGGCCGCTGCCTGAGCTCCACGGTGAGAGGCCCATTGTGGAATGGTTAAAGGGGACTGGGATTTTTTAACTACTACAGGCTTTTCTTAGATGGAATATTTTTACATGTAAAGGGGCATTTTATGCAAAAATCTACTTTTATGAGCTTAAACCAGGTTATATTTTTTCACCTAACTTCCGAAGTTTTGAGACTGAAGTCTATCAACCTGTTGATCTACTTATGCTATAGGTTGATTCTTAACACCTGAAAATGCATAGGCTTTCATTATGGAAATAAACTGTCACTTTAATTGCACTACTGCAGGAAGACATTCAAAGAAAATATGATGGCATACTGTCAGATTTATTGTCAAACTTAAAGTGAAACGCTGTAGTTTCAGAGTAGATGGGGATTTTCAATAGTTTACCGTATACTTGGTGAAAACATCATTGTAGTGCAGTACTAGCCTTTCACTGTGCATTGAGGGATTGGTAAATCAGGAATATGGTGGCTGTAACAAGAGAGCAAGGAGCAAGTAGCAAGTGTATGATTGTTTGACATGAAAATGTCTATTGCACTGTTTGTTTCCTTTACAGTTCATAGTGATGACGTATGTGCTTGCTGTGCTGTGGCTGCTGGTGTTTGCCTTCTCTGCATTGCCTGTGTATTTCTTTTACAACATGGATGCCACTTGCCACACCATAGATGTCCTAACAGAAACTCCTGCCAGTATCAACCAGCTCTGTGTTGATGCCAGACAGTATGGTAATACAGAAGCCCTGCCTTGACACTTCGGGGTAAAGTTGTGCAGTCCAATATTACTCTCATTTGTTACAGGATTGCTGCCGTGGAATGCAGTACCTGGAAAAGCATGTGGCATGACCTTATCTTCTATTTGCAAGACCAGAGAGGTATGTATATACATATATATCTGATAAATTAAATGTATGCAGTTATTGAATTGCTGACATTGTTCTCCACTCAGTACCGAATCACCTATGACCTCTACATTGCGGCATTCGCTGGTGCTGGAATCACACTCTTAGCTCTGGTGAGTGAAGTCATTTTTCATGAGTTTAAATCAACAGTGATATTTCAAGTGGCTCATGTGATTCAGTGACGATGGTGAGTAGGCAGTGAAACATTCCAGGCCTCCAAGTTTGAAAATTTGCTCTTTTTTTCTCAGCTTGCATAAACATTCAGTGTTAAGAGTTCACAATTTAATCACAATGAGGAGAATCCCGTACACATGGCAACTTAATTGTTTATATTAGTCGGGATAGTGCATGTTAATGAACATATGCCATAACATGCCAAATTGTAGCTATCACCTTATATCTATTCGTTGTCAATTTTGCCAATTGGACTTTAAAAAGTTGGACATTGTAGCGCTTTCACCACTTCTGACACTCTTGTTTTTCTTCTCTCTATAGCTGACCTACACTGCATCTACCACTTATAACTTTGCTGTTCTGCGGTATTTGGGCAGAAAGGGCATAGGGTCACGGTGTTAGCCTGTCCAGCTTCTGCCTCTCTCCTTCAAGCATCACCAACTCTAAAATCTGAAGAAACTTCGGGTGTTCCGCAAAGTCTTATTTTTACAACAACAAAAATGTCAATGTAGTTTTTTCAAATCAGAATCTGTTTTTATTTTTCTTACCAAACAATGTACGACATTGCCTCAAGCGTTGATTTCTTTTTTTTTTTTTTTTTTTTTTTTGAGTGCAACTGAAAACACCTAATGAAATAACACATTTCTAACCTGTATCCTAGTTTGTAAACTAACCAAGATGTGCTTGCTAAATTGCTAAAATATCCAATATTACCAGTTACCATGAGTCCTTCACATCTGCTTGTCTTCAAGGCAGACCATGAATATGCAGCTGTGTGCTGACCTCTGCACTGTTCTCACGGGCCAGAGAAAAGCCTCAACAAAGGAGTCAGTGCAGCTTTAAAGTGGGGCATGGAGGGGTCGCTGTAGGGGCCACCTGCAGTACGACTCTCTGCCAAGGGTCAAATCTGAGTGGAGGGGGAAGCCGAGGCACCGGGACAAAGACTGTCTAAGGCCAAATGCAGCAGTTCCACAGACACAACTACCGCCTGACCCCAGCCTCCTGAATAATTCACAAGTTCTGAGTTGACAACTGAAGGAATGTTAGATGTTTTGGAAAAGTTTGTTTTTAACAAAGACATACTGTTTTAACGATAAATTGATCTACAAAGGTCTCAAATAGTTTCACATGATTGTGAGATTGTAAAAGCACTAGGTGCTGGTATTCGATCTTAAAGTTATTGTTGCAGTGCAACTCCATTGATGTTGCATAACTTAACATCTTTTAGTTGTTCTTTTGAGAGTTTAGGTAGTTATTGTATAACACTGTCTTAAATGTTATGATAATGCTCCCTTTATGCCTTAACATACTACCTATTTTTAACTCTTGTTAACAGAACAAGTGGCCTTTTTTCTTTTTGGTGCAAGCTTTACCCAGCTGTAGAGGTGGATTCATCAGGGGCAGCTGGCTCATACATTTTTTTTATAAACTTTTATTTGTTTTGTAAAGAACTGTGCCTTATCCGTATAAAAAGTTTAGTCAGTGCCATGACTCATTAGGTCCCGGGTAGGGCAGCTCCAGGAGTGGATGTTTTGCTTGGCAGATTGTCATGTCTCTTCGTGTTTGTGAACAGGTGCACAGTTCTCTGCAGTTGGCCTTGAGCCAGGTTTACCTGATGAAGCTCAGGCGGCTGCTGAGAGAGGAGAGGGAGGGCTGTGACCTGTACGGCAAGCTGCATAGAGACCAAGAGGGGGCGCTCTGCTCCCCTTATGCAGACACACCTGATCTCTGACAAGCCTCCTGCAGCACAACAGCTTGAATTAACCTGTAGTTTAACTTTACATCAAGTGTATTTGTAGTGTTACTTTTATTGATGGTTTTGTTATTACTTTTCCTAGTTTGTGTTGTGATGGTGTACAATTGTATGGTTGTAGTTAAGAAGATGTTAATTTGAAAAATGAGTTACTGTTAGAGTGTAGTACACACTTGATATCTTATTTAATAGAAAATAAAAATGCTGTTGCTCATTTTTTTTAAACTGACTGTTTACTCAAACCTCAATACTATGCTTAGGCACTGTGGTTAATTTTGCAGTTACATTCATATATGTAAGAATATTTTATCCTTGTACCTTTAACCTTGACAAAAATACAGACAAATAGAAATTACGCTGCAAGTTTTATTCATTGGCAAGCACTGGGCAAACTGTACCTTGTTGCCAAACAGGCACAATTGTCCACACAGTCTCAATGTCCTTAGTGCAAAGAAATCAAGTTATATGACAAAAAGTGAATCCATAAACCACTGTAGCACAAACTCACACTCATCCGCTCAGCTCAAAACATTTACAAAATTACTATTAAAAAATGAATGCCCTTTGAACAATTTACTTAGGCGAGTTGTGTACAGGCCCAAATACACTACAATCTTTCAATACTGACAAAGGCTGCAGCAGGAATTCAAAATTTGTGATTTTAAAAGCTACCAACTTAGAAACAAATGTGCACAACTTGTTGAATTTGAAAAAAACATGATTACAAAGAAAAAGTACCTTCCCCATACAACTAGAAGAGGGCAAAGTACTTTTCTGCACACAAGACACACAGACAAATGAAGGTTTACATCAACAAGACAGATAAGGTTCAGGCTTCTTGTTAAATTTTGTATGAGAAAGATTACAAAATATTGTACCAATAATAGGAGAAAAATGTTGGTTAGCGGTCTTCAGGCAAACATTCCACAACCAGTGGCTAATAGGAAATACTTCCCTGTGTTATCCTGAGGTCTGTTAATACTATGGTATGTAGCTTTGGTGGCATCTAGTGGTTATACTGTATACTATAATACTGTAACTAAGCAATTCAATTGCTAGATTGATCTTGGAATTTAAAAAAAAAAACAAACACTGAACTTTTGTGCTTATTTTGTTGGCTCTCAGAAATGTTGGGAACATGTCACAGTTCAGGACAATGCTACACGTCACAAGATTGGAGAAGATTGGAGAGGTTGAAAATACTGATGGGTTGTAAACCATATAGACACACTATCTAAACTGTAAACAACACAAAAATGTAAATACTGCGAAAATAACCATATGTTGAGGTAAAAAGTGGAATAAATGCTCAAGTTCATTACAGAAATTGGTGAGCAATAAAAGTATAATTTCACGTACTGCTGCACAGCTACATAATGTATTTCATGCAGTAGTACAGACTGATAAAAATGTCTCATGAGTGTAGCTGTAGACAGCAGGGCACATGCTAAACAGGCAGATAATGTGAAATGTTTCTTCAAAACCAAACATCAGAAGTTATCTGTGGCATCAAAAAGGCAGTAACAGTGATACTTTGTCTGCCCTATACAAGTATCGCTACAGTGTTTCAATAAATTGACAAGTGAAATAATGAACTTATTGAAAACAATCACATGCATCACGTAGTTTCTAAAATGAGTCTGTTACACAATGAGCAGCAATAATTTCATTAGCTGCATTAGCCAAAAATAATACTAGTAATCCCTTTAATGTCAGTACAATGGACCATATCACTGGTTGATTTGATAAGACGACAGACAAAATTTTGTGTGGCAAGTCCCTTTTAAACTACTTTTGCTGTAATAATTTTTCACTGTTTGTTGCTTTGCTAAAAATACACTGTGCTTTCCAAGCAAATGAATATATCACATAAATATAGACCATGAAAACACATCTCCATTATTATATTAGACTTTTAACATTCCCTGCGTACCTAGACAAAGTTTGACTAGGTGAGTACACAACAAGTAGCAGCCATTATACACCGTACCTTTAAATTAAAACTTAAATTGACAAGCCCTTCTCAGATCTGATAAACCGTATCCATATCATCTCAAGAACCTTTGTACCTGATGCACATGTACCATAAATTATGTTAAGTTTCACACCTGCCATGTGTAGGCTTCAGCCAAGTTTTAAAAAGGTCAATGTAACTGACCAATCAGCAGCAAGAGGTACGTGGCGTTTTTCGGTTACCATGGAGATCTATAGTGCTACTGAGCAGAGTGTGGTCCAGGTGGTCCTCTGCGGCCAGCACCTCTCGGACCGCCGCCTCAAAGGCAGCAGTGACATTTGTGTCGTCCTTCGCACTGGTCTCAAAGTACGGGCAGCAGCCATTCTCCTCACACCATGCCCGGGCCTCCTCCGCACCCACCTCTCGCTCATCCATGTCCACTTTGTTGCCTAGCACCACAAAGGGGAAGTGCTCGGGGTCTTTCACATCTGAGTAATACATAAATTCTTTTTTCCAACCCCCAAGGTTTTGAAAGCTCTGCAAATCATTGACAGCAAATGTAAGCAGGCAACAGTCAGCACCCCGGTAAAACGGGGTGCGCAGAGATTTGAAGCGCTCCTGTCCCGCAGTGTCCCAGATCTGAAGAGTTACCAAGCGCCCATCCACTTCCAGGTCCCGGTTGAGAAATTCTACCCCAATGGTGTGAAAAGACTGGGAGTCAAAACGGTCTGTTACGTACCGATTCATTAAGGAGGATTTCCCCACTCCTCCATCTCCCAAAAGGATCACCTTGAGCAACAAGCTCTTTCCAGTCATCCTGACAGCTCCCACCCAGATGAGGCCCTGGGCTGAAGGCCTGTGGAGCAGGAGGCAGACCAGGGTCAAAACAACCTAGAAAGAGAACAAATCAATTTGCATCACTGAAGAAAACAGACAAAAAGGAAATGAATCATCACTATACTATTAATAAGTTAACCATTTTTAATTAACTATTTTTACAGCCTAGATCAGACAACTGCAGACAGACACTGCGATCACTGCTGTTTAATACCAATAGAATATAAGAATATAATATACAGAAATTATCAATTCCCAACAATAGAGAGTACAACAGGGCGAGTCACCGTTGTTGTTACTTGACATCAGACACTGGACTTGCGCAGAGCACAAACAAGTACGAGCTTGTCAGTCGTGATTCGAAAAGTGCTGCTCCAAGTGCTTGGTTGATGTTCTTTACCAAACTTCAAACACGTCGTATTATTTTGATAAACAGTAATATATTCGATTATTGAATCAGAAATATAACACGCTGATGGATCGAGCAAAAGGTCAACATGCTCACAAGCTAAGCGGGGCCAGTTGAGGTTGATGATGGCTTGTTGACATTCCCCTCTGTCCTGGCAGGCTAACTGTTAGCCAAGGACCAAATGTGCGTAAAAGTAAAGAAACGCATATAATCGAACCATGCGCAAATGCGGCGTACACTGTGCTGTACTTTATAAGAAAAATCAGCATTTCTGTGAAGGTATCAAATGGAAAAGTTGCATTATACAAAAGTAATTCTGCTCACCCGGCTCTTGAAGCGCTATCTGCCCCGGCTGCTCCCAACATCGACTGAGATTGTCGTGACGTGCGCGCCCCCGAAGAGAGCACTTGGCACAGCGTGTAACCAGGTCCTAAAGCGCACGTGTTTTCTCTGTGATAAAACTAGACCATGTAGATACACTTTGAGCTCAACTATGATATTAATGTGTGTTTTTTTTATAACACTTGTCAGTGTTTGCGCATTGTGTTCTTATGAACAAGTCTTTTATGTGTGTACTTCTTACTTTGGACCTGGCGATGTCGCTGTGCAGGAGAGCAGACATCAACTGTGAGCCGAAGAAGACGGCAGCTGTGTTTGTTTCTTTCTTTCTCTGTCCCACAGACTCAGTTCTAGTCACATCTCTCCCGTTAGCAAACGCGGTGAGCTGGATGAGGAAATGACACTGCGACCAAAGAGCCTCTTCATGTTGCTTTGATTATGGTAAGAGACCGGATTATTCTAATGTATTTTGTGATTTTAGAATTCCCTCTCATTTTGCTAGACCAACATGTCTTGCATATGATTATATTATAGTAGAGAGTAGCAAAGTACTGAAACATCACAATACATAACAGAATTGCAGCAAATGTGTCATTCTCTGAAATTGTTAGATTGTTTCTTTTCACTGTTCATGTACTCCGTCCTCTGTCTTGCAGATGTTGGGGAGGGGCAGGCTCGTGCCCTGTGTGTGTTTGGGAGTCCTTGGCCTCCTGTGCTGGGTCTGGGTTTCCTTTGCCTCTTTAGCGGATGAACAGATGCCCTTAGGGGCCTGGGAGGCAGTGGACCATGCAGCCTTTCAGCCCCAGAGCGCTCTATCAGAGATGGAGTTTGCCTCCATCAGTTCATATCGAGGTCCAGGCAACAATGACCACCGCAGCAACAAGGAGCTGCCCATTCTGCTTTGGTGGAGCGGAGGATTGTTCCCACATTTCCCTGGAGACACTGAACGCATTGACTGTGCCAAGTCCTCATGCCTGGTGACAAGCAACCGCAAGGTATTCTGCTCTCCACACCAAAAGTTGTGCCTGAAATATTTTAATTCACTCTGTATGTATTCAGAGATTAATTATCTCTATTTTAATAGGTCCAGCTGTACAAAAGGACTGCATCTATTATCTTCTATGGCACAGACTTCCGTGCATATGAAGCACCACTCCCTCGACTCCAGCACCAAACCTGGGCCCTCTTCCACGAAGAGTCGCCCATGAATAATTACTTCCTCTCACATGGACCGGGAATCCGACTGTTTAATTATACTGCTACTTTTCGGAGGGAGTCTGATTACCCCCTGACCCTGCAATGGCTGCCCTCTCTGGACTACCTGCTCAGGCCCACATCTGTGCCTCTGGAGGAGAAGAACCGTTTGAGGAGAGAGGGCCTGGCCCCTGTGCTGTACATGCAGTCTCACTGCGATGTGCCTTCCAACAGAGACCGATATATCCAGGAGCTCATGAAGTACATTGAAGTAATACAAAAATGTATTGTTTATTTTATGTATATGCAATTAAATGCTCTCCAGTTTGCATTCTGTTATTTTTCTTCCATATCAGGTGGATTCCTATGGGAAATGCCTAAACAACAAACCCATGCCTGAACATCTAGAGGACACATCCACTGCCACTGGAGAGGATCCAAATTTCATGAGCTTTGTAGCACGGTACAAGTTTCATTTGGCACTGGAGAATGGCGTATGTCCAGACTACATGACTGAAAAGCTGTGGCGGCCTCTTCATCAAGGCTGTGTGCCCATATATCGGGGCTCTGCAGTGGTGGCAGACTGGATGCCGAACAAGCACTCCGTGATAATCATTGATGACTTCCCTTCACCAAAAGCACTTGCAGACTTTATCAAATATCTGGATGAGAATGATGAGGAATATGAAAAATATTTGCAATTTAAGAACCCAAAGAGTATAACCAATACTAAATTATTGGAGGCATTAGAGACCCGTGAATGGGGAGTTAATGACATGAGTAAACCAAACTATCTAAATGGATTTGAATGTTATGTCTGTGATCAGGAGAATGTGAGACTTGCAGCAGAAAAAGCATACAAAAAAGTCCAGAGTGGTGAACCACCACCACCTAAAATGGCAAATAACTCTCACATGGGGTGTCCACTCCCTCAGCCTGGGTATGGAGATGTTCAGGACCTGCCAGAAGATGACGGGTAAGCTTGACATAGAAACAGTTTTGCTCAGTGAAAGTCTATATAATTTTTATTTGAATAATATGGGTGGTACAATTACTTAAGTGTTCTAATTAAAATGCTTGCTAACCAAATGCTCCGTATAGTGATCCTTATCTGTTTGTGTATCTCTCCACAGATGGTTGCAAATATGGCCTCAGGATTACTGGCAGAGCCTGGACCAAGCCGAGGGGCTGGAGTCTCTGATAAGACATAACGAATCAGACCCTTCATTGCTGTGGAAGCACATCCAAAACATCGCTGTGAGCAGAGCCAGGAGACCCCACTGATGGTGGCTGAAATCTTGAGGAGCCACTGTCATTCAATTATTCAATTCACTGTCAGTTATTCCTCTATTTCAGTGACTGAAATGTGCCATAACCAGATAAACCACTTTATTAAGTGTTTATACTTTTTATAGCAAATACAATCGACTCTTATAAGCATGCTTTTTTAAGTTATTTTGAAATAATTAGTGGTCAGTTCAAAGTGAGATGGATATTATTATATTTCCATTAGTTTTTTTGTGCTGCCCATTTGCCTATTCTGTGCTTCGGTAAGCTTGCCTTTGAGGTACTGAAGGATGGTTACAATGCTGAAAACTATTTTTTACCAAGACAAGACAATACATTTGATATGAATTTGAAACAAAATGTACTGTGTTTTAAAGCAATAAGCATTTCATTTTGAGTGAAACTGGGCCCAAATAAACTGTTGTTTTTTTGTTACATATAAGTCTCAAATATCTAAAATAGGCATACATGCATATAATTTCTTCTGCTCTGTCACTGCAGTAATACACTATAGTTTATTCTCATGGGAGGCACATATTTTAGACTGGAAATACCCCATGATTTGTCCTCAATACCCAGGGAGCCTGTCTAGCTGTGTGAAGCACTGCATTTGTTTTTTTATACTCTGCAGGTGGCAAATACCCATGAGCCAAAAGCACACTCCAAATGTGCAAAGTGATTTAAAAGGAAATGCAAGTAAAATATTCAACAAAGGAATTAATTTAATAAAAATTCATTACTTGTTGAAAGTATTCCTCAGCTCATCCAAAAGGTCTTTAAGTAGCACTATGATGTGCTTTTTGAAAATGTTTTCTAATATGTATGACCATGGCTGGATTTGTAGATTTGATCATACATGCTCTCATAAATGCTGGTATGCCAGCTGTATTTGATGACCACCTCATATGACTTACTACCTTTGTAATCTTTCTGTATTTTTTTTTTTATATTTGGCAACCTACATTGAGGGCACGCATGCTGATGCCGTAAAACACTTGCAAACCTTATGCGCAGACCAGTGGCAAAATCACCTATAATGGTTCACCTTCACCAATTATGAGTGAGTAAATGAAAAAAGCTTTGAGAAGCTTATGAGTCAGTATAAACGTAAACTCATCTGTTTTTTTGTTTTGTTTAGTTTTTTGTTTTTTTTTACCAAATACAATTTGTATTAGAAAGAACAAGATTTATTAACAAAGCATTGAACAATAAACAATTTCATGAACAGAAAAATGACATTAAAATAGTAACCAGCTGTAATAAACCCCATGAATTTGTAATTATAATTGTATTGTATTGCATTGTAACATGCACTTTTAAAGACATATCCTTCATACTGTAGTTGACAGAGGCAGACATCTTTCCCCCGAAATGAAAAAAGAAAATAATCTCAGATTGACCTAACACAAGAAAAAACATTCATAGTCATATTGTTCGAAAAGGTCTCCTTGATCACCATCAACCACATCAAGTTTAGACTCATCTTAGTCCAAACTTTTTAAACGAACAATTGTTCCTTGTATACTAATGAACAAGAGAAAGGCCAGAGCATAAGAGGCCGCACAAGAGGCCATCTATAATCAGTCCAAAGCATTTCTGTAGCAAATCTCACAGTGGACTTTCCCTCCATGAAGGAACATCTTATGAAGAAGGTCTCCCATAGGTTTACTGCACATGCCACACTGAAATTATAAAAGGGTTACCATAGAAACTTAATTAACAAAAAACAAAGATGCTGTAGTTTTTCATTTTTGAAATTAAAAGTTAGGGAGATTCAAGGACACAATTAACAGAACAAGGAAGAAGAAAAACGCTTGAATTCTTGAAATAGAGAAAGATAATTAGTTTGAGTGCTTGTTGAAAAAGGTATCTTATACTTATAACTTTTTGTTTTCAAACCATTTAAAGATGTGAGACTGTATTCAGTAGATTTATATTATTTATGTCCAAGTTGTTTCATCAGTACTCAGTGGCAACAACCCTTTTCACATATGTGATTACTAATCTGCATGTCAACTCAACACTTTTATTTAAATAATGTTAAGGTTAGGTCTGTGGGGAGATGATCCATTCTACAGTAAGAATGCATGTTTTTATAAACACAACTGTAACATTATAAATGCATGATATACTGCCATACTGTGGAAGAGTCTAGGCAATTCTACATTTCCACAGAGACAAGCAAGTTGTGGAACCTTCATCAGAAAAGTTTATACTGTGTGATAAAAATTTACCTTGAAGCATTCAGGATGGCAGTTGATGTTCAGATGGTCAATGGTAATCTTGGAGTCATTGCCCACTTGCTCCCCACAGAATGTGCACTTGGATGACAGCGAGCCACTGGAGAGACACAGTGAGACAGGTTGGTTCAGCGATGCTCAGTTTACTGGAATAACCCTTGTGACCATATCTATCCTATTGTGGTTGTAGGTGTAAATAATCCTCTGAAGCCCCGACTGAGCCCTCTTAAAATCTGCCTTTGAAGAATTCTGTGTCTTGAACTGCTTATAAAAATATGGTTTAAATGTACAGAAAAAACTTGGGATTAGAGCTAAAGACTGGCTTATGTCGGTTTTCCGATTTGTGTGTTATTACCTCAAGTAAGTGGGGCTGCTGTACGAGTAACTGGTAGATGTTGACGTCAAATAATCAGACCTATAAAACAAAAATACAATTAGATATAACCATTATAAATATAAACACAATATGATGCTGTAGGTGATTAACAATTTATATTTTCAAACTGTATGAACAAGACCAATCTGTCTCAAAATGAGGCAAACATGTTCAAATCAAATATCAATTCTACTGATAACAACTTTAACGCTGATTTATAAACACACTGGACATAATGGAGAAGTTTTTGATGTTGTCATTGGCTGTTTTGGTTCTCAAGATGATTGTCCAATAAGAAATCAGTATGAGCCTCACACTTGAGGTTCCAGATCCAATGACAAGAACACTTGGTTTAAATAAAAAATGGCCTCTGATTTGATGTGGAGGTTCTGAGCTTTCACATGAGTCACCTTTCATCAATATCCACAATAAGCAAGTGGCAAACCAGGTTTACTTGTGAGTTGTAGTATCTTACCTTTTTCAAACTGGAAAAAGCACAGACTACATAACCTACCTTTGAGAAGTTAGTTAAACAAATTACCTGTCAGTATCTCTGGCATTCAGTAGGGACAGTTCAGATGTGTTGACATACTCCTTAACATAAACAAATGGCCTAAAGAAAATAAATATATGGATTAAGTATGTCCTAATAATACTAAGAATAATAATACCTTTCATTTATATAACTTTTCACAATAACACACAGAACACAGTCGTGCATACACACATAAGAACACATATATGGGAGTGGTTGTGTGGGATTAAAGACCAGATTAAACAGGAATGTATAGAGATGTGATTTGAAGTGATCAGTGGTTTCCACAGTTTGTTTGTGTGTCAGGAGTGCTCCAGAGTGTATGGGTTTGGACATAGAAGGCTCTGTCTCCCATGGTCAGCATGTTAGATGGTCATAATTATGTGGTTGATCCTTGCTATAGATTACTTACTTTTTGATTTCTGCTTCTGGCTCTATCAAAGTGCTGAGGGCAGAAAACAGCTGCGTTAGTTTTTTGCTCACTGCGATGTCAGTAAAATGATTAGTGATAGTAAAACAGGCCTATATCTGTCAAGCAGGAGATAATCATTCTGTGCAAGCTCTTGGTAATGACGCAGTGTTTAATGGCCTGTGCTTTGACAAAGGGACATCTCTAATGCACATCATTAATTTGACATCTGGAAACTGATAATTATAGGCAGGAAAATGAGGGTAAAGTGAAAGACAATGGGATAGTAGATCTTGTCATTTAACATGGTATGAATTTAAATAGGCGAACAATTTGCAGGTAAGTTTATCTCCACCAGGCAGCTGCATTCCCACAGGATTTGGCCTAAATCTCTCATTGTATAACTAACACAATCCTCAAAGGAAAAGAAAATTTTTGAAAAGGCAAAATAGTACAAAATAATGAATACACTTTGGACTGGATTCAATTGTGTAACACATTCACCCTACATAGAGAAAACAGGTAAGTAGGATAGGTTAACAGGTGGTTCTGTGTAAAAAAAATAAATAAAAATAAACATAAAAGCCGAGTAGTACTCACATTACAATATTTCTTTTTACATTTTAGGGTTTTAGGTGTGCTGACTATTATTTTTCATAACAAAAAACTAGAATATGTCTTCTGATAATGTATTTTTTATACTATACAGTACTAATAATAATCGAGTAGATGGGAAACACTAACATTTTAGAGCAGAATTTTGATCATCTTTTCACCTATACCAAATAAAATAGCAGAATTATCCTAGCATGAACTTGGGTCTCGGCACTGTCAAAATGATAAACTTACCGATCCATGCTAGGCTCCGGCTCACTGTGTGTCTCCCTGGAAAGTAAAAAAAAAAAAAAAAAAACAGTATTAAACCTAAAACCTTGGGCTGCTGGAGTCAATAGTGAAGGCAACACATGAGCAGAAAAGTGTGCAGTTTTTATAAGTGAATGACGCTGATCTCTGACTCACTTCTCCTCAGGGGTCAGCTTTATTGACCAGGTGCAGTCTGGAGTCTATTATGCTGCTGCAGTGTGCAATACTAAAACTCTCCTACATATATTGTGCTGTTCATACAAAACTAGCCAGATTTGTAGTCTGAAATATTTGGTTTTACTTACCTAATAGTGGTGACCGTGGTTATGATTTGTGTCTCTGTATCTCTGTAATATTAACAGGATGATTAGAAAAAGAAAAATATAACTAACTTGACTATTAACAAACTAGTGCAAATACTTTATCAAGATGTGATAGAACTAGTATAAAAGAGTACTTAAAGCATACACTTTATTCATTAAAAGATCAAGTATTAGATTGGTTGTAGATTAGCACTGCTCTAAAAAAGACACACTATATTCATTCATAACAGAACAGATTAAATATGAAGTTTAACCATGCAAGATAGGACAGGTTTTATTGTATGTATGATTTACGATATATATCGAATTCTAAAATTGTCTGGGCAGACAGTGTGTTTTTACACATTATAAGAAAGGTTCATGGATATTTACATGGCATAGTCCTCTTCCTCATCTTCTTCCTCGTTGCTGATACTATACACAGTCGGTGACGTCCACTTGTCCCATGGGGAGTCATTTTCGCTCGACCTTCGGGAGAAACAAAAACATATTGTTGCACCAGTAGACAACAATTGTACTCTTTATTGTTAGATATATCTACAAAGGGGGGATCTGTTTACTGTGGTTGTCTCTACTCTATCTGACCCATTTCTATCAGCACCAGTGCACAATGTTTTCCAGCTCAGCGACTTAAGAGCTTTGAAAAGTCACTCATAGTGAAAGAGAAGGGGAGTTATGAGAATAAATGGGCCAGCTATGTATCCAAAGCTTTCAATATAAAGCATACTTCCTCTCGAACATGATCACTGTCTGCTGGTCTCCATCTTGGCCCTCCTCTGCTTCTGCCGCCTCTTGGCTAAGAGAAGACATTGAAAGGCTTTTAGAGGGTAATGGACACGGGTGGCGAGATAAAGATGAATGAAACATGACTTTGTGTTGGCAGTATAATAGTAGTGTAAGTGTGTCATCACCTCTCTTCTGTGCTCTCTGGCTCCTCTGGTTCCCATGTGCGTGCCCACGAACGATGAGTGCTCAGGCTGAGGAGGTGAAGTGGACACAGACAAGTTATGGCACAAACGACATGAGACAGTTCTTGTATGTTCATAATGGGCATAAGTGTCTATGAAAGAAGAATTATAGTGCTGCTGACTCAAGTCAACTCAAGTTTTCTTTGATGTCAAGAATCATATTGCTGAAAGTAATGTTGTAAGATAAGATAAAAGAAATGTACTTGAGTATAGAGCAGTAATGTTGTTATTCACAAAAAGGTACACATAGACATGGAAAAATTATATAATCAGAGCAGTTAAGGCCAAAATATAAAATATAAAAATATTCAAGTTTTCCTTTCCATAGTAGTTTAGACAATTGTGCATTTAATAATGTAACCCACGTTACATTTGGATACCTTGATGTTGCCTCTGTGTTGAATGGGATGACGTCATCTGAGAGGGAATCCAGGACATTACCACTCATACTGATGAATACAAAAAGATACAAATTATAGCAAGTAGTCATTTTAGAAAATTCTCAGCTCCTGAAGGACATTTCTATCCTGGCATATAATACTTCTTAATACCACTATATATTAATAACACCTAAAGAAAAACCTACTTTGTTTCTGCAGTGGGCTGTTTGGTCTTGACAGATGTGTCTGATGCACTGAAAAAGAGGAGAAATTGAATATAATGATTAAATCAGTATGCAAATTGCATGTGGGTCTGGGGTTGTGCTTGTTCATTATAAATAATAATTATTTAACAAGCTTCAACACAAATGAGAGGTAGCAACAAGGCTTTATGTACACATGTAGTAGTATCAAGGTTCAAGCAAAGTTACGAGAGAGTAATGGTGCTTTTACGCTACCAGTGCTGTTACCTGTTGATGGAAACGTCTGCCAGAGGTTGGAGCAGGTCAGAGGAGCTGCAACAGAGAAAAGTGGTTCATAATCAGAAAGTGCTGCATTATGCATGACGAGATGCTATCTGGCTGGAAAACAGTCACAGCTCAGAACCAATATGATTACCTGTTAGAGGATGTGGTCCCGATCGGATATGGATCAAACGGATCAGTCGAGCTGAAAAACAATTTCACACTGATTTCACTCTCGATTGTCAGCAGGGCCCATCTTGTGTCAGAGGAATTCTGATCACAATGACTCATAATGGAAAGATTTATTGCACTCTGAATAGTAAACAAACGGGGCCAAAGTAAATCAAAATTAGAGATGTAATTGACAAATTGAAATACAAGTTGTCTTCTCAGTGGCAACACTTTTCACTTCACCTGAAATAAACTCTGATTGGGCAGTGCTTATTAAATTGATTAGATCATACATTTTATCAATTTTTACATAACACACGTAAGACAATCCTGCAGACAAATATAATAAACTAAAACTTAAAAATAAACTTTCTGTGGAGCAACTAGCAGTGAAACAGATTATGCTTAATTTCAGTCTAAAATTAACAAGTGAACTCCTACTGAGGGTTATAATGAAAAGTGTGTAGTTGGCTCGTAATAGTATTGAATGACTGGGGACTGGGGTGTGACGTTGCTGTGTAATTAAGTACCTGGATTCAGTCACTGTGGTAATCACATGTGAACTCAGGGGATCTGCTCTTTCCTCTTCACTGCACAGCGATGGAGACATGGAAAAAAGAAGGCGGAAGAATGGCATGATAAAAGGAGAAAGGAGGAGGAGCAAAGGTTAGCGTGGTTTGCCTCATACAGAATTTACAATGGCAGAAAGGTCTTTTTGACAACCCAACATAGCATGGATCAGACTGTCCCCTTACCCTTCATCAGTAATGATCACAGTTTTGGTAGTTATTGTGACTGTTTCTGTGACGCTTGGAAGACCGAAAGGGAGAGAGAAAGAGAGAAAGAGAAAGACTTTTTAAAAATCATCACAAGACAAATTTGGATACAATGCGTTCCTTGGTGGTGCATTGACAGATAATTGTTTACGAAGGGCTTGTTATTTAGTCACCTTTGTGATTTTGTCACTGGCTGTGTCTCCTCCACTGGCTGTGTTCTGAGGCTGGGAAAGACAAAAGAAAGCCAATACTAATCAAAACACTGAATAAAGTGCAGATAAGATGTTTGAAAGCATTGAATGAGGGATCAGACTTTCATGTAGCGAAGCTTTATTGGAGGACATTATCCCAGGGACACCATGTGATTAGAATTAGTCACTCTCACCTATGCACTTCTGTGACTACAATGTCCTCATTTGACAGCAGGTCGACAATGCTGCTGCTAGGTTTGACAGGTGCTGGCTTCTCACTACAAAGACACAGTTATAAACCCATACTTTCTATCCTGGCAGTCAGTCAGTCCATCTTATAAAGGTAAGTAAAGGTTGCTTGCTTAGAGGAGTATTGATTTTTCAACTTATGAAATAATAATACTTATACACAGTGTTTGGATGTCGGTGGGAAATACTTGTTCCTATACTATACCTTTCTACAGGGCTAAGCAGATCTTGACTCCAAGGTCCTGAACTGGGAGGGACAAGGGAAACCAACTCTGTGCTAGTAAAAAAAAAAAAAAAAAAAAGTGAATTTATTTATTGGACATTTCTAAAGACAGCAGTCCAACAGTGCCACCTAGTGTTCATATCTTGACAGGCCATCTTGAGAGGGATATACTGTGTCATACAAACCTGTCGTTGAGACCCAGCAAATCATCAGTTAGTGGTTCCACATTACTGACTGTAGGAGTTGACTTAGGCTCAACGCTGCAAGAAAGAGCAGCAATTTTCAGTTGTTTTGACATATATAGTACATATTTACACACAATATCTTCACAATATAAGTTCATTGTGAGTGGTTAGAGGTCTAATAAGGTAAACACATGGAATGCCTGGTACGTACACAAACTACTCTGACATGAATGAGGAAGCTTGTTCCTTGAGTGAACATACAGGCTTTTCTTCTTTAAATATGTACTATGAGACTTTTCTCCTTGTCTCCTTGTCTCCATGGAGATGTTATAGCATTTCCTGGAATTATCCACTGTAATTTAACAAATTTAGCATGGATTTTATATTTGTGAACTGAACCTCTCCATGGAGAATTCAGGCAAATCACACATCTTTCATGGGGACAAGCAGGTGGCACACTGCCCATCATAAAAGTTGCATAGTGCAACAAAAAGGCTGGTTAGAAATACATAGCTCTGAAAACCTAAGATGAAATATTATATTAACTCTTTATTCCCAGTTCACAAAAGTACAAAATTGGTAAAATGAACTTAGTTGTTCAAGACAAAGTGGTTTAAAACAAGACATTATACATATTTGGAATTTGCTGAACAGACATCTGGATAATGTCTAAATCCCAGTTACCTTATGGTGACTTTGGTTCAACTTCAGTTTAAGACATACATTTATGTGTTGAGAGTTGAGACTCACCTTATTTGTAGACCTTTTTTCTCTGGTTCTGTCTTCACAATCTCCTCTGTCGTTACTACAATGGAGTCCACTGTTACAGTGTGTGGTGGCGGGGTGGCAGGTGGAGAGGGTGGAGCTGGTTCTACTACAAGTGATACAGGCTGCTTGACTTCACCTGAGTCATCAGCTTTGACGTATGTGGCTTGGACCAGATCAGGAATAAGTTCTGGCAAAGGAGTGGCTACTTTTGTGCATCCTGGTACCATATTTTCAAATGGGTCTTTTTCTGGGGCTTTCTCCTCTACTTTTACTTCTTCTGTCTTAATTTCCTCTGTTATCTCAATTTTTGTTGAACTTGTGTTGACTCTGCAAAGTATGCCAGCAATGAGTGGTATGTGATTAAATCGTACAGTCATTAAATAAATTAATGAAAAAGAAGGATTAGTCTCACAATGTTTGAGCCTTGGGCAGAGGAGTAACACTTGTGGTGGTGGAGGGAGACGCATTGCTTTCTTCATCATCTATAATATCAACCCTGAATTGACAAACAATACAAACAACAATACAAAACGTTAGATTCTGTGTAAGAGACAACAGCAAACAAGCTAGAATAAGATGGTTTAGACACATAAAGTGGAGCAGAGTTTAGGGCTGAGGTAGAGTCATATAACAGGAAATGTAAAAATAAATATGAAATTATTTGGTCAGAGAGAGGACGATGAGGATGATCTTAGGTTGAGGAGAAAATACTAATGTCTACCTTTGAGCCACAAATGATGAAGTGCTGTTAACCAGTAGGTCTGGGGTTTTGTCTTTAGATCTAAATGGAAATAGACAAATCATTTATGTCAGTTTGGTATAATGAATGAACTAATCCAGAATTATGTTTAAATGTACATACTCGTATATCTTTGCTGCAGATAGTACATAAGAACGCTGTCTTGCTGCAGATTTGTTCAACACACTACTGGCTGCCTCCGTTCTGCAAAATAGGGCATTTTATATGTTCAACACCTTTTCTTTTTCTAAATCACCCATTGTCCACCTACAAAGAAAATCTGGAGACAAACAGCCTTAACACCCAACCAGTAACCACCAACAATACATGTTACACAGTGAACCTTTCTTCTATTTACAAATGTATATTTCTTAATATAACATTAGTGAGATGTCCTGTGCCAGAGATTATTCACAGGTCATGATTAAAAATGGCCCATAATCCTAGTTTAAATAGTATTGAAAATGCCATATAAACATTGATCCAACACCAACAAACAAAATGAATCTTGAGAAAAACATTTCAGCTTTAGTGTTCTTACCGTTTCTCCAGCTCCTCCGTGCTGAGCTGGCCCTCCTGGTTCTCTGCGGTTTTCTTCACAGTGTACGGGGCTCTAAGGGACAAAAACACACTTTATCAAAATACAGCCTTTGTGCCAACTGTGAACTGAGGATTTGAGTACTCACATTTTTTTGTAGGTCTCAGATGTTTTTTTGGTAAATTGAGTTGTTCCACTGCAAATAAACAAACACAAAATTCCTTATGAGGAGATGTGTAATACCCAATATGTTAGACTATATAACTTTTAACACATACCTGTAGCCATTGGATGCTGTTGGTGGTTTCTCTGTTTTAGTAAATACACCCCTATATACAAAACAAATAATGAATAGCAATACCTTATGTAGCTCAACCAATACACCTACATCTTTTTTATTTCCTGCATATTATATATATATATATACATATATATAAGCTATGAAAAGAAATGTGTTACCTGATCAGAAATCCAGATGTGGGTGATCTGGTTCAGAAACATGTTTTCTTAGAAGTATGTAATATAATGAGGTTACTAAGTACTTGTGTGAGTATCCCATGAAGGGCATAGTTTACCGTTCAGTGCTGGTAGGGCGGGGTGATGGAGAGGATTGGATTGGTGAAGACACTGGACTTGATTCAACGTTGGCTCCATTCAAGCGGCTGGCTCTGACTTCTGCAATCCTGTTAATGGGTCAAAAATGTATTAACTTTTATGAATTGGCAACAGGCTCAAGTCTGGGGCTAATCATAATCAGTCATAAGCAGACCTTATTGGAAGAGCTTAAAGTTAAAGTTAAAATTATTTATTTGACAGCCTTAGCACTGACATCTTTTTTGATACCCAATTATGCCTGATGCCAAATGGACAAACGTTTCGAAAAAGTGTGGTTAAAGAAATGCATCACTATACTAACATGGAGATAGATGCACTAGTATGATATACCATGATCTGAGGTAGGATACAGAAGATATTGAACATGGACCACTCTCTATATTCTTTTGAACATTATTAAGATGCCTCAGAGCACAAGACAGGCAAATTCTTAATTAACCAGAATAGATCATTATGCAATGGATAGCAAAAGTTTGACTTTAAGACGATTTCAGCTTTACTTCATCATTATAGACCACCACATAATTCTTGCTTTTACTGATATGTAAGGCACCATTTGCTCTTACCAGGGTTTATCTTCTTGTGTTTCAGGCTGGGTATCAGAGTGGCGCTGTAACCAGCTGTTATCCCCTCTCAATTTGGTCCGGACTTTAGTAGTTTTAAATACAGCAGCTTTGTCCCCATCTAAGACAAAACCACACGCGTCTATTGTTCAAATACAGTACATTTGACCAATAATCAGTTCAGATGTGTGATGTTGGTGCTTACCATTTGACATGGTTCTTCTTTTGTCTGAAAAAGTCCTGAAATTAAATAAAAATTAAAGGTGACAAAAAATATAAAAAATGTTGTTGGTTACGTGAAGTGTGATAGCTTATTCCCACACTATGCTCTCCACCAATAAAAATGTGCACAGAAAGGAATGCTTCCATCTCACACTTGAGACATGCTGTTTATCCTGTACTACCACTTTCCAAAAAACATCACATTTACCTTACATGAAAAGCCACACGGATCCTCCAGATTGTCTTAATATGAGTTAAATTAGGAATAAATTATATGTGTGAACAACTGCATTAAACCCCTCCAAATGAGCAAAGAAATCAACTTGTGCTCACTGGAAAACCTGTCCTTAGGGAACACTTAATATAAGAAATATTAATGAATTGAGCCTTCTTTTATCTTGGCACAGGCACTGGCTTCAAGCAAATGCAAACTTGTGCAACAGCCAAACTCAAAATGCAAATGTAACTGATTTTTTTATTCCTTGGGCACAGTGAATCACATTGAGCAAGTATTTTTAAGAATGCTGAATCGAATATGTGCTTAAACAAATACACCTAGGGCTCAGAGGACATATTTGCCCATGTCTTAGGACATCATAGATAAATGATTAATGAAAAGCAGTGCCAAAGTTAAAACACGACAGTCAACTGTACAATCATTGTGGAGAAACGCCCACAGAAGTGCAAACATGAAGATATATTCAAGGTTTACATATGATGATTGATCACTTTTCCTGCTTTACATTTATGCATAAAATCTACTTAGTTTTTGGTACATACCCAAATAAGAGTTGCTATCCAGATGGTGTGTGCTTGGTCAGCCCTGTGGCAGGACTCCTATGAGCGTGAAATCAAACAGTGTGGTTGACAGGTGCCTTGGTCCCTGCAATAGTGAGCAGGTACGGGCGTAACAAGCTAAACAAGTCCAGAGGCGAGATGTGGGGTGGAGCAAGCTGCGTTTACCTATGTATGTGTGTGCAACTGATTCTTCTGTATGCGTAATAGATGTTGCTAAGAAGACAGTTTTTTGTTTACTACATCTGAGCTGTGTTAGCAATGAGCAATACCTGACACACAAGGAAGACAATTATTAGATAGAAGAGTCGAGTAGTGGACGGGGGATTGCGAATGGAAAGCAGGCACACAGCATGGGTTATGTACAAATTAAGTGGCACATAGCAACGTCTCCACTGGGAATGTTGTGCTACCGCCCTGCTGAGAATGAAAACAGAGAGAAGGAGCAGCAGCATCATCAAGATGCGATCAAAGAAAACATAAACTAAGGGGAGGAATGCCACAAACATGAAACCAGCCGTTGTCTGTTTCAAATGAGAATGCTTGTGATTCTAAAGAAAGTTTAGGTCAACAAGTTGATGTCTATAATAACTAGCAATAATTATTGCGTTATGACAAAGGAAAAGGTGAAATGCCATAATACTGCACCTGTATTCTATGTAAACATATTTGAGTGTTGACAGAAATATGTGTAATAATAACAGTGTTCTTTCTTCTAATAATACTGTTACTAAAGATGTATTTAAGTAGAGATTTTTGAGCATGGAGGTGGGTACAGTAGCCAAAAATGTAGAGGTACAAAGTAGTGGTCTATTCCAGCATTTAATATTTGCAAAAAATGCAAAAATACAATGTTTTGTATGTAATAGAGAAGACCAAAATGAGAAAAAATAATAATAATTTACAGCTATTCTGATTTAAATGTATTGATACTCAAAATACATTTTGTATATACAAATTAAGTGTAAAATAAAATCAGAAATATATAGTAAGTTTTATTACATTTTCTATTTCTAGCAGTACTATATTATACTAGTACTGATTCTGTAACATTGTGTTTTCTCAAGATTTTTCAACTACAGTGTACAAAACTACTTGAGTATCCAGTTACTTTCCACGTCTGACATCAGCTTACCGCTTGAGCAAAGACAAATGAACACATGCTGGGCACATATTTTGTGCCCTTTATAAATCTGAAAGGGTGTGAAAAGATTTCACAATATCTGTCCGAGACAGAGGAGATGAAAGAGGAAATGTGTGAGTGAGAGCCAAAGTTTCACTCTGGTGAGTACACAATGCATGCGTGAACGCAGCTTACTTTTATCTGTTTAGTCCCTCGTTCCCTGCACCAAAAACCAGTCCGACAGCTCGCCCTGTGTCTGACTATAGCAGTGAATCATTTAGAGACAGCAGAATTAAAGGGAATGTTAAATATCTGAACTTCACCCCCACCTTCTTGTCACCACACTGATACTGGGAATTACGTTTCACCTTAAAGAGCAAGAAAGAAAACAATTAAATGACTTAAATGCAGTATAGACAGTATAGAATAGAGTATAGAATGTTCTAAATACAACACAGTGTACAATATAGAAATACTTGGTGTTAACTCACTGGTGACAGCAGAAAGGGCAAATGGAATGTGTTTTGATTGCCCCTCCCATGTTGTATCGACTGACAGCTTTATTAAAACATTCAGAACACTTGGCTCAACACAAGCGAAACCATCTTGAAATGGCTGCATGAAATGTCTTCTACTTGTATTGTAGTTTTGCTTCAGTACCCAGTCCAATTATTTGTAATCTTGACAAAACAAATGTCTTTATTGTCATTAAAGCATCTTTGAGTATCCTGAACATTTAAATCTGTTAATAATAATAATAATGCTATTATTGTTATGATAATAATAATAATAACAATAATAACAATAATAATAATAATAATAATAATCGAATAATTATTATTATTATTATTATTACTACTACTACTACTACTACTACTACTACTACTACTACACTATCAATAAAAATTTTATAATTATTTAACTAAAAATGAACTCTTCGGGCGGTGGTAGTGTAGCACACAGGTAATGAATTACTGTTATATTTCTAATGTAGAATTCTTCATGGGTACCTGCTTCAGACACACTATTGCAGGTTAACAATTAGTGGGCAGTTTTAGATCCATAGTTTTAATACAAAATCATAGCACTCTGTTGCCACCAAGTGGTAAAAATGTGCAAATATGTCCTAGAAACATTATCAGCAGCATTTAAAATGTCCCATCTCATTGTATTGTTGTGTCTAAAATGTACAATTGTAAAAGCATCACTTATTTTTTTTCAGTCACGCTCCTTGTCTGAGGTGAGGATAACTCTCCACAGTGCGTTTTATTCCTTCTTTCAAACTGATGACTGGGGAGTAGCCCATATCTTCTTTGGCCCGTTCACAGCTGTAGTAATGATGTGTTCCAGCAAGAGCCACTCTCATTGGTGTAAAAGTGGATTTAATGGAGATTAGAGGACTAAGGAGCAGAGCCACCATCCATAGCAGAAGAGCTAGCCCATAAACAAACAGGTACGGGAGGTGGTAGCGAGGAGCGGGATATCCCAGACCCACCAGGATCTCAGACATAAAGTCCCAAAAGCGAATGGGTTCATCGTTGGTGATGTGATAAGCCTAAAAACAGAAACAGTCAAACATACTGCTCTGGACATAAAGTTCTTCAATGTCCAGTAATATGATTAAATGTTCATCATATACTGGCTAACCTTTCCACAAATTGGAGAGTCTGCCTTGAGGTGCTCAGCTGCTAGGACGTGCCCATGGACAACATTCTCTACAAAAGTGAAGTCCACTAGATTGGTCCCATCACTGCAGGAAAACAAAATACAAATGTAATGCCTCATTCTAATTACACAATGTTAGAGTAAATATTTTACTTCTATAACTTACCCAATAATAAATTTCATTTTCCCTCTGCGGGCAGTGTCTACTAATATAGGAACCAACTGAGGGTCTCGTGGGCCAAAGATACCGTGAGGTCGAATGGCAACTGTCAGAAAACCACTTTCTCTGTCACATGCTTCAAGAACTAACTGCAAAGATTTAATAAATGATTTAGGAATGTATGTAAAACTGTCAAAACATTGTACATGTATGTATATAAAAACTAGAAAAGCACTCAGAGAGCGCAGACCTCCGCCAAGGACTACAGTCCCCCTCATATTAATTGTGTTTTCCATAAATATTTGTCTCGTATCTTTCAATTTGGAATATGAAAGAGGATCCCATTGTCCATCCCTGAGTCAAATTTCATGGGGTTTGGTAAATAATTAACCGAGATATTGAGAAACAAAATTTTTGGCCCCATTTACCACAATGTTATCTAAAATTTCAAAGTGATCCAGAATCCAGGATTTCTTCCGGATCACCCCCAAAATGAAATCAGTTCTTCCTTTTCACATTTCCAACAAATCCTGAAAATTTCATCAAAATCGGTCCATAACTTTTTGAGTTATGTTGCTAACAGACAAACAAACAAACAAACAAACAGACAAACGCCGGCAAAAACATAACCTCCTTGGCGGAGGTAATAATAGAGTTGGGTAAAATATTGAAATGCAGATTTTGTCAATATCACCTAACCCCTTTCAAAACCATGAATGTGAGAAAACTGACCTTCTCTTGCATGATCTTGGTCTGTGTGTAGTAGTCAATAGGCTTCTTGGCATAGGGCAGACTCTCTTTTCCATTCTTTATATCTTTACCTTCAAACACCACACTGGCACTACTTGTCAAAACCATTTTCTACAGGAAAACGGTAAAGCTTACAATTAATAACCAAACTATGTCTCATCTCATAATCTAGCCTCACCTGAACCCCAGCTTCTTTACAGGCCTGAATGACGGTGCATGTGCCCTGAATGTTGACCCTCTCAAACAGCTCAAGATTGTCACTGGCAGGTGCAGGAGATGCACAGTGAAAAACCAAGGATATATCCTTTAAAGCTGAGAGCAGAGCCTTGAATGAAAACCAAACATGACAGGTTATGAATAATTCACAAAAAAAGCTTTGCCTAGTGTTTTGTGTTTTTCAGTGAACATCAGATTTAACACTTCAGTCATATTATTACGTGAAATGTTCTTTGGTAACACTCACTTGTTTGTCACAAAGGTCTCCCTGGTGAAAGGTAACATTGGGCAATTCATAGTTTTGGTGGATATCAAATACAGAGACTGCATATCCTCGATCCAACAGTTTCTCCACCAAGTGTCTGCCCAGGAAACCAGATCCTCCAATGACCAGGCACCTCTTATTACTCTGTATGCAATATAAAACATTGGCTTGGTAGTCAACATTACCACAAAATAATGCAAGCTATACGTCTTTTTACAAAAGGAGAAAGTGATTTACTGGTGTTCTTTGGTTTATTGCTGTTCTATTCCCATACTTTGAGGTTGCAAGTTAGTACGAATTTGTAACAAGTAGTATTACGGGTAGATGAAGGCTTATCTTCAGAAATAAGTGTACAACTCACCGGTCGAACACGTGTGGTCATTATGAGAAAGTGGCCGCAGGCGACTCAATTAACTTTCTAAATATGACAACAAGAGAGCAAAGCCTGCAAGTTGCAATTCAGAAAGTGTACAAAATTCCTGCTGGACTGCCTAAATGAGCAGACCGAGGAGAGCTCCATGATTGGTCAAAGCAGAAGCCGGAATAAAGGTGACGTTATGTGCAGCCAATAAGATATAAAGTACGTAAAAGGACGCCACTGTTTTAACCAATGGAAAGCGTCGGAGGACATCCCGCCCCGCCTACAATTAACAGCGTGCCTATCAGAGCCTGTCCTACAACACGTCATAGACTGGAGAAAGAATATATTATTATAGGCTATACAGTCTATGACACACATCTGTGACTTCTAAACAGATCTGCCAAAGTAAAATGTTTAGAAATCTTTATTGTAATAATGAGCAACATGAGATCAAGTTCTATTTAAAATTATTTGTAGTTAAAAATAAGCTGAAAATAAAATAACAATAACAATTTCATAGATATCGTTGCGGAGAGACTCATATCAATTCTGGGTACTCTGTAAACTGCAAATTATGGTAATAAAAGAAAAGTGTACATAAAACGATTATAGACAGAAAGATGTGCAATTTAAATGAACTGAAATTGGCTTTCTTATGTTTTACATTTTATTCCCCTGTGGATTCCAACCAATCATCTTTTTGCGCGACAGATGCGTTCGTTTTGTTCTCCCATATGAACCATAGAGCAAACTACAGTTAAGCCAAATTCCCGTGGAGCGTCGCCGGTGCACAAATCCAACGCACAGACTCCATGACAGGCGCTGCTGGATGTTGTGAGGAAAAAAACGTATTTATCCTCCCCTTTTAGGCTACATCCAGTAGAAATAAACAAAAAGACTAGTATCATCTGAGAGCCATTTCAGTTCGATCCAAACGACTCATATTAGGGAAGATACGAAGCAACCTGGTCTGAAATCTAAATGTTAGGGAGGGTTTTTCAGCTGAAGACACAGAGATCAACGTTATTGCCCTACTCGCCTTATAATGGTAAGACACGCTTTATTGATGTGCTTGTTATTATGGTTTTCCTCATTCTGTTGTTTGGCACATTCTTAATTGCATCATACACGTTCAATGTTTTTGTTTTTTAATAATCAGGCTACCAGTGCAAAGAGACCCTCCTTACAGGGTCCCATACCACCTCCGCGCAAGAAGACCAGCCCCAAACCAGAGCTGACGGAGGAGCAAAAACAGGAGATCAGGGAGGCCTTTGAGCTGTTTGACACGGATGGATCTGGATTTATTGACGTTAAAGAGCTCAAGGTAGTGGGACGGCTCTATTATATCTATTTTGCGATTCTTCTTGTGATAATTTGCTTTTCTTTTTGGTACCTGTCAGGTTGCAATGAGGGCCCTGGGGTTTGAACCAAAGAAAGAGGAGATTAAGAAGATGATCAATGAAGTGGACAAGGAAGGCACCGGAAAGATCTCCTTCACCGACTTCCTGGCTGTTATGACACAAAAAATGGTGGTTGCATTTAACACAAGGCTGCACAGTTTTGGGAAAAAATCTAATTGTGACAGTAGTTATAATCTACTTTTTAAACATATAGTGTAAAGATAATATAAGTCAGGATGCGCTTTATAACTCCAGTGATTATATTATAACTATGAACTGAAAATTTTATCAACTTCAGATCATGTTTGTAGAGGTCTAAATTACAGGTAAACAAGGTTTTTCTATAGAAAGGATATTTTGTTTTGTTTCATCTTGTGCAATTTCATAATAACTCCAACTAAACTTGTATTTTCGATTTGATTGCTGTATACTTTGCAGTCCTAATATAAAATACTTAAACATTATATAATTAAATAACTATTATTAATATTTAATTGAAGTATGCATCTGATTTAGGCTGAAAAAGACTCAAAGGAGGAAATCCTAAAAGCTTTCCGACTCTTTGATGATGATGAAACAGGCAAAATCTCATTCAAAAATCTGAAGAGGGTTGCTAAAGAGCTGGGAGAAAACCTCACAGATGAAGAGTTGCAGGTATAACTTAAAAAGAGATTTTTGTCTTTATATGGCCATAGATGAGTTAATACAGGCACTTTCAATGAAACATGCTTTTTTCAGGAAATGATTGATGAGGCGGACCGAGATGGAGATGGAGAAGTGAACCAGCAGGAGTTTCTGCGCATCATGAAGAAAACCTGCCTGTACTGACCGATGTATGAAGGCAAATATAAGTTGCCTTGAATTAATTATGTTATTGCTGCTCATTTATTATTGTGCCATATGAAAAGTCTTTAAAAATGCCTAAAATCTGAATATTACAATGCTATTTAGTATATTGCAAGATACAGTGTGCCAGTCATTGCGAGTTTATACTGTTAAAAAAAAAAAAATCTTAATATATTTTCAAGTGTGCCTGCCTATGTACAATCCATTTTTGTAATGATTATATTGCCGTTTTGTGTTATATTCTGTTTTGGATAGCCGTCTCAGGTGATGCCCCACCTCAGTGCTGCGTGTCAATTTGTGCCTACACCACAAGTTAAAGGGAGTTCATAACCACTGAAATGGATTCTGCACAACCATTACAATCTTCACACTTTTCTTTGTTGATTATCATACTTGTACTGACCTTGCCAATTAAAAATGCACATGCAACTTTTGTCCACGGACTAAATCATTCAAATAACTGCAGGGGATTAGCACGATCAAGTAGTCTAAGCAAATCATAAATTATATCAAAACAATTTGCACTTCTTTTTTAGTTTGCAATTGAAACAATTTTTAATAAAACTATAATATTTATTCTGTATGAAATAGGACTAACAGCAATAAAAATTAATTTCATACAATACAAACAGCAACAGAACAATAATCAAATACATGGCTCAGATTTGGCAGTTATCAGAATATGCTATAATATATACATTTGAATTAGCTGCCACATCTACAGATATTTCATCACATTAATTGTAGCCAAGAGAGTTTTACCTCAGCTTTGACTGAGCTTCGTTTTCAAGGCAAAGTCGGCACTTAATTTACGCATCACCTCGGCATGGCTTTGTCCTACCAACTCCTGTCGCACAGCTCCATAGTTCTCTTTGACAAAGTTAGCAAAAGGTGTTGGAGTCCGTGGTTTCGAGGGGTTAAGCAACACCAGTTTTCCCGTGCAGAGGGCACACACAAACCTTTCTGTGTCAAGTGATTTTGAATGGCGCCCAATCCTATAGAAAATAATATATATAGTTATAATAAATGCTCAAACTGAAAATGACAAATAAACATTGTATTAGCACTTACGTATTCTGACAGCGTGTGCACTGGTACTGAAACTTGTACTTGATGTCATAACTGTGGCAGCGGGTGACCATCGGCAGTTCAGGGTGTATCACTGTGGACTTGCGGGCATACAGCTTCCAGAAGTTTCCATGGCCATCTCGGACTCCATTTATCAGCCATGTAGCCGCATGACACATCTCATGGATCAGAGTGTCTCGCAAACGGTCTGAATAGGTGGACCATGCAGTGAATTATATTCATAGTGACAACAATAGAAGTTGACTATGTATTTCAGGCATTCTTACCTGCAGAGTCACAGACTTTCTCTGATAGTTCAATGCGGGCATAGCGGTTTCCACCTCCTCGTTCCTGTCCTGTGATACAGTAACCTGCAGTTTTGCGCATCTTCTTATTCCATGTAACTGGCATGCTTGCTGGAAGCTGCAATAATTACATAAAATTACACACTGACAACTAAACATTTTTATTGTAACCTTTTAACTTTTTTACCTTTCCATCAAACACACTGGCATTATAGAGTTTAAATAATCTACTTGTGAGTTCTTCCTTGTTTTGCTTAAAATTGTGGCCATAAGTAGTCCCGGGGTTTGAGAGTGTTTCCAAAAAGCAGCCAGGAGTTTTACACAAAGCAACCCTTTTGAAGAAAAATGAAAACTCATTACGCCATTATTCCAACAGCACAGATTCAATGTGTAATACCTGAAATGTGTGTCTACCTGCTGCTGGGCCCATGCCGAGGCTCTGTTTGGCTAACAGTTGGTTTAACAATTATGTTTTTACTTGGGGTGATACAATTGAGAGCTATGTCATCTATCAATTTAGATTTTGATGACTTTGGTCCATTTACAGGATTGGGGGTTGCAATAGGTGTCTTTAGCTCTAAAAAAAAATTGAATACATTGTATTCTCTTCATAGATACTATAAATACATATATATTTGTCTAAGAACAATAACAAAACATACCTTTTCTGGGGGCAGGTGAAGGGGTACCACCAGGCAATTTATTTTTCTTTTTAAGTCTGTCTAAAAGTGAGGTAAACTCCTCTTCAGAACTTGATGATTCAGCAAGTCTGGAAGGTGCTGAAAATGTTTGCTTAGGGACACTACTATAAACTTCAGACGCCAGTGAGTTCACTACTTTACTGGAAAAAAATGACAAGGGAGAAGGTTTAGCTGCCACGGAAGGTGAACAGTCACCATCTCCTTGCAATGTTGTGCTATTTTCCTTGTTTGATGGTTGAAGCCTCTTATAGCGAGTTTTCCATGTGCTCTTTATAACAATATTATCCTCATCATCATCACTGTCACTGATAAAAACAGGAGACTCGCACTGCGAAAGTGGTCTTCTCAATAGAGCCTGAGATGGAGTGTGCATTTTCTTTGGCACTGCAGGAAAGAGCAAAGAATTTCACATCATAAATCATTATTATCTTTCTTCTATTGTACATCTAATCACTACATGTAATCGCTTTAAATACCTTACCTCTAATTGATTTTGGGTCAATAAAGTCATCATCTGAAGAGCTGTCATTCACTATGAAGTTTTTAAGGCTGTGGAGAAGACATATGACATTTGCTTGTGTATATTTTAGCAGTTTGCAGATTACAGCTACATTTAAAGAAAAAAAAAAAACCTGTTTTCACCGTCACTCTTCTTAATGGTCCTAGGCTTAACATTAGGAGTCTTTACTCGTGAGAGAACTAGGGAAAAATTTGGATAATTGATAATCATGCTTGAAAGCATAAAAAAAAAAAAAAAAGCAGGACAATTTTAACTTACATGTCTCAAATGAGCCATCACTGTCTGAACTCACAACAACAATGCTGTAACAAAACAAAAGACTTACATAAAAAGGAAGTAAGTTAGAGCTTTATGTTTACATTTTCCATACCTCTCTTTCTTTGAGACAGGTACAGGTTTTTGGGATGGGGTCTGGGTTTTTGTTTTTGGCGTGGCCATTTTTTTAAGAACTAAAGAAACAGGAAATGCAATCTTAGCTGTTATTTAGCCAGTTCTGACATTATCTTACTGTTGATGTCTTACACTGATCAAACTCGTCATCAGTCGAGTCGTTCAATGACTTTACACGGTAGTCTTTGCTTTCAAAAGGCAGATTTTCTTTGTCAGCATCTCCATCACTTCCAGACGCGCCAGAGGAACCATTCTTAGCATAACTTGTCCCGAGATGTCGGCTCTTCCCAACACAACGCCGCAACTAGAAATACAACATTTGGCATAAATATAGCTTCAGACGTTAGCTGATGAATTAAATGCTTACTCTAACAAAATGAAGAAGAAGTGACTTTACACACATTTTCTACGGCTACATCCAGTCCGATTTCCATCCATCCCATGTTTTTGGCAACTTTATCAAATAGCTTGTGGGTGTCGTCATCCATATTTCAGTCAAAAATAACGTCTAACTATCAAAACTAATTATTTAAAATGTCTATAAAAGTAATAATGACTTACACACCAAAACAATTTAAAACCCTACAAGACATCCGTGTTAAAAGCTAAAGCTAACCAACGTGAAGAATTTTAAACCGAGGCTTTGCGTGCGGCGGAAGTTGTCACGGAGATAATTGACCAATCAAAGACCTCGAAGGTGTTGAGGTGTTAGCTGATTGGTCCATGCAGTCAACCACCATCACCCCCACCCCCCACCCCCCGGCGTTGTGTCTTTGGGCAAGACTCGGCAAAACATTTTTTTTAACCACTTTGCCTGTGTATGATTTTGCATGACGGGGGAAAAAGAAAGATGCATAAATAAAATGCATGTATTATTATTATTATTATTATTATTATTATTATTATTATTATTATTATTATTATTATTATTATTATTATTATTATTATTATTATTATTATTATTTTCTGGTGGTAAATGTCTGTGTAACCATTTCAGGCTAATGTACACAGGCATAATAAACCCAACCGTGATCATTTCTTCTTCTCTCATGGCAGTTCCAGACCAAATTCTATGGTTATGGGGCATTTTATTGTTGTTGAAAATAAAAAACACATATTTACATATTTCGTATACATACTTGATTTTGCCTTTGCCTTTTCCTTTTATGGCCTTCTTTTCTTTTGTTCCATTATGGCATTTCAGACTCTGTATCCTCTCCACCAAGCTTGCACGATGGCTGCTTTTGTCTTGAGCTGAAGAATTCTCATCTACTCTTTCTTCCTCTCCAAAACTTCATTGTATTCCACCTCCATGACTGCAAACAATCTCTCCAGCTTCATCAGACCCTCCTCATTCCTTAATGTTTTTTCTTGTGCCTCTAGATCAGACTTCAACATGTAAAACAAATCAATATCATCAACGAAATCTAGAATAATAAACTTTTCCACATGCATTCACTGTTCATCTGTTCTGCTTCCATATGTTTATCACAACATTTAAACATGTATTCAGTTTCATCCATCACTTTTTCTGTTTCCTGCCATATGGAAATATCTCAATTAATAATCATGAAAACACCATCAGTACATAGCCGAATAAACTACTTACCTCCTGTATGTGCCTTTTCTTGTCTCTATCCTCTTAGTACATGATATTAATCTGGATGGTGAGTTGCTCTAATTCCTGTTGGAGACTGGCTTCTCTGATCTTTGCTTCCTCCAAATACAACTCTGCATCCTTACAGCAAACCTCATAAGGTTTTTGTTCCATTTGAAGTGTTATTTTTTTGGATTTCAAAATGACATTGGTGAATCTAAAATGTAAATACATCTTGAAATTATTTAAGTATGACATTTACATAAAATACATGGCCTTGAAATTTTGAAAAGTTCTCACCAGTGAATTCATCTTATTTAGATGAGTGGCCACTTGGTCTAGAATTGTATTCAACTTTTCGTCCATTTCTTCTGGGACTGTTGCTTCCTTTTGAGTGACAATCACAATTGTTTCAAGGTAATTTCTAAACAATTGCTGAACCTCTGAAAAATCTTTAGGTGATCCATTGTCACATATTGATATTCAAGGTCTGGGTAACATCGGGTACATTCTTGAAAGACTTCTTGACAGCATTCTTGATCCATATCCCCATTTCCCTGTCAGTATCTTCTAGGTTTTCTTGTGATTTGTGGGCTTTTGTCATGTCCAAGCGTTCACAGTAAAATTCATGCTCTTGTGTTATCTTATGGATGTCCTTGCTCTTCTTTATAGACAAATATTCCAGCAAGAAAGCAAGATGCACAGATAACAGTTGTTTACCTTCGCACATAAGGCTGTTAAAGGTGACATTTCTTGAGGACCCATGCACAACATTGCAGTAGGGGTTTCATCAGCAGACATATTGCCTTGAAAAGGTTTTAAAAGGCTCAAGTAAGTTTAAGTTGGTAGTAAAATACTACAATGTACTCAGTTAGCAAAAAGCAATTAACTTCACTTACCTCAATTCATATCCATTTTTTTTTTTTTTAAACGATTACTAGGAAACCACTGTTCAAAACTACCCAGCCAAGGCAAAGACCTAAAACTTTTAACATGATATGAAAAGGGCATTTGAAATACATGCTATAATTCTTCTTAATCCGTTAACATCTTAAACCACTGTAAAACAATGTAAGACTTAACATTACATAATCCTTTGTAATCACTATCATAAGACCATTAAAGACAATCCTATTTGTTGGTCTGTATGTACTGCATTATTTGAACACCTAAGATACTTTGATACAACATTCTCCTGAATATACATGTGCCATGTGCACAATCCCAAAACATTTTAAGGGTTTATAGAATAGAATGTTAAATAATCTGATATTAAAGGGAAAAAAGATCCAAGTTGGTGCCAGCTCTTTATTTTTTTTGTATGGTTTCTCAAGCCTTGAGGCATCAATGACAGCATACAGTTAAAAGACAATACAAAACAAAAATGTCTTAGAAAATACTTACCTAGGCCATTTCCGATTAAGTGATAAAAGATTGTGTATGAAGGGACAGATTTATATCGTATTAATTGAGAATCATTTTTGCAGAGCTTTTTTTTCTCCCAATCACACAGTGCGTCATAAAATCAGGCAACAGCTACTGATTGAGAAGATGATTCTTAATAACAAAATTATGCAAAGGTGGTAGTTGGTGAGCATTAAACCTGCAATACCCACTGCAGACATTTAATATTCAGAAACTAAAGAGCAATTTTAAATTAAGATGACCCTTCTATTCGATTAAACTAAAATACAAGTTTTGATTTCAATGGTCAATGCTGTCCTTTTTAAAATACAGACTTAATCCACCGATAAATAGATTGATAGTGAAGACGGCAAGAATTTAGCTCCACAAGCTAATAGTCCTGTAAGCACAAAACGGGGGACATCCACTGACTCACGCACTGAGGGGATAGCAGGGACCTCACTGTTCATGCTCAGTGTGGTATAGAGTCTCAGACCAAAGGGATCATGAATGTATCAGGCTTCGTCTGGCTCAATAGATGCAATACGTGAAGATCTGGAGGCTCTTTACAAGTCCCACTTAAACTGCTGCAGACAATAAAGTTCATAACTGGTCAGGACTGGTCATATCAGATAATGGTGGTGGACAGACTGAGTGACCCTAGCGCCTTTCCAGTTCAGGCCTTCTCTGTGCTTTCTGGTGGTTGGACATTGACGAGGTGCTCTGGTTTGTTGCCATTGGCATGGTGCTCCCACATCTGAAGGTATAGCCTCTCCAAATCCATGGTGTATTGCTTGGTGTTGAAAAGGGGGCTGCAGATTCTCTGTTTCCAAACACGTGCTCTGATCATCTTGAGGCTATAAGGACGATGAACAGAGTCAGTCCAACCTTTCAGTGAGCATCACACAAATTATGACAATGTGTATATAAAAATGTACTTACTACTCCATGTCAGAGCCTAGTTTGACGGCAATGTCTTCATAGTCTTGACGACTATGGGCTATTAGTTCTGGACAACCTAAACAAGCCAGTTGTGATGCTGCGACACGTGATGCCAACGTCTCACCTTTGAAAAGACATTTTATGTTTAAAGTTTGTGCTTGAGTTTTAGCAAAATCTATTACAAACAAAACCTCTTGTCCTCACCTGGCATGGTTACCATGGGTGTTCCTGCCCACAGGACATCCATGCCTGTTGTGTGGCCATTACACAGAGGCGTATCGAGGCAGACATCTGCCAGCTGCCCCCTCCTCACGTGCTCCTCCTTGGGAGCCACAGGAGAGAAGATGACCCGTGAGGCAGGCAGGCCCATATTCTGAGCATACTGCTGGATGTTGGGCTCTCCCACAGCAGGGAAGCGCAGAAGCCACAGCACACTGTTGGGCACCCTTTTCAGGATCTGTTAAAGGGATAAGTGAAGGATTCAGAAGCTTCTCTCATGTTACGATGTGAACCATACTTGAGAGCTCAAACTTACATTGGCCCACATTTGAAGAGTAGGAGGGTCAATCTTATACAGCTGATTAAAGTTGCAATACACAATGGAGTCCTCTGGCAGACCATACTGGGAGCGAGTCGTCACCACGATTGTGCGTGGAACCTCTTCCCCTGTGGCAGCCTTGTTGTTGATCTTAAGAAGAAATGCAAATCAGTTTAATTAACAAAACATCAACACGTATGGAATTGGGTACCATAAATTATGTTCTGAAAATTATGAAAAAATAAAATAAAAAAGGACTCGAGACAAGTGTGCCAAAATTCCCCCAAAAATATCTGGTGCTCCCACTGTACATCATATTAAACTAAACATCATACCTGCAACTCACTTTCACACACTATATTCTCATCTGCTGATCTGCATACTATCTGTAAAAGCAGCAACCTGCTGTGCTGTTAGGAGCTGCCTCATTGTGTCAGAATTTGCAAAAAAAAAAAAACTGAACTTGACTTGATTCCCTTCATAAAGAACTTTGACATGAATATGAAAAAGAGTGCACCTGACAGGCTTTGTGTTTCAGAAACCTACCTGTGTGGTGGCCAGGCCGTTGCTGACAGTGAAGCTATTTATGGTGACCTGGATTTGGCCCTGGTTGATCATGTTTATGATGGCTTCAGCTGCTGTGTTCATTGGAATCACAGGCATGGACAGGGCCCCATTTGTGTCTCCAGAAGGTTCCTGATTGTTGTCACATTTCATCTAAGCAAAGGTATTGCATATTTAACTCAAATTAGCTCAGGTTTTCTAAATAAATAGAAAGTTAAACATGAACACCTATAACAATAAATCAAAGATACCTTTATCACTTTGACATCTGGAAGACTGTCCAGGAAAGCCTTCAGGTCAATGCCATTAAGCACAATGCGGTTGTCAAAAATGTGACCATTTGATTTGAAGTCAATGACTGCTTTTTTCTATCAGAATGCAGTAGTAACATTAGTGACATTATTAACTACCTTTTGCAATAAAACTGCAAATCAAATCCAAGCAAACCTTGAGATGGGGAAACATGTTTGCATGGTCTCCAATAAAGAAGGTGTGTGGCATGTAGGCCATTTTTTCTGAGTACTGCTCAGCCAACTCCATGGGTGATGTTTCTTTGTCAGTGACGATGTAGTCCATGAAAGGTGCACCACTTGTTCCAGGGTATCCCAGCCACATTGACTGATCAAAAATCAAAGATATTTTAGTTGTTTTTTTTTGTTTGTTTTGTTTTTTTAAGACTGATGTAAAGTGGGTGGCATCTTATTAACCAGAGGGTTTGGCTCACCTGAATGGGGGCGGGGCGGAGGGCAAACAGCTCATTTCGTGCTCCTTTAGTGTATCCATTCATGTTGACAAGAATGTGGATCCCATCTTGGTGAATGCGGTCAGCTGCCTTTCCATTACACGGTATCTGGAGACACAATTTAGTTTAAACACGTTCACTGACGAAACCATTTTTATCCTAGTATAAAAAAATAAGATAAACGCTTACCTGTGAGAGATCTGTAAAGTGATGAGCCTCTGCTACTACTTTCACTCGGAAGTTGGTGCTGTCATCAGGACTGAGCGCATAGCAGAAAACCTTTGTGGGAAATTTAATATCAGTTTTAGCACTGCAATGAATCACTGCTGTGTCAAAAAACATACACTGAAGAAACAACAATACCTCAAACTTCTCTGGGTTGTGCATTCCAGGAATAGACTGCATCAGGTGTGAAGTTGGGTGGTTACCAAAATCAGAGCTGACATAGCCAATGCGGAGGCGGCCATTGCTTGCTTTAAGGTCTTTCGGATGTTCATAGGCAGGTTTATGCAATGCATTAATCTGCAAAAGAACAGATTCTGTTAGGATTACAACAAAATACATCTTATTTACCCACACCTCACCATTGCAAGCAGCCATTTCTGCTGTCATTAAATTATCTTTTTGTTTACAATCAATTAATGTCTTATGAACTCCACCTCCCCGCATCACCAGCCACCTTTCACCATCCTCCCCAAATAAAATGAAAGAATGTGTACTTGCTTTTGTCATTGCGAGTACCTTGTCCAGACAAAGGTTTCCATGACGTTCTGCAATGGCCTTGCGGAAGTTGTGCGACAGTGGATACAACATGCTGTGGTGGGGGTGCACTGAAGGCAGGCGATTCTTTTCCAGTTGGTCAGCTACGATGCTCACAAGTTTCTTCATCCGCTCATCATAATCAGTCCAATCACACACAATCTGTCAGACAATTGCTTAGTAAAATACCCACATTGTATGCAAGGAAGTTTTCTTCACTAGGGAGAAAGTACTAACCTGAAGGCAGTGTGCCAAGTTGCAGTAAGCATCTGGGAAATCCGGCTTAAGCTTCAAGGCTGTGCGGTAAGATGCTATGGCCTCAGGGATGTTGCCAGAATCCTAACAAAAAGAATTAAACATTAAAAATATTTATTACAGATACATTATCAAAACACTTATGTCTGTTGATAATAACTATTCATTATTGATTGAGTAATGCTCAATGCTTCATTATATACTTCATTACCTTATGAATAGAGGCCAAATTGCTGTGGGCATCAGCAAAGGCGGGGTTGATTTGAATGGCACGTGTATAGCACTGCAGGGCTCCCTGAACATCCTGCATTTCCTTCAGTGTGTTTCCCATGTTTGAATAGGCATCAGCAAAAGTGGGACTAATCCTACAGAAACAGGGACATGCCAAAAAAACATGATCAACAAGGGCAATAATGAATTTTTTTGCTCTGTTAATGCAGTCATTAAATATATGAAGTCATAAAACATTGTAAACTGTACCTGATGGCCTCCTTGTAGTGCATTAGAGCTTCCTGGAGTTTTCCTTGTTGTTGCAGGACACTTGCCAGATTAGAATGAGCAGCTGCAAACTCTGGGAAAACCTAATAAAACACATATATGTGTATTTTTATATTTTGTTTCTCACTTCATGTACCTCTGCAAATGTATAGCCCATTTACTTCGAGCGCTTTTCTGTAAAGCTGAACAGCCTCCTCGATGTTGCCCTGCTCACGCTTTATATTGGCCAAGTTATTAAGAGAGTCAGCATGAGTAGGGCACAAGCGCAGGGCCGTGTTGTAGCACTCTTCTGCTTCAGAAACCTAGTAAAACAATTATTTTAACATGCCAGTTGTCAATAGTAAAAAAAAAATATTTATTTTTAAAAGTGATGCCTTACATTTCCTTTCTCCTTCAAGGCATTTGCCAAATTGCAATAGGCATCAGGGAAATGGGGCTGTAATTCAATAGCCCGTCTGTAGGTGTCAATGGCCAGGTCAATGAGGCCTTGTTCATAATAAACACAGGCCAGGTTTCCATGGACAACGGCATGGTTGGGGCTAAGACTCAGGGCTCGGAGGTATGCCGCCACAGCTCTAAAAGAACAACAAGATGAGTTTTTGCTTATGCACAGTGCATATATTTGTGAATTTAAGTGAAACCAGAGTCATAAGTCCCACCTGTCAAAAATGCGAGCCTCTTTTAGTACATTTCCCAAGTTAATGTACGCATCAAGGAAATTTGGATCCAGAGTTACAGCCTGAAAAATACACAGTATAAACTGCTACAAAGGTTTATGAAAAAGATTTTGTTTTTTCATTGACTGAAAATGCACCTTTTCAAAATGGTGTATTGCCAGCCATATTTCCCCCTGAGCATTGAATACACAGCCCAGGTTGCTCCAAGCCACTGCAAAGTTGGGTTGAGTCTCAATGGCTTTCAGGTAACAAGCCTTCATTTGGTGTAAAATAATAAAAAGGAAATACAGGAAAGGAGAGAGGGAGCGTAACAGGGAGGGGAAAGTGTGCAGGAGGAAGGCCAGAGGATTGTAAAATAACAAAAGATTGAGAATAAAAGTAAGAAAAACAAAAAGAGCAGAGAAAACAAAATTAGTGACCATCCTTCACAATGACAAAAAGTGAGTCTACAGCATGGGCTCGCTTGCGCACAAGTCTGCCGCGCTAAGCTGCAATGCTTATTCCTACGCTGCGCGGATCCAACCAACACTTACATTCATGCCCCCATCATACAGTTATGACCACAGTGAACAATGCATTGTGGTTAACAGGACCTGCAATTTTGACTTTCCCAACTTAAATGTTCATCAAATAAATTAAGCCCATGTTATGACTATTATTTCACAACCTCAGATGCAGGACATTTCCTGCAAGTGATGGTCCCTGTAATGCAGGCGCAACAAGTCCATGCCAGCGCGTCGTGCAGCTTCACCACACACTGCGCAGATGCGCGTATAGCGCGACCATAAGCGTAGGTCTTATTTCGCAGCAGCGCCTTTTCACTGGCCAGAGGCACAAGCTGCAAACCAACATCCCTTTCACACTTTTCTGACCAGACTGGCTCACTCTCAACACCCATCTTTGTTTAGGAAGTAGATTCCTCTTCTAGCCAAATGCACACAGCCCTGAAGATAATTTTGCACAGAAACAATTCTTTGTAAGTATGAAGCTAAACCCACAGAGAAGACTTGCAGTGAAAATAATACATGTATATTATTGAGGAATTTTAGGGTTATAGGGAGCGAGGCTGGTCTTAAGTGGGGACTGGTCCACAACCACAAGGCCAAAGGGAGTAGGGGTTCGGGGTACAAGCCTGCGCTTTCCGCCATTTTGGTTGCTTGAAGGACATCGCTGCGCAGCCCTTGCGCTACTGCAGACTCACAGCGCAACTGCATCATCAGAACGCTGCAACTCCAAATAAAGAAGGAAAATAAAATAAAATAGGAAAAAATACACAACATGTAAGAGTTAGAGGTTTTCTTACTTGTTTTTCATTATTGCTTCCATGTTTTTTTTTAACTAATACAGACTTGCTTGGGCAATTAGTATAGATATATATTAATAAATGCTTACATTAATTTGTTTTACTTTTTGTTCTTCAAAAGGAAGCCACAAGACAGAGGAGCTCAAGCATGAAGTGAAGTGGTTTTTCTTTTGTTGGCAGTTACAAACCCGTTACCATATTTTTGGACTTTGTCAGAGTGGCGACCGCAGCTGGCTGGAAGAAGAGGAGGACTGATGCTGCCCTAGTGTTCCTTTCCGCCAGGCACCTACGCAGGAATACTGTCACCCACCTGAAACCTTCTAAATAACAATATCAGTGGTGGAAAAACCAAAAGAGACAAATCAGAAAACAAGATCGTTAGTAAAAGTGTTCACACAATACATTTTCATAACTATGGAAATAAACTTGTTTACCAAATCACAACAAACAAAAACAAAATATTCCTATTTCCTAGACATGCAATGATTGTTGCATTTCAAATAAAAGAGAAATAATGCTGAAAGGGTAACTGAGGATGGAAGAAAGGCTTCTTTCAGATTTACTCAAATAAAGTTTTTTTTTAACTGTCCAATACAAAAAGTATTTACAAAAGGAGGACAGTTACTGGCTTGATCTTGCCCAGATGAACTGATCCCATTTCTTTGGGAGTTTTACATTTGTATAAAGGCAACAAGTATTATTAGCTTTTCTTTAATTGTTTTAGCAGGTTCATTGCAATTGTATTATGGATTCTTTATCCTGGCCTGCTTTCTTGAGTCCTGGCCAATAGAATAGGGAGAAAAGACTTTAATTCTTTGTATCTAGAAGCCTCCACATCTCTGAAATAAAGAAGTCATCGCTGTTGCTGCGCATTCCTGTCTTTCTAAACCAGCATCTGACGCAGGAGGTGGATTTCAGATGGTGAGCTGTCTGCCTGACATTGTGTGGGATGCACACATCAAATATACCAAAAATAACAACTCTTCCTGATTAGCTTATCTTAGCAATGTGATGATCAGCAAAGGTTTTTTCAATGGCACTAAGACGTGCAGTAAAGAAAACTGATATTGAACTTAAATATTCATAGTGTGGAAGCCATGCGTTAGCATAGGCTGATGACAGTTGGTGTCAGGAAGACAGCTCGCAGCGCGCACAGTCCACCGATCCTTCGCAGGCGCGCGGGGGGTGGAGCGACAGAGCGGGGAGCTGAGGCTCCATGGTGCTCCTCCCCACTCCTCAGCCCCCCTCCAGCAGCAAATAAGATGGCGTGTAACCAATGAACAAGTCCACATCTCCAGATGTGACCCAACCCAGGCAGATCCCACTAACAAAGACTACTGCTGTAGTCCAAGAGCACCACACATATATAGGGCACACTGGCAGTCATTAAAGAGACTAAAGGGCAGCCCAAAAGGCTTAAAAGGGTTAAAAAGTATCAAATGAAGAAATACTGGAGCTCAGTGGTGTGGTTAGAAACCATCTTATCTTTAGCACTGCAGTAGCTACAATCTCATCAGTTCATATACTCTTCGAAGACCGAGCCAGCATTTTTCCTCCAAAGACTACATGAAACTAGGCAAATAATATGATCAAATGTGTAAATTTCAATCCAGCCTTTATTCCTTAAGGGTGTGTGGTCTCTGGTACCTTGGCATGACAAAACACTAATACTATAATGAGCATTTTATTTAAAAAAAAAAAAAATCAGATTTCTTTAAAATGTTGGATAGAGGTGATCTTACAATGTAATACAAAATGCTTGTGTCCTTATTATGGCTCTGCATTATTTGCAAGTTAAGGAGGAAAATTTGTAAAACTGGATGTTAAACCTCCTTTCCTCTTGTAGGTAATGTTACTTGAGGATCATTATGGGATTTATTATCAAAAAAAAGAGAAAAATGTAATTTGGTAGTAAATGGCACTAAAATATATAATGTATGAACTAAAAGAATAAATAAAAGACACAAATGCATAGCTCCAGTAACCTACCTTAGCCTCTTCCAAACGTCCAAGGGCTTTTAAAAGATTGCCCAAATCACTTCTTACACAATAAAGGTCCTACGGAGGAAAACAACACATTATTATTGTTGTATCACTTTGAAGATCAATAATGCCCAACATTATACATACATGGTTATACTGCAAAGCCGACACATAGGCCTGCACAGCTCCCTCCATGTCACCTGCAGCCACGAGAGCTGCAGCCAGGTTGATGTATCCGTCAATGAAGTCTGGCTTCAGCCTCAGCGCATGACGATAGTGCTCGATGGCCTCCTGCAGTTGCCCGCGCTCCTTGAACACATTTCCCAGGTTGGAATATGCTTCGGCCAGCATTGGGTTCTGCTTAATGGCCAATGTACTGAAGTGTGCAGACCTATAAAACCACAAAGAAGGGACCATTTAAGCAAGGAACCAGCATTTCGGTTTTAAGCAGCTAAAATCTGGACTCTTCCTGAAGATGTGCGACAGGACTGTTTAGTTGTGTATGTGACTTAAATGATTATGTCTGCACTTCTCACTCAGAATTAATTATTAATTCATCTAAATGATTGCGTGTGTGTGTGTGTGTGTGTTTGTATTGAGCCTTTAAAACCTTTTAGTTGTGTAAAGTACTTGGAATTACTTTATGGACAATTTGTGCTCTACATATAAACTTAACTTGACCATTTATGGATTACGTAGGAAGTATTATAAAAATAAGCAAGACAGGGTTTACATAGGGAAGTTGGATGTCATCGCAAACAATGTCTGATAAACTTTGAATTTAGCTTTTGGAGCATAGCTCTATATACTGTATTCCTATAACTTAATAGAAAGTCAAAACAGATAACCCCCACCACCTGTACCTGTCAAGTCTTCTGCATTGGAAGTGAATGGAGGACAGAAGTAGGAGCACACCGGTGTTATCTGGCTCCTGGCGCCATAGCTGCATGCAGTGGCGCTCAGCTGCCTCAAAGTCCCCTGACTGATACTCTCTGTGCGCCAGCTCAGCCAACCCTTGGAATGAAAGAATACGTTTTGTCGGTTCTGGAGCACCAACAGCAACACAGCCCAAGGAGGGGATGGGAAAACAACACGTTAGAGGTGATGGAAGAACATAAGGCAGACAGATGACAAAATATGGAAAATAAAATGAAACTTTGGAAGACAATAAAATAGATAATATAATGACAACTTAAAAGAATACAGGCAATGAATAAAAAAGGCTTGGGGGTGGATGGAAGTGTTATGTAAGCTATATAATAAAATGTATAGGGTTCAAAATTATAAAAAATACTGAAGGTATACAGGCTTATGCAAATACATAGAGGCAGTGTTCATTGTACATTATGCTCAAGAAATAGCCTTTAAGTACCATTGGACATTCCAGGGAGTGGAGTAAGCATAAAACAATAAAAGCACGAACCTGTCCTCCAGGTTAAGCCGCTGTTCAATATTTGAGAGAAAAACCAACAGTACATTCGGACTCAGTGATCCCAAGCCCTCATAAAACCGAGCTCCACCCAAATTAAAATATTTGCTTAATCAAATAGGCCTACGTATGTGACTGCGTGTCTACTACGACGAAACCATTAGTTACATTTTGAGAGTAATGCACGTGATGATTTAACATTTCAAAAATTACAATAGAAAATAAGTGAAACCGTGTCAATCGCTTTCATATCGGGCATTTTGTCACTTCAATTGTGGCTTCGTATTTTTGCCCTTGTGATGGGGGGTCGCGGAAGACTCCAATGATGTTGCAAGTGTGCTAATATCGTCCATGCTAACAGCAGTCTTATTATTGTATATGTCTGCCATTATTAAAATTGCTAAAAAGGCATCAACATACTTAGTTATATTCATAGCAGTATTCATATATCATACAAAGAGGGAATCGGGGTGTTTTAGCTGATGTATTTCAATGCATCGTGTCCTGGGGCCCCGTTATTGCATCGTTATGTCGCCATGTAAGATCAGATCAGAAACATGTAAATCACCTGTGCTGTCCGCCACGTTCCCCACAGAGCTCGCCATCTCCTCTGGCTTCGGTTCCTGCGCCGTGGACGTCAATGTGCCAGCGGGATGGTAACTATTTTAGAGAAAAAAGACGACACGTAGTCGGTCTATGCTGCAGTCGTTTTCAGCAACAGCAGCAGCCTGCGACAAACACGTTTCCAGTCAGCGCACAGCCTGTACTTTAATTTCCGCTTCCTTGTCCGAGTATAAACTAACAAGACGGTGAAGGTCAAAGAAGCATACAGCCAATATTACAACCGGCGATGTAAACTAAAACGTCTCGCACGATAATAATGGTGTCATTAATTCTTTCGCTTTCCTCCTCACAACAATGTAGAGGGAACATAAAATGGCGAAATGGGTGGAACTTATTTTAAAGAAAGTAGATCCGTTTCTCGATGTTAAGATATGCTGTGTTTAACGCTAAAATGACTCCACATTTGTATAACAGAGGATACTTGTGTTGAAATATTTTGTATTTGATGATTATGAAATCCAACAGAACGGAACATGATCACATGCCAATTTTAGTGTGCGGAGGAATACAGTGGTGCAATCTATTGCGATCAGGCCTCTTTACTGGCCCATGTGCAGCACTGAAACAGATCCTCAGCAAAGGGCTGCGCATAGATTGTATGCGGTTGCTTATGGTCTGGATGGTGCTGCTCCACCTCCATTCTCCAGTCAAAGGACCCTCTATTACTAAAACTGAGATACTCAGATTGTTCTGACACATTGCAGTCATTTAAACACCAAACAAACTTTAGCAATTGAATGTGCTACCTAAACACAGCCTTGACGGATGGTCAAGGCTAATTGTGGGCTAAAATCTTGATTTAGACGCCCTGACAATTTTCTGTTACAAAGTATATTCATTTCATTATTCATCTTCATAAATGGACCATTCATGCGTAAAGATGCTATTTGGAAGCTTCACCACTAGGGGGCAGTATTTGTTTGCCAATGGCCCAAAGTGAGCAAAGCAATTGTCCATACATAGCATGTTTATCGCATTCATTCATTTCTTTTTATTTGAGCAGTAGGAATTCAAGGTTTCATTTAAGTATATATGATGAACACATAATACAAGTGACTGTATGGCTCTCAATTGCAGGCTACTTGCACACTACTATAAGTACTACACTATGTGTTATTATGTGCAGATTTTCATCCATATATGTCCATACAATCCACCTCTATGTGTACTTGTGATTATCTAATATACTTTAATTGTTGCGGTAGAAGAAAACTGCTGTAATCTACCATTTCCCACCAATAGGACTAAGTGATTTTCCTTTGCGATTTCGTCATTTGTTAATTCCACTCTTTCAGCCTTAATATTTTGATGAGATGTCAGGGATTAACATGCCACTCTACCCATAGAATGTTGAAAGGAGAGCTGGGTCTGCTTCTTTTTGTATGCCAATTTTCCCCCACAGTCCTCATGGGAAAGCAGTTGACATCACTGATGGGTTAGCTCTCTGTGTGTGCAGAGCATGCATAGGTCCATGGTTTGTGTACACATGGTGGCCTCCTTTGCTCCCACACATCTTCAGAATGATGTCATGGGCACTGTGTCTATGGCAATCCCATCTGATGCGCTTTATCTTTGTGCAAGCTGCTGTCAGTAGATTTCAAAGTGCACACTTCTGCCTAAAGGACTGGGGCCAGTTCTTCACAATAGATATTGCTCTGAAATAATCTATTTTGGGCAGCACGTGAGAAGAGGTTCAGCCATCCATTTTACTGGTCAGCTTGAGTGTGTATTTGCCATAGCCTGGAAAAGGGTCCAATGTTATGCTGCTTAATGGGCTGCAATAGCACAACAAAACAAATGGTCCAAATTACTTCAGCTCAGTTCCTGTTTTGTTTAGGTCCAATACAAGTGCTGACCCACATCGTACGACATCCTCCTCCATGATCCTCACTTAAATAAGGTTCACTCAGGACAATGATTTGAGTGGTACTGAAAAATGACCCAATAATCCTGCATAACATAGGCCAGTCTTTAACTTGCTACTTGTTTATAGTATTCCCTGGGACCTTACAGACCAAGAACCACCCAACAAAATCTAATATAAAATCTAAAAAAGTCAAAATATTCAGTTTACTTACAACATATTTTAATGATGTCAGTATATGTCTTGTATCGCATCAAAATCTGAAAAGTTGCATAGTGCATCTTTAAAGGTGCACTGTGTAACTTTTGTGGTTGAGGGTCTGCCACCAGCTTGTCTCCATGGAGATGTTATTGCTTTGCCTGGTGTGTTCCACAGTATGACATTAATCATATCTATTTCCATGGTAATGCTGCCAGGTCAAGCTACAGGTCAGATCTGTGGAAATGTTACCCATCTTACAGTATGAGTGTATGTTTTTTGTTGAAATTATGAATAATAAAAAGACCTGTGATTGTATAAAATGTAAAATTTAAGTTTAATGGCATCCTATGGAACATTCAAAGCAAATAAATATCACCTACATAGAGACAAGCAAGTGGCAAACATTCTACCACAAAAGTTACACAGTGCACCTTCACCTTTCAACACAGCAGCTAAAAATTACTTCCCAACACTATTCTTTACTTTTATGTTAAACAAATTGCCCTGATAAAGAGATAATTGTTCTAATAGTATTTGTGAGTGAGTGTTCAAAAATAGTTCAAAACATGTAACAATTTTAAGTTCATATATGCCTAGTTTTGCCGCATGTACAGTATGCATGGTAGTCTATAATTTCTCAGTTAACTACTATTGTCAGATGGCCCAGAGCTCCAGACATACCACCTTCTTCTGTGTCAGACAAACAAAGGCATTTCCTCTGGAGCAGCATAAGGGAAACATACCTGCTGTGATTGTTGACATACTAACACTGTCACTTTTATTACACTGGACCTTCAAAGACTCAACTCAAATGCACTTCTATAGAGGTTTAGACAGCAGACAGCATATCAAAACAGCAGTATTAATGTGGTGGCGGGCATGTGTTTGGCCTCTAGCTGTCTTCGTGGTTAATCATCAGGTGAGGCACTTTGATTCATGCTTGTGCCTTTGTGAGCTGTAGACATGTTTTATGGCCATGCATTTTGTGGTTGGAAGACGCTGAGGAAAACAACTGTCAAAAATGTGATGTTTAAATCTGTTCTTCACCATTTACCTCAAGTGTTGTAGTGCATCGTTTGTATATTTTAATATAGGTTTTTATTTAAATTTTTTTCCCCTTTCAGCTTAGCATTTTAGGCATATCATCAGGGTGAAAAGTAACTAATTAATGTACTTAAGTAGATATTTTGGGTAGCTGTACTTTTTCAGTACTGTAGATTTTTAAATCACTGCTTGTATTTGCAATTAAGTATTCTAATCAAGTAATTGTAATTAGCTAAATTTAAAATATTAGTTACTAATTAGTCCCATTTGCTCCTTTCTACACCACCAAATAGACATAACAGCACTCCATCACCTGCTCTGATTGGCCAGAACTCAGAGAATACATCTATTGCAGTTTAAAATATACATATTTCTAAAACGCTATTAAAATTGTATTTAAAAAAATAGTTTTTTCATGCATACCTTATATTGGAAGTAATAGCCTACAGTTATTACAAGTAGCAGTGCTACTCCATCCACCACTGCGTATCATACATATATTTTCCACATGACAACACATAGTGATGCTCAAACACAAGATTCTGCCATTAAAATGCTCTCAGTTTGACACACAGGAGTAATGGAGACTGATAAGTCCAGAACTAAAGGTGTCAGGACCTGTTGATGCTTCCTTTAAAAGCTCCTCAATCATCTCCTGTCACTTTTCAACTCCATGACCTTTACATTTCACCCACAATTCCACTTTGGCCTGTAGCTGTGAGACAAGTATTGAGAGACATGGGTCATGACAACAGCTTGTCAGTCTCTCATCAATTATCACAGACAATCCACAGACAAATGAATTAGGACTGCACAATATATCACCAACACCATCCAACTGCACACAGTTCTCAATCTGACAGAAATGTTGTGTTTTGTGAAAGCTTTTATTTTGACACATTTTATGTAAAAAAAAAAAAAAAAAAAAGTACATTCAAATATAGAAATTATTTTGTAATTGCGATACAAAACATAGTTATTGAATATTACAGATCATGCAGTCAAAGAATGTAGATCTTAACATGTTTTGCAAACTCTGTCCAAGTGGAAAACTTTCAATCCACCAGACATTTGCACTGTTATCTAATAGGTCCCTGGAGGATGTGACTTCAGAGATTTAACATAGATCTCCATGAAAAAATGTTGGAAATCCAGGCTTTGCCAGATCTCATTTAGATCCACCTGCGGGTCTGAGTGGTGGTCAAACGTACAGACGGATGTCTACAGTGGCAAGGATTAAGAGTCATCTTCCTGGCCATGGGGTTCGGGGAGCTGCTTTCCTGATGTTATACTTGTCCTTTTTGAGACTCTTCGAAAAGTGCATTTTTTAGACAAGAGGAACATTTTCATTTTTGAGACCCTTGGTAAATAAAAAGCCAAAAAGAAATAAACACAAACAATTCCTATCGTCTGCCTCATTTGCTTCCACACAATTTAACAGCTTTTCCTTTCAACAGTTACAACATAATTGAGCCACGGCAAGCCTTGGACAAACAGGACAAGTGGAGTTTCTCACGCAGAAGTCATTGACTGTGTAGAACCTTTTATCCAGAAAAATAGATCATCCATCCCGAAACCGACTCCCCTCTCGCCGCCCCCTTTGGTTGCGTAATAGACCATACCTTGTGAGTGAGTTGTGGCGTAGAAGTCTTTGTCTAGAAAGAAGGTCATTGGCAGAGGCAGTGTGGTTCTGTGGGCACTATAGTTCACAGCTCAAAGAAGGTCTTTTCTATTCACCTGTGCGTAAGCTGCTTTTACAGGGTTTTATGGTCAAAATGAACACCACATTGACAGTTCTTATTTCAAGTAATTTTATTCTTGCTGTCCATGTGAGAACTTTTTTGTAGATTCATTTCCAGGTTATATAATGTCAAACTGTGCCACATGAAGGATTAAAACTAAGATAAGCTTCACAATAACTAGAGGTAGCACTGAGCTGGTGAGCTCTACTTTGATATGCCTGGTTGTTATAAATTCACCATTATTTTACAGGTATACACTGGACATACAGTATGTTTTTATTTAGCCACCACGTAGCCTTCTCAGCTGTTCCTGCAGTGATTGTACAAGTGCTGAGTTAGTCATGCTTATACTTGAATAGTTTACACAAATGGTTTCCCGCCCTGTTCTTTCCTCTCAGCTATCCTGTTTATGACACGTGCTGAAATATAGCAGAAATTGCGGAAAACTAATTTCAAGATACAATACGCACTTGATGTGGATGTACATACTGTATATAGGACATATGATATTCTACACTTATCTTGTTGACACACTGATGTTTGCACATGCCAGCCACAATTAGACAAAATATTTGTAAACATGCAGAATTATTTGGGAAGATAAACCTGTTTTTGTTGAGTTTGTTGCCCAAAAAAATGATATATCTCAAAGCGAATAAGAACAGAATGCACAGACTTTTTTATGTTTATTTTATTCACAGATAGCCCACTGTAAACATAAGAGGTGCTACAAAGTTGTTGTGGCAGGAGCAGGAAAGGGCAGGAAAGCAAAATAAAAAAATTAATTTTGCCTTTATTTGTCAGTGTCCCAAAGTTGAGTTGTACATCCGTACTAAAATTTCACAGCCTAATCTTTCCTCACCCTGGTAGGAAAGTCATCAGACTGAGTGGAAGTAACTGGGAGGGAGTGCAAAGGAAAAGGCGTATGTACCCTGTAGACCACTGCACCCCTCACACTGGTCACAGGGAGCAATAAAACATACACTGGAGACAGATCCAGTCTCCACACATAAGCACATAGAGACCATAATCTATTATTACTGAAGCTCTGACCTTGTGAAATGTCATGTAAGGAGGAAAACGACAAGAGAATTCTAGGTTTAACTTTGAAAAATATGAATGTGGTATGTTTTACTTTGGATAAGCTAGTCAAACCATTATTTAACTTGTGTTCAACTGACCAGGAATTTGTGGTATATACTATTATTATACTGCATGCATATGAGGTAGAGAAGAGCTATGCTGAAAATGCATTTCAAACCAAGGTTATATGGAAAGCAGAGTAATGGCTTATACTCAAAATGCTCTACAAAGTCATAACATGTAACAATGATTTATTTGTCATTAATCAGTGCACAGTTCAGATGCAAGCAGGGTTTGTCAGCTTTCTTTCCTGTGCTATCTCGTCCAGAACAATTGTGGGAATAACAGGAACTTTGTTTGACTGAATAGCCAACTTTAATAAATGAAAAGTGAAAACAATGAGGACACAAAGCAGAAAGAGAGGTCAATGCTGTTGAATCTAAGACAGATTTGTGAACACTGAAATAACCCTTTGTAACTAAAATATTAATACACTTTTATCCACGACCTACTGATCTGTATGGGGAGGAAGGCTTTTGGGGATGGATTTGGTTTGTTAATATTTTTATAGTTAAGAATAAAAACATACTATAAATCTGTGCATCTGTGCATCCATTCCCAGTGCTTCTTGCAGTGTTTTAATAGACAGATAACAATAAAGCACTAAGTAAACATATCAGCCTAGTAAAATCAAAAATAAAGGTTGAATTCATTATTTATTCACTCAAGTTCTACAGCAGTCCTGAGACATGACAGAAACATGTATGGTCCCTCCAGTTGCTACCATTAAATTCACAATGATTGAGGTGTCTGGCCCAAGGTCACAGTGGTAACACAGTTCAATGGGATCAAACTTTTGGGTTAGTGAATGCACATCTCTACAACCAGAGCAACTGTCACATCAAACTGAATAATTACTTCAAATAAAAAAAAAACACTATGTTCTTATTTAAAACCACTCAATCTCCAAATCAGACCTTGGGCCATTCAAAGATCTATTTTATGGGGCAGAAAATCCTCCTTTGGTGCTTTTGATCACAATTAGCTTTGCCTGCTAAACTTGGCCTGGTGAGTTCACCTGAAAAACAGGTCACATAATGACGCCATACAAGTTATGTAAAAAATATTTGTGCTTCTCTCCTGGCCTATTGCAATATAGGTCTATCACATATTCTATATAGATTTCAGATCCTATAACTAGAGGTGCGTGTGACTTATATAGGGGTCATTCAACGCCATTTCATCAAATTTCCAGAAAATCTCACGCATCATGTTTTTTAAAATTTTGAAAAAATTACCAGCTGGTCCCTTACTATCATGTACCAACCCTGTGAAGTTTTAGTGATTTTGATTGATTGCATTTTAAGTTACAGCTCATTTAGTGAGGGGAGTATGTGTCAATTTCTGGGCTCAAAATCGCGTCATTTTTTTCTCGGCCGTATTCACAGGTGAATATCTCCGTAAGTATCACACGTAGAGGGCTGAAATTTTGTAGGCTTGTACTCCTCTGCTCTGTGATCAAATAACATCTATCGAAAGTTTGGTATCTTAACTCATTGTCATTTTATATGAAAAAAAAAGAAAAAAAAAAACTCATTCATTTCCGTGGCGTACCATTTTTTGCCCCTTTTTAAACCTACTTGTAGGTGTCGAACACCCTTAAATTTTTTTGAGAATCAAGATATGTACTAGGACTGTTAAAAGAAATCACCAAATGTTGAAAATTTAAAATAGGTTATGTATGAGAGTACTGTTAAAAACAAGAAAAGGCAACATGGTCTGATTTTCACATGTAATTTATGGCATGTGGGTAGTGATAAAAAATTTTTTTTAAATAATTTTAGTTTGAAAGACCAGAAAAAGACCTTTCATATGGTACCAAACATATTTTATGAAGCTCCTTCAATTTTTAATTATATCTTGAACATTCACATTTTACACAATGACACAAGTATACAGTGACCAAGTACTATGTTTTTTTCCAGCAGCTAAAGCTCCCAAACATGAAGAATGAACAAGAATAAATAAACAGGATGTGTTAGAAGATAACAATGTTTTTGTTATTGGACTTCTGTGCTAGTCACGGTTTGTCCATAACGAACACCATGTTCGAGCACAAGGGTGTCCATAAGTGCACGTGGCACCAGGACACCCTAGGCCGGAGGTCGATGATCGACTTTGTAGTCGTGTCATCTGATCTCCGGCTGCGTGTCTTGGACACTCGGGTGAAGAGAGGGGCTGAGCTGTCAACTGATCACCACCTGGTTGTGAGTTGGGTTCACTGGCGGAGGAGGAAGCCGGAAAGACCTGGCAGGCCCAAGCGTGTAGTGAGGTTCTGCTGGGAACGTCTGGCGGAGCCCTCTGTCAGAGGGACTTTCAACTCGCACCTCCGGGAGGACTTCTCCCAGATTCTGGGGGAGGCTGGAGATATGGAGTCCGAGTGGGCTTCATTCTCGGCCTCTATTGTCGATGCAGCTGCTCGGAGCTGTGGGCGTAAGGTCTGTGGTGCCTGTCGCGGCGGCAATCCCCGAACCCGGTGGTGGACACCGGAAGTAAGGGATGCCGTCAAGCTGAAGAAGGAGTCCTATCGGGCCTTGCTGGCTCATGGGACTCCTGAGGCAGCTGACAGGTACCGGCGGGCCAAGCGTGCTGCAGCCCGTGCGGTTGCAGAGGCAAAAACTCTGAGCTGGGAGGAGTTCGGGGAGGCCATGGAGAAGGACTATCGGATGGCCTCAAAGAGATTCTGGCAAACCGTCCGGCGCCTCAGGAGGGGGAAGAAGTTCTTCGCCAACACTGTTTACAGTGCGGGGGAGAGCTGCTGACCTGGACTGGGGACGTTGTCCGGCGGTGGAAGGAATACTTTGAGGATCTCCTCAATCCCATCGTCACGTCTTCTGAGGAGGAGGCCGAGGCTGGGGACTCGGAGGCGGACTCATCCATCACCCAGGCTGAAGTCACTGAGGTGGTTGGAAAGCTCCTTGGTGGCAAGGCTCCGGGGTTGGATGAGATCCGTCCTGAGTACCTTAAGTCTCTGGATGTTGTGGGGCTGTCTTGGCTGACACGCCTCTTAAACATCACGTGGCGGTCGGGGACAGTACCCTTGGACTGGCAAACCGGGGTGGTGGTCCCTCTGTATAAGAAGGGGGACCGGAGGGTGTGCTCCAACTATAGGGGGATCACACTCCTCAGCCTTCCCGGTAAGGTCTATGCCAGGGTACTGGAGAGGAGAATCCGGCCGATAGTCGAACCTCAGATCCAGGAAGAGCAGTGTGGTTTTCGTCCTGGCCGTGGAACACTGGACCAGCTCTACACTCTCCATCGGGTGCTCGAGGGTTCATGGGAGTTTGCCCAACCAGTCCATATGTGCTTTGTGGACTTGGAGAAGGCATTCGACCGTGTCCCTCGTGGTGTCCTGTGGGGGGTGCTCTGGGAGTATGGGGTTCGGGGCCCTTTGTTAAGGGCTGTCCAGTCCCTGTATGACTGGAGCAGGAGCTGTGTTCGCATTGCCGGCAGTAAGTCAGACCTGTTCTCGGTGCATGTTGGACTCCGCCAGGGCTGCCCTTTGTCACCGGTTCTGTTCATTGTGTTTATGGACAGAATTTCTAGGCGCAGTCAGGGGCCAGAGGGGGTCCGGTTTGGGGACCACAGGATCTCATCTCTGCTGTTTGCGAATGATGTTGTCCTGTTGGCTTCATCAAACCAGGACCTGCAATGTGCACTGGGGCGGTTTGCAGCCGAGTGTGAAGCGGCTGGGATGAAGATCAGCTCTTCTAAGTCTGAGGCCATGGTTCTCGACCGGAAAAAGGTGGCTTGCCCTCTCCGGGTGGGTGGGGAGTCTTTGCCTCAAGTGGAGGAGTTCAAGTATCTCGGGGTCTTGTTCACGAGTGAGGGAAGGACGGAACGGGAGATTGACAGGCGGATCGGTGCAGCTTCGGCAGTGATGCGGTTGCTGTATCGGACCGTTGTGGTGAAGAGGGAGCTGAGCCGAAAGGCGAAGCTCTCGATTTACCGGTCAGTCTTCGTTCCTACTCTCACCTATGGTCATGAGCTCTGGGTAGTGACCGAAAGGACGAGATCGCGGATACAAGCGCTTGAAATGGGTTTCCTCCCTTAGAGATAGGGTGAGGAGCTCAGTCACACGGGAGGAGCTCGGAGTAGAGCCGCTGCTCCTCCACGTCGAGAGGAGCCAGTTGAGGTGGCTCGGGCATCTGTTTCGGATGCCTCCTGGGCGCCTCCCTCGGGAGGTGTTCCAGGCATGTCCCACCGGGAGGAGGCCCCGGGGAAGACCCAGGACACGCTGGAGGGACTATGTCTCTTGGCTGGCCTGGGAACGCCTCGGGGTCCCCCCAGAGGAGCTGGAGGACGTGTCTGGGGTGAAGGAAGTCTGGGAGTCCCTGCTTAGGCTGCTGCCCCCGCGACCCGGCCCCGGATAAGCGGACGAAAATGGGTGGATGGATGGATGTTAGAAGATATCTAAAAACCCAAAACATGTATGTCTTATTCATCATCAGTATCTTCATAAACCCACAGTCGGTCCCAAAGCTTTTGGATTTTCTGGCCGAGGTCACGGCAGCATGGACAGTCTGTCAGGTAGTGCGAAGATTGGCTCCAAAAGACCCAGAGTCGAAGCAGTATTAAACGGGTTTTAATAAATCCAAAAGACTTGCAAAACACAGAAACATCCACAGAACAGAAAGACAATCTGACAAATGGGGGAAGACAAGACACAGACTAAAAAGGGGAGCTAATGGGACACAGGTGCAGCACATTAGGGCGAGGCAGTAATCAAAGGCGGGAACACAAGAGGAAGGAAGTAATTCTGCAACAGAAAACAGGGTAAGTAATTACAAAATAAAAGGGAACAAACAGGACATGACAGTATGGGCCGGCACCCGATGGCCCAGGATCCTGAGGGTGGCGGCGGTGAAAGTCACTAATAAGGTCCGGATCCAGAATATTACTGGCAGAGACCCACGATCGTTCTTCAGGGCCATAACCCTCCCAGTCGACCAAATACTGGAAACCCCTGCCCTTACGGCGAACAGCCAGTAACCTCCGAACAGAGTAGACAGGCCCCCCATCCATGATCCGGGGGGGAGGTGGGGGTTTGGTGGCAGGGACCAAAGAGCTGTCCTTGGCTGGCTTCAGGCGGCTGACGTGAAAGGTAGGATGGACACGCATGGATTTTGGAAGTCGTAACCTCACAGCTACAGGATTTATCACTTTGGATACTGGGAATGGACCAACAAAGCGTGGAGCCAACTTGCGAGACTCCACCCTCAGTGGTAGGTCCTTTGTGGACAGCCAAACCTTCTGGCCAATCAGGTAGGTGGGTGCAGGAGTCCAGAGGCAGGGGAAGTGGAGGACTTGTTGTGGCAACACACATCACAGGCTGCAACAAATTCTGTTATGTCCTTTTTCATTTTAGGCCACCAAAACCTCTCTCTGGCTCTGAATAGAGTTCTTTGCACACCAGGATGGCAGGAGACGAGACAGGAATGTGCCCACACGATTACCTCTCCTCGGAGCTCAGGGGGAACGAACAGAGATTAGGTGGTACATTCAGAGGAACTTCAACATTACGCAAGGCCTCTCTGACTCTGCTCTCGATGCTCCAGGAGATAGTGTGAACAAAACAGGAGTTAGGCAGAATAGGAGCGCTGGAGTCTGGGAGAATACCTCGAATGAAGAGTCTCGACAAAGAGTCAGGCTTAAGATTCTTGGATCCAGGGCGATAGGAGACAGTAAAGTTGAATCGTGAAAAGAAAAGTGCCCACCTTGCTTGCCTTGGGTTCAGTCTTTTCGTTGACTTGAGATATTCCAGGTTCTTATGGTCTGTCCATACAAGGAACGGTTGTTCAGTCCCTTCCAGCAGATGTCTCCACTCCTCCAATGCCACCTTTATAGCCAGAAGCTCTCGGTCCCCAATATCATAGTTGCGCTCTGAAGAAGAAAGTTTCTTGGACAGAAATGCACAGGGATGCAACTTATTGTCTCTGACTGACCTCTGTGACAAAACTGCTCCAAAGCCCACATCCGATGCATCAACATCTACCACGAACTGCCGTGAGGGATCCGGAAGCATCAACACTGATGTGAACAAAGTTTTCAACTTTTGGCAGGACTCCTCTGCTTGAGTCGACCAGGAGAACTGAAACTTAGAAGAGGTAAGTGCATGCAAGGGTGCGGCAATGGAGCTGAAGTTCTTTATAAACTTGCGGTAAAAATTGGCAAAGCCCAAGAAACGCTGAACATCCTTACGGCAGGAGGGCGTGGGCCAGTCCTTGACTGCTTGGACCTTGCCAGGATCCATCTTCAGCTCTCCCTGGCTAACCACCATGCCTAAAAATGACACTGAGGAGACATGAAACTCACACTTTTCTGCTTTAACATACAATTGATTGTCCAGGAGTCTCTTCAGCACCTGTTTTACATGGGAAACATGAGATTCTACGTCAGGGGAGAAGATGAGAATGTCGTCTAAATAAACACAAACTTATTTAACATGTCCCTTAGAACGTCATTGACCAGAGCCTGGAACACAGCAGGTGCGCATTAGTCAGGCCAAAGGGCATTACTAAATATTCATAATGGCCACTAGGGGTGTTAAAGGCAGTCTTCCATTCATCCCCCTCCCTTATTCTAACCAAATGGTAAGCATTTCTCAAGTCCAGTTTGGTGAAAATCTTGGCCCCCTGCAACAACTCAAAACCAGAAGAAATTAACGGGAGGGGGTACCTGTTCTTGATGGTGATGTCATTAAGTCCTCTGTAGTCGATGCATGGTCTGAGAGTTTTATCCTTTTTGTCAACAAAGAAAAATACGGTGCCAGCAGGGGAGGAGGACGGGGAATAATTCCAGCTTTGAGAGAAGAGGAGATGTAGTCATCCATAGCTTGGTGTTCACGAGCTGACAGTGAGTAGAGGCGTCCCTTCGGCGGTGAGGTTCCTGGAAGGAGGTCAATAGCGCAGTCGTAGGAGCAGTGAGGTGGTAGGGAAGTAGCCTTAGCCTTGTTGAAGACCTCTTTCAATTCCAGGTAACAATCAGGAACTGATGACAGATCTGGGAACTGTTGATCTGCCGGCGTCACAGAGGGAACACACATATTCTTGCAGTTGGGACCCCACAAAACAATAGCACCCGTAGACCAGTCTATGTGGGGGCTGTGCTGAATAAGCCAGGGATAGCCAAGGATTAATAGGCGATGGGCAGATTCAAAAATGTGAAAATGCATCTGCTCAGAGTGAGAGTCAGGGAACTGAAGAGCAATGGGACTGGTGTTATGAGTTACAGTGCACAGAAGGCGACCATCAAGAGCGGTAGCTGTCCATGAAATTGGAGTCGGCTCCGGAATCAATTAGCGCTGGGAGACTGCGAGAACAAGAGGAGGTAGTAAGCTGAACCTTAGTGAGTTGGCATTTAGTACAGGACTTAACAGTAGCAAAACTCACCAGGACAGAAGACTTTATAGGTCCAACATTCTTCCTCACAGGGCAAGAGGCAAGGAAATGGCCAAATTGGCCACAATAAATGCAGCGTCCCTCCTCCATGCGACGCTGACGTTCAGCGGGAGATAGCCTAGTGCGACCAATTTGCATGGGTTCTTCTGAATCGACAGTAGGCACAGAAGGCATGGAGGAGACAGAAGGAACCTTCTCCCTTAAGTTCATTCTTCTGGACAGTGGGGGAAGCTGACAGGTACGGACTCGCTCCCTCTCAGTCAGCCTTTTATCAATTTTAGAGGCCAGTGCAATTAAAGCCTCCAACTCAGAGTAAATCAAGGGGAGTAAGGTGGTCTTTAATAGTCTCAGAAAGTCAGTTGAAAAAAGCATCCACTAGGGCCAACTGATTCCACCCATTGTCAGCCGAGAGAGTACGAAACTCCAAGGCATAATCCAGCACACTGTGTCATTCCTTGTCGTAATGAGACCAAGGCCAAACAGGACATGACACAGTCCTCACAAGCTTGACCACCAGATTTCTCCTCAACCTGTGGAGGCTTTTTCATCCCTGGTGGACTGGTTTTAGTTGGTTCAGTTGACCATGTTGACTGCGGTGTGGCCTTGTAACTTTAATCAGGCGCTTTGTCATCTGTGCACTTCATTAATTTCTTGGGAGTAGGCTCTTGGTCCCATGGTGATCCAAACATGTACTGTCTCTCTTAAAATATATATAAAACTATAAACTTCAAAACAAATGTGCATTTGGAACTATATAGGTCCACCCCAGAATAAAGATGAATATGATTTTTTTATATGCGATAAATTCCCACAGATCCTGAAATTTCCCTTAAATGGACAGCCTTAGCACTCTGCATTTAAGACTTTCTTTACCTGCTCAGGCGATCTGAACATGATAGGAAATTGTTTCCTCACTTCTTGACTGCTTCTGGGTGTTTGAGTTCCTTGCGCATCTAAATCTATTGTAACGTTTGCATAGTCTTGAACATCAATGTGCTGTCCACAACTAACAGAAGACAATATCATATTGTTGAACGTGACTTAATTGTTTTTTTTTTTTATATGAGAATAATCTACAGCTGTTTTCTTGGATGTCAGATAACTTGTCACATCAAAATTATTATCAACCCATTTGAGTCAGTCTTTAAATGTTTAGTGACCTTAGCTGCTGAAATAAAACATAGTACATGGTCACTGTATAGTCGTGTCATTGTGTCAAATGCAAATGTTCAAGATACAATTAAAAATTGAAGGAGCTTCAGAAAATACATATGTTTGGTACCATATGAAAGGTCTTTTTCTGGTCTTTCAAATAAAATTTATTCAAAATTTTTTCATCACTACCCACATGCCATAAATTACATGTGAAAATCGGACCATGTTGCGTTTCTTGTTTTTAACAGGACTCTCACACATAACCTTTTTAAAATTTTCAACATTTGGGGATTTGTTTTAACAGTCCTAGTACATATCTTGATTCTCAAAAAAATTTAAGGGTCTCCGACACCTACAAGTAGGTTTAAAAAGGGGCTAAAAATGGTATGCCACAGAAATGAACAAGTTTTTTTTTTTTTTCATTTTTAAGTTCATATAAAATGACAATGAGTTGAGATAATAAATGTTCGATAGATCTTATTTGAACACAGCGTAGCGGAGTATAAGTCTACAAAATTTCAGCCCTCTATGTGTGATACTTACAGAGATATCGACCTGTGAAAACGGCCGAGAAAAAAATTACGCGATTTTGGCCCGAAAATTGACACATACTCCCCTCACTAAATGAGCTGTAACTTGAAAAGTAATGATCGAAAATCACTAAAACTTCACAGGGTTGGTGCATGATAGTAAGGGACTATTTGGTATTTTTTTCAAAATTTTTTGAGATCGAAGTGCGTGGGCCATTTGGTGAAATTGCATGGAATGACCCATAGAAAAACTGCTAAAATCACCATTGATGTCTTAGAAATGGGCAAAATTACAATATGGAGTAAATCATTTATAATAACAGTCCATTACACTGCATAAAGAGAAACCTCAGTCTCAAGTTGATTTGGTTAATTTTAGAGTTCATACATTTTTTATAATATGCTCACCAACCATAAAATTTACCAGCATGTTTACCAGCACCTATGTGATGGAGTACTGTCTGAATAATAGATTAGTCAAAAAAAAAAAATCAATATATCCTTTTTTGTCAATACCACCAGAAGACTTTGTAATTTAAGGAAAGTATATCAAAGCACATATTTTGTTGATACAGGTCTTTTATGCATAAGTACTTTCAGATGTCATGTCACTGAGTTATTCTGGTTGCGGAGGAGCTGGTTTGGAACCCACTGTTTGCCAGTTAGATGTAAGTGTAGGAAATGAGATAAGAAACAAAATAAGACCAAACAGCTTGACATTGCCATATGATTTCTTTGCCCATTCCTTCTCATCTTTGACCTATGCAGTTTGTCTTGGGCAGAAAAATCCCATGTGACATGTTTGACACAGTAATAGGCTGCACCCCATAAGAACTGGGGGTTTTGGGCTTGTCGGTGCCCCGTACAAAAGATTCATTTCAACAAGTTAAAAGAGCTTGGGCCTCCCCTGAAAAGCACTTCAAAGGAGTGTTCATGCTAAAGGTTGAAAAGGCTGAAATGTGAAGGCCCAGTGTGCCCAGAGCTGTGCCCCTGGTCTAGCCCTGCTCTGATATGACACAGTCACAGCGTTCTCTACATTGGTGCCCTCATTGTCAATACATCCTATGGAGGTAATCGGCCATGCTCTATTTATGTTTGATCACAGCACCAGCAAAGTTTGGGGCTTTGCAATTGCCTCTGCGGCCGTGTGGGTCAGTGGAGGCTGACATCATTGCGAATGACACTCAGTTCAAGAAGAAAATGGAGAGAGAGGGACAGAGAGAGGGAGGTAGAGAGACAGGGAGGGAGAGAATGTTCAACATGGAAAAGCACACTGTGTGACACTGGGATGGCACAAGCCCAAATGGGACATTGTGTTAAATACATTTTAAAGATTTAGGGGTTTTGGTGGTAGAAACTTTACTAATGACAAATAATAGCACATTTTCAGAGTGATGGTAGCCACATGTTGTAAAAAAGAGAGCGGTAACCAATGCATTTTGCAAGCCTCAATCATTAACCTCCTAGCATTATTTTCGAAAATGGAAGAATAAACTTGAGTTGTTTGACTGACTCCTAATTAGCCAAGGATGGATTTGCGCCTACAGATGCCCTAAGGTCTGGAGAGTAGAATGAGACAAAAAACTAAAACTGACTTAGATAAATGACAGTTACGCTATGAGGCCTGCAAACTTGGGAACTGTTATTTACATTTTCTAGTCCCTTTGTTTTGCAATCAAGTTGAAACTCATTGCATAAATCAACAGTTGTGAAACATAACATTACTGGTTAGATTCATAAACACAGATGATCAGATAACCCTGCCTTTGATACAAGGCCAGGAAAGTGATAGAAATCTTTTTTTTTATTTTTTTATTTCCTAACATCTCAAGTTCCACCTCTCATCAACACCTCCCACTCCAGCGTCCTCCCCCACTCTGCTTGGGTCACAGTTGGAGGATCATTAAGAATTCAATGAAGTACATCTCACAGCAGATGAATAGAACATAGGCGTCGACCACATCAGTACCATTATCATTCATGTAAGAGTGTGTTGGCGCATCTGTTTGCATTGGGGGAGGATAGAAGTGTGTTAGCTGTTGTAACTGTATTTGTCAAGCTTTCCATCGTTCCCCAAACTAGCACTGACTAACTATTTGGGATAGAGTTGAAAAACAATCAGCAGATCAGAGCTATAAACCAAGTTTTTTTTTAGGAATTCCATAGATAAGATAATGTGTCTGCAACAGAGCATAGATGAAGAAGCAAAACATTGCAAATAGCAAGAAGAGTACACAATTCACCAATGCTTAACTGTTCCACCATGATCAAAACATCAATTTACTGTTAAAGAAGACATGTTTAGTATTAAACTATGTAGATCATTGTTTTACATTGTAAATCTGAAATATTGATCTAAAGGAGAAATTGGCCTATTGGACTTCAAAAAGTAAATTATGGTATGTGATGACTTTACAATCACTTACCAACCATAAGTAAACCATCAACATTCAGGAGGCAGTTACATTTCAACAGCTGCTGTAAACAACCACTTAAATAGCACGTTAACTCTTTATTGTGGACAACAGGCAGGAGGGACCAACACAAGGATGACAGACCTCCTTATCTCTGACTTCCTCTCACACCTCAGACTCACCACACAATACTACTGCATCTTTTACACAACACGTACAAATTCAGGAGGGTCCCCAAAACCTTTTTTAACATAAAACTGCCTGTCTTGTATTTAACCCCAATCACTTTCTGATAACCAACCTCAGCAGTGACCCTTGACCCCAAACCCAGGGGCCCCTTAAACAGCATTGGCCCCTGGGGATATTGCATATCTTGCTCATGATTGGTTGGTTTATTTTTCCATTCTGTGGCGGTCTTGTTTCACTCTTCGATCTCTCTCCATCTCAGTCTGGTTTGTGTTTAGGGATGGCCCCTGATAATCCTAGGAGGCTGTTTCGTTCAAAGGCTACGCTGAATTTTCACAACACTGAGCCAGGGGCATTTGGGATGTCTATGTGAGGGGCAAATAGCTCTGGCTACCTCTTAATCTATTCACAGTTTCTGAGCAGGGCAGTACTTTTCTTATATGCAGTGTTTAACCTTGTGGAAAATGTAACCTTGATCCTTGTAATTCTTTCAACATCTTATACATCTTATAGTCAACATCTTATACAAGATTAAGACATAAGGCGGTAAAATTAGGTTAACTCAAGCCTTCTCTTAAGTGGCAAATGGTGAAGAATCTTTTTTTTTATAGCACTTTTTTATTGCTTAACTTTAAATGTTCAGATATTTCAAATAATTAGACCTACAATAGTCACTCTGAATACTACATGAGGAGCTGGGCTGTGGGTGTGAACTTAAAGTTGTAAAGTTGGGGCATGGGTTGTTCATTTAATGACATTGGTAATTATTGTTGTACTAGTAAAATTGGGATTTATTGCAGTTGATTGGTGCTCACCAGTCCATATAATTTCTTGTTTTCTTTCCCATCATTCTCCTCTATCTCATCCCTTTGTAGATCATTAATTAAGCCCTCTCAGCAGGGTAATGAAGGTTTTGGTGGGGGTAATGGTTGATAATGCTAATTGTGACTGATTTGAGTGTGTCTCAAGTGGTCTGTTGTCATGAGTAAAAAGGCCTGTTTCTTTTCACTGAGCGCGCCCAGAAGGCTCTCTCTCTCTCTCTCTCTCTCTCTTACTGTGCACAGAGCCTAGCAACAGCCGCTCTGTCCATTTTACTGGTTTGACCAAATAACTCAGCTGGCCATCTCACTCTCATCCTTTTGTTCAACCTCTCTCTACGTCTGCCAAACGTGACACATCTCCTCAGACACAGAGAGGAAGGAAGGGCATCAGGTTTGCACGTGATTTCCACAGCGTACAAAGAAGCTCTTGCAGTAAGGCCTTACTGTATCCCACTGAGTCAGTGTGCTGTGACATTAAGGGTCATGAAGACGGTTGAATAAAACATTTATTATACACATTTACAATGACTGTTCTTGTCGCCTTCTGACTGGCCACACTAAAGAGGCCTTGTGTTAGAAACAGCTCAATCTGTGTCAAATTTATCAATAAATACATGTGTCAGAAGAGTGGAGCTGCCTTAGCTGCTGTAAGCATCACATCCACCACAGTCTTGGCCTGCAGCTCGTGAGACCAGGCCCGAGGGCACCATGTTTTACCAACAGCTCCTGTCCCAGAGCAAAAGCCAGGCTGCATTGTTATGCAACCGTTTAGTGAGGATGAATAGATTGAACACAAACACACCGAGCTGGTGGAAATGATGGAAAGAGCTGAGAGGCCAGGTTAATCCTGAGGGGAGTCCCTTCAGGGCCTATAGTCCATTATTCGCTTTGTTTTTTCTGAAACATTGGCTTGTTTGGATTTGAGGAAGATGCAGCAGGACCAGGTTGTGTTTAGGACATAGGCAGAAGGTTAATCCGCACCCACAACATGTCCAGCCAGAACCCAGCTCCCCTGTTTCTCCCCTCACTCTGCTCTGCTCCTCTCCAACACGGCAGCCCTCAGGCAGTGAGCCAATGTCCCACTGTCTCTCTGTGGGTGACATCACTGGTTGGCACAGAAAAGCTGGGGGGAATAATTGGTTTTAGGAGCTTGAAGCTCCTGTGTATGTGCACAGTAAAATGTGTGTGTAGTGATGTAGAAAGGAATTTGAGAGGCTTTATTCAATACAAAGAACTAACAATTTACAATCAATATTTAAAGTTTTATGTAATGCTTTAATTGCTGTTTACATGTTTATGTTGGCTTGTCCCATCCAGATCCCAACAGACTTGTTACTGCTCTATCAAACAAATGAACTGCACAAGGGCTTTGGGTGCCTTGTGAAATGCTGAATAAAACACATAAAAGTCAGAGAAGCAATTCAAGTATTTGTGGTTTGGTTTGGCTGGGTTTGGTGTTAATGCAGCAGTGGGGGAGGGAAAATAGGAGGCCCCGCTTTAATAACTCACTATAGACTCCAAACATGACCACCCTAGCAAAACCCACCGTTCTCTGCACTTCATGCTATCTACACAGACTACTTAGAGGGAAGCTTTTGTTTCGACGACGCGCTTTGTCAGCCTCTATTTAGTGGCTTCTTTACAACAGTCCCAGGCCTTTGAATATTAACTGTGTGATCATTCTTGCCACACAAGCAGTGCCCTATACAACGTCTATGTGCACAAACTAGCTCCCTTCTGAGGCTCTCTGCCCAGCCACAACTTGGTACAAAATCATTTTTCCCTTGAATTTGTCATCAGTGGATTGAACTGAGTTTCCAGTGATTGGCTGAGATCATTTATAATTCATTTCACATATGAGAAGACTGTGGACTAAAGCTTGACAAGAGAAAGAAGATGCTGTAGTTTTAAATTATGAGAAAAAGCCTTCATTGTCTGCTCCATTGTAAGCCTTAAGTGGAGTGCGACACTATTTGGGACAAGTAATGGTCATGGCAGCTGGGCAGGAAGGTAGAAGACAGGGTGATGGGGTGGCTGTGTTGTTTTTGTGGTCCAATAATCCTCTTTATTGAGTCTCAGGAAATCCTAAGAGGAGTCGGAAGCAACTACAGTGGACAAATGCGTCGAGACAAACTGTGCCACCCCCAAGGGACAATGGACAGTGAGAGACACCTCCGCTCTAAAAGCCCTGATGGTCTGCACACATGCTGAGGTCCAGGGTTCACAAAAGTCATGTTATCTGTTGTCTATAGATTGAAAAACAAACTATCACTGATATTGTTTCAAGAAAAGAGAGGGAGAAAATCAGCAATCCAATAGTATGTGGTGATCATATAAACTGAACAATATTGCAATCTGTACAGTGATTATTTTCATCATGTCATTCACTTCAGTCATGTTTCTTTTGGACCAAAGTATACATTTTGCAAACAGGGATTACTATATTTTTTACTATAACAGTAATTGAGACTTGCTGGAGATCATTCGAAATATGTCAAGAAATGCTGACTTCCTGTGTCTTACTACAACATAAAAGCTTACAGTCTGCATATCGCATAAAGTCAGTTAAATGAGATTAAAAATGGCCTTGTCCTTTTGAAAATTGTTCTTTATAATAACTGCAACTACATTTAACTGCTACTGTTACCACTGATCTTGAGAATTTTGAGCTGATAGAGTCTGGTTCTCGTCTCCACGATAATGCACTAGCCTGTCTGTGATTCTGTGACCCCCTGTATTTCAAAGCAGGAAGAACCCCCTTAATGTATATTACAACAATGTCCAAAAATGCATGCTTGTCGCGTGGATTGGTCCCATGCACTGTGCAGACATGGAGGACATTATGTGGGAAAAGTGTAACTGTGCTGTCTCTCTCTTTCTGCTGTCTCTCCTTATCAGGTCGTATGTCTGACCAAAGCCAGAGATGATTGTCAGACTGTTCTCCTTGAGTGCATGGAGCACAGCTGGGGAACTGAATGAAAAGATCTGAGGAGAAAGCTGGGATTGATTATGAGGGCCTCCCCCAGACCGTGCGCCCTGTCCCCATGCCAGATCAAACCCAGGTGCGTCGGACACTTTGTCTATACTAGTTTGCGCACACATCGAAACTCAAGTTGCAGTGACCTATTTATCCTAGAGAAATCACAACAATCATATTTCCTTGAGCAGAATAACCAAACAGTGAACATCAAATACCATATACTATTTAGATTTTCAAATATCATTAAAATTAACAAAATAAATACAAAATATAGTTCAAAAGTATTAGAGTATTAAATTTAAAATCTATTCTTAAATAAACCACTTCTAAGAATCTGAAATAAACCAGGATATATTAAAGAGGTGGTTAACACATAGCCACAAAAGGGTCTAAATTTAATTCAGAGAACTGGCTGAAGACTCCTAGGTACCACAACAAGAAGACCATGTACAACAACTATGGATAACCAGTTTTAAAAGTGACTGAAACATAATCTACATAACGGTATAAATGCAGCATCCAGGCATAGAAAATCCATTATATAGATTTCATTACATCCAGGTTCATTTCTGCATGGTGAAATAGCATCATAGCAGGGTCCTTCAGACAAATCCAATACCCATGGCAAAAGCTCTGCAGAATGCACTTGTCAGGTTATGTTTTCTGTTGGTGTGACTGTGTGAGCTGTCATTACCAGTGTGTAAGTACAGGGAGGCGGGAGCTAATAGCCCTCACCCTTACATAACCTGAGACCAACTTCAAAGTGAGATTATGGCAGAGATGGTGAAGGTTACAGAGCAATCCTGTTAATCCTTATTTCTTTCTTGAAAGGGGTTTTAAGTAAAATAAAACCAATCATCATCAGAGGTTGACCATATATTCCAATCAGGACAACTAAACCAATAGTCATAATGCTTTAATTTAAAGTACACAATATGATCTTGGAAACAAATTTTTATCAGTATTTATTTCACTTACTTGTCAACAGAAAGTTTCAATATTAAACCTTAATTTTTTACATGGTATGTACATCTTATATGATATCATAAGTAAGCTGCAGTATGAATAAAAAAAAAAAATCTGTTATCCACTGCAAAAGTGAAAGGACAAGCTGTGAGTTGGCGCAAAATGTGCAAGATGCCAAGTTAATTCCTCCTTTCATTAATCACTGTTGGCGGCCTGTGTGACAAGGATGCTGGCATAAGATGTCGAATTGTGCTGTACTGGCTTTTTATGGCCCATAAAGCAGCTGTCTCTCAACAGTGGCATTTCCTTGTATTCTGAGCACTGCACTGTGCTGTGAGAAGTGGGTGAGTAGAAAGCAAAGTTTCCTGAGAGAGGTTGATTCTGGCACAGGTTCACTATAACATGCCCTGCTGCATTGGGACAACAATAACAAGATCTTAGGGGTCATAACCTCCTAATTACTGCAAACTCACAGGTGATGACATTTACCTGTCGGCGCAGCGCAGAGAGGGGCTACCTGAGACTGCGATGTGACGTGGGTCAGGAGTGCTCCAGCACCTTGAATGAAAGCTCTGTGTTTTCAGTCCACAAACCAGTGTCTGGATATGTCAGCACCCACAGGGGACATGTAACTTTTCCTCACCTAAGAGACAATGGACCAATCAGAGCACAGGGCGGAGATATTGACCCTGTTTCTTATATCTGATAGCCTTCTGCTATCCACCACTGTTCAGTTGTCAAATAGTCTTCTGATCAAGGAACTGTGCACCACATTGCACCCACAGTATATTTGCATGAGGAATGTAGATTGAGACATGCAAACAGTGAAGATATGTGGCAGTATTTTGTATCAAAGGTTCTTCATGTTGTCTTCACAAAATATTAGTTCTAAACAGATCTGCATTCTGTATTTCTACTGCAGAATAAACTATTGTTACAATAAATGCCTACTAATTGCCTACTACTGCTGCAGAAAAATGTAGAACTGAACATTCACCTTCATCTTAGAATTTGCATCTTTACAAGTACACATTTATATGCTGGCAAGGACATTAAACTTTTTTGAGCAAAAGTTGCTCAGTTGTTATGGTTACAGTAAAAGATTTTTTTTCTTCCTCAGTTGTAAAGTCAAAAGCTACATGACTAAACTATTTTCAACATCCAAAGCACTCCCACCTGAATCCTCTAATCCAGCCCCTGGGAAAAGTAGGAGGACAATAAAGCCATATCAGGCAGCGGGGGCGCGCTCATGCTCGTTCATGTGAAGCTGTGGAAGTTTCCCTACAACTCCAGGCAGCAGTCAATAAAGAAAGACTGGAGAGAAGTGAGTGCGGCTGAGGGAATGGGCCCCAGACACACGGCTCCACGCAAATAACAAGTTTGGATATTTACCTGTGGCTCGCGTTGAAATCGTCATCCTCGCGTGTGTGGGTGCTCTTAGAGCAGAGATGTAGGCCACTCTTTTTTTCCCCCTGGATCAGGTAAGTCTGAATTACTTACTGCGCTTAAAGAAACTGCATTACGTTATTGGATGGCTTTATATTCACCCGTTTACTTATGTAATCCTGGCAGTTTATTCAGTTTAAGTAAAAGATGAGTAAAGATGTGAACCCCCAAAAGCGTATTTAAATTATTGAGAACACTTTTGGGCTATGTTTTGCTATTTAGGTTGTTTTGCTTTAAAGATTATGAAGCCGTTTTTATGTTTCAAGCAAATCCATCCCCTTTTTTACTCCAGGCTACTTTTTTCACTCAGTTTTAGCATACAGCCACTGCCAGGTGAGTGACATATGGCGATGTACGCAGCTCCCTCTTGTGGCGCATGGAGGATGATTGAGAATTTCTTTTCTCTTTTTCTTTTTTTGACCCAGTAAAAATGCAAGGTCATAATTAGAGTTACTAGCAGAGACCTTTTGGCTCTGAATCACTGACAATTATTATTGCTATCAATCTTGTGTGCAGCTGATGTTTTAAAGGTTTACCTCCCATGGTGAGCTGAGGATCAGCAAGTATGTGTCAAGTTTAGTATTTGGTTAACTCTGTGTCCTCAGTATTCTTGTGGGGGTGCTGATGTGTTTTAATTAGAGAGGAAAGGGCACATGCTGGAGGCGTGTGTGAATGTGTGGAGGTGAAACTGAACAGGACAGGACAAGCTGCTCAAACAGACCATAGCAGTGCTCCTGGACTTTCCCTAGAAATCCTTGAACTTAACCTGAAAGTTGAACTAGAGGTTACAGGCTTAACACAGAGGCTGTTGTTACATTGCAGTCAAAGCAGATGCTAATGAAAGGAGAAGCAAAGCCATGTGTCAGACATATTTAAAATATCCAGGTGAGGTCATCTGCCTGGGTTGCAGAGTGTTGCAAAACTGTTGGATTCCACAATGGATTTTACTTAATTGATTGTTTTCTTCTTGCATTCTAGACTGTATCTCATGATGGACCTTTGACACATAGTCCAATGGACATGAGGGGGATGTAAAGAGTACCTTCCAAATTAACAGTGGTTCTTCATCGTGCCTTTCATGGGACACAGCCTTTTCATGATAACACAGTGGATGTGACAGCCATGGATTCGGTGCGGGCCGCTCAACAATCGCCTCCCGTAGCCCCACCACCTCCACCTCCTCCGCCCCCGCCCCCTTTGCCACCTGCTCCCCCCAGTGTCCCAACTCTAAATCGGCAGGACACTGTCAGGCGCCAGCTCAGGAAACTAAACTGGGAGCGAATTCCCAAAGAGAGGGTAGAGGGGCGTAAGAGTGTTTGGACTGGAGCAGGCCTGGACGAAGATGAGTTCCCCATTGATCTCAATTCTTTGGATGAGTTGTTTGGACAGAAAGACAAACCTCAGGATAGAACCAGACAGCTGAGGCGGAGGTCTACATTGCTGCGCTGTTTGTCTCCTCAGGATGACACAGAGGAGGTTAGCACATTTTCTTGATTTTACAAACAACAAAACCATCACCCAAATACCAGATTCTTCATTTTGTGTTTTTAGATTTCTCTTTTGGATTCAAAGCGCAGTATGAACATTGGAATATTTTTGCGGCAATTCAAAATGTAAGTCCCAATTTAATTAAATTTACAATCTGATTATTAACTGTCTTCTCCTTTTCACAACCAAACATCACAAGTATTGACTGTTGGCAGACACTGAAGGGGAAAAGGTGTAAAAAGTTCATTTAGTTTTGAGAACAGGAAGTAACAGTGCCCAAGGGAGCTATCCATGGTTTTTAGGTTAATTTGAGAAGTGGTTATATTATTGTCGGAGTGTGAAAACTGACCAGTGGAGCAGATGTGTGGTGTGTATTACAAGGAACAGATGCAGAAGATCTATAACAGAGATGGGTCTTGTTAAAATAGAGGTTATAGTGGCAAATGTGGATGTCTTTTCAAGTTTTGATAGACAGCCCAGTTTGTAATAGGTCTTTTTATTGTTTTTGTATACACCATTTTTAACCTCTTTTGTATATGCTTACTATTAATGGCTTTGACTTTGCTATTGGAAATTATGATAGTCAAAATAAAAAGAAAGGAAGCTGGAAGTTGCTTTATTGCTATGTGCATGAAGGGTCAATTGAATTAATTGAACGCCTTAACAAAAGAGGGCTTCTCTGAACAAGCTGGATGTAAAGACGTTTAATAAAAGTGGATCTTTTATAAATATTGTATAGGAAAACTGAACCAACAGCAACCTGCCTTTATGTGATTTTGCATGTGTGAATTGCATGACACTTGTGTACATACTGTATGTAGTTACCTTAATTCATCAAAGGAAGTCACATTTCCTTTTTTAAGCTGTCATGAGGAGTAAAGGAAATACCCTGACACACAAGAGAAGACTTTTTAAAGCAACAGTTACACATCAGTGTGTGAATGAGTGGGATGGGAGGGAGACCATAATGGAAAACTGAGGAAGCCCGGACACAGATAAAAGAACTAAGTCACAGGTTAAAGAGTCAAACATCTAAACATATCCTCTGGTTCTTGTACTTCTCACCTTGATTTGCCCAAACCCTCGTCTGCCTCTATTTGTCTTGTGGATATGCCACATCAAGCCGTCAGTTTGGCGTCCACCCACCCTCCCACTTTGCACTTTGCTGTGCCAGAGCCTGATAAGCTGATAAGAGTATTTTAAAATAATGTTTGATTCTGTTTGCCCATCGCGCTAAACAAGATGGCACAAGTCCTTCTGTTTATCACATTTAATGTTCTTGTTGTCTTTTCTGCAGGCCGCCTAAGGAGATTGTGGAAGATATCAGAAAGGGTGCTGGGGATCACTATGGAGCTGAAAAACTCTCCGAGCTTTGCAAATTATTACCTGATGGCGATGAGGTAAACTGACTTATAACACAAAATCAACAGGGGATAGTAATTTTCACCTGTAATATAAATGCTTACACCTGTTTACTTGTATTAAATGTTTCAGCTATTAAAACATTCCCTCTTCTCTTATCTCTAAGGTATCTCGCCTGAAGAAATTTAGTGGGGAGCGCAGCTGTCTGGGGGAGCCTGACCTTTTCATGTTGCTCTTGGTTGAAGTCCCCAGGTACGTCTCATTTTCGGATAATTCCCCTTGACTGCCTTCATTTCATCCTGTTCACGTGCTGCACTTTGTCTTGACATATGCTGTTTAACTGTTGACTGATCAGGAGTGCCTTTTTGTCTCCATTATCAATCACCAGTCATCACTCATTCCGTCTCCTCTCACATTAGTTTTCGGCTGCGTCTAGATGCCATGATCCTGCAACAAGAGTTTGACCCTGCCGTGACCTCTCTGTGTGTGGGAGCCAGATGTCTGAGGGAGGCCGCACGAGGTAATGTAACAGCAGGGAGTGTCCATCCTAACCTCTGGAAACCCAAGTGCTTGTAATACTCTTAACTGAGGGCGTAGGCAAAATGCTAATGTAATCACTGAGATATAGAAATTAAAAAGCAGTTTTCCAGCATATAAAATTTATTTCACTAGTCAGCACTTCAGAGCAATATAGCAGATTTATTCAAGCACATGTTTTTAGGAGCAGTATATAATATAATTTTTTTCACTAGGAAGCACCTCATTGAATCTGTCTCCTTACTTTTCAGAACTGCTGAGCTGTCCTGAGTTACACTCCATCCTGCGTCTGGTACTGAAGGCAGGAAACTATATGAATGCTGTGAGTGTATATATTATGCCTGGGTTTTTCAGTGTGTGTTAGACTGAGTTTATCTGCCTTTTGTGTCTATATTTGTTTAGCTGTGTGTACATCTGGATGTGAGTATTGTTTCTCTAACTCTAACTGTTCTCAGGGTGGCTATTCGGGTAATGCTGCAGGTTTCCGTATTCCTTCTTTGCTCAAGCTCGCAGATACTAAAGCCAACAAGCCAGGAATGAATCTTCTGCATTTTGTTGCAATGGTAAGAACAAACATTTTAGTTACAAAAAATCATTAAGATTTTTCGGTAGTTTGTATTGTGCAATGTAGCCACTTCACATTCTCTTGCAACTTGTTCACAGTGCTCATGTTTTTTAAACATTTACAAAGCATTGTTGTTACTTTTGACACAATAGCTTGATAATCACTTGTGTTGGTCTACACAGGAAGCTGTGAAAAAGGACCAGAGTTTGCTGTCTTTTCCCAGCCAACTAGGTCATGTTGGCCCCGCCTCCAGGTCAGTTTCTTCCCAAAATTCATCTCATCTCATCATGTTCAACAAATGAGCAAATACATAGACCTCTGTTTAATAGCACGATTATATGCCAAGAATCTGTTGTTACTGAAGCCAAATTTTTAATGATGATTTGAAAAGTTCAAAGCATGCTCTGAGATAAACGTGTACTGGAAGAGACTGTGTCACATGCTGGAAAAACACAGTATTTCATTATTTGTTTCTTAACTTTGGGCCTCTTCCCTCAGGCTTTGCATGGACTCAGTCCTGGAGGACCTTTCTAAGCTGAAAGGCAGAGTTGCGACCCTGAAGGCAGACATTCAGTGTGAGCCAGAGATTCAGCAGCACGCACAGTTCCTGGAGGTAAAACACAAACTGGCCGTGTTTCAGGGCGGATGGAGTCTTATATTCTGATGTCTTCATAAAAACATTACATTTGCAGATGGCTGAGGAGCGACTGCGGGAGGTGGAGGATGAAGTTGAAGGTATGCGAATGTCCAGTCAGGCTCTGGTGGACTTCTTCTGTGAAGATGACAGCACGTTTAAACTAGAGGAGGCCTGCAGGGTCTTTCATATGTTTTGCCTTCGTTTCCAAAGAGCTGTTCAGGTTAGACACATATAGATTTACTGAATATAATTCATACGTTTACAATACAATAACAATAGTATGTATGGTTTGATTCTATTATAGGAGAATACTGAACGAGAGTTGAAGGAGCAGAAGAGGTTGGAACGTCAACGTGAAATTGTGGAAAAGCGCCGCTCCGTGGCTGTTTGTACGGGACTAGACCTGGGCCTGAGCCTGGCCAGAGGTCCTCAGACTCTGGAAAACCAAGATGAACTAGAGAAACTTCTGGAGAAGAACTTGAGATCCACGTGGAGTCGACGGAGCCTCAGAGGTGTGGACTCTCGCAAACACCTTCAAAATGACAATGTTCGCCGGCATAACTCATTCACAATAAAACGTTTTCCAGAGCTTGGAAGCAGCCCCACATCAAATAGTTGTCACTCCAACAGTTCATCTGACCATGAGACTACTGCTGCGGTTTGTAGTTCGCCTGACACTGATGGCACGTGTTCACCTATTGAGTCAGAACCTGTGCTGGATGTTCGACTTAATCCAAACAAGGACTCCTCTTTTTCAAAATCCCATCATGAACGTTATAAAATTAGGCACCATGAGAGTGACAGTATTTCCTATGGTATGCATGGTCATTCAAAATTTACTGGGACATGTGTAAGTGAAAGTGATATTTCAAATGAACAAAAAATATGTTTGCCCAGTTCTTTGACAAACTCTGCTGCTATCTCCCCAATTTGTCAAAGTGACATGCTCAGTCATCCAGTAGTAAATAATACTGACCCTTTTAAAAACCTAAAGGAGTCATGTCTAAATTATTCTCAAACAAAAAATCACACAAAGATCAATCATCAAAAATCTGAGAGTCAATCAGAAAATCCAGCCTATACCAGTGAACTTAATTCACAAGTGCCTACAGCTGCTGAAAATACCAAACATACAAACCCCAAAGTGACCTTCACCCCCATGGGAGAGAACTGGATGCCGTCTAGTTTACCAGAATTAACCCAGTCCCAACCTGAAGAGAATCCAGATTTGCCCAGTCAGGAGCAGGACAACGTAAAACTATACACACGTGTGGGTGAAATGCTGGAGTGTCACACTTTGGTCAAAGGCTTGTGCTCTTATGATACATTGTCACCCCAATCCTCCCCCCTCCCCCGACCCACACCAAGCCTTTGCTCCAAGTGGAGAAAGGAGCGAGAAGTGGACCTTAGGGATGGAATGCCTCCAGGGTCTCCAGCCTCAAAGGAAGAGACCAGGACTATGAAGGTTCCAGTGCGTAGAGGGATCGGAGCAAAAAGGGGACTTGTTTCACGTGCAAGTCCTACTAATAGCACTGGTATTCCCAGGGTACGGTCTAAAGCTGAAAGTTCAAATAGCACAAGCACACCTACAAACTCAAGTACTGCTAACCGTCCAACTCGTACTGTATCCATGAGGACATCTCCTGTATCCAGACCTGCTGCTCCTATAGCTGACATCAGAAGAAGTAACAGTACAAGGGACAAGACAACAAAACAGCCCCTTATCCATCGGACCTCAGACCAACCAGAGAAAATGTCTGTCACAAACCAACCAGCTTTCATCCGAGGATCTCCACTCCGTGTGACTAAAAGACTTGCCCCAAACACTGAAACTCAGATTCCCTCGCCACCTCGGATAACTAATAGTATCACCTCTACCACTGCTAAGACCATTCGTACAACTGTAATATCCGCAGCTCGAAGTAAAACTGCCATGACAATTGCACCCTCTAACCAACTGGCTACTAATTCTAAAATCCCTTCACGTATTCCTAATGCCAAAATAGCACGTCCTACATCTACTCAGCCTCTGTGGAAGTGAATGGCAGTGACATCATTTTGCAAATTCTTAAAGTTTGTAATTTGTTTTAAATTTAAGAAGAAAAACATTGGTAAATTTATTAGATTTTCTCTCTACCTCTTGTTCCTTCTTGTCCTTTGCAGGCATTGGACCATTATTCAACACATGTTCTCAAAATGTAGGCTATTTTAGGATAGATTGGACCATTTTTACAGTTTCTTAAATTAATCTGTAAAAATGCATTGTTTTACAAAATTTGTTTAATTTTTGTCATAATTAAGTTCATGTAAACTGTCTCACGCTATGATCAGAGCTTGGTACAGCACCATACAGTGACCCCTCTTTATTTCAGAAGGAGGCTCCTGGGACTATGCACTTTACAAAGTAAACAAGGGGCTCCTTTAGTGTAATTTTATATTTAAAAAATCAATAATAAATTTAAACAGTGGCTGATGTTCACTGTCAAATGTCTGTTTGTAAATGAAAAATAAAACAAAGCAACCCTGTGTTGTTGCCCTATTTTTTTGTTCAGCATCTCCATCTCATGTCAGTCACACCACTTCAGTTGTCATGGATATACCACATTTGTCTCATGGTATGTCTTGGTAAAATACAGGGGTGCAGAGGTTGGGTTGGAGGGTGCCTATGGTTGTAGGAGTCCCAGTGGGACTTTCCTTTTTATAGTCTGCATTGACGCCAAAGCTCTCTTGGGAAAGGCAATAAAATTGTGCCTCTTTGTTTTTCTGAGTGTCCGGTTGTCGCTCAGGGCTGGCCTCTTAACCTGCCCCATAAAGAAGTGAAATCATTATGGATCTCTAAGGATGTGGGGCATAAAGTCTTTTGCAGTCGTTATAGTCCTGCACTGATCCTGATGACTTGGAAAAAAAGTCCCCAAAAGGTAGTAAACATTAATGGTTAATTTGCATTGTCTGTCTGTATACACCAAGAAATGTGAGTAAAAAGTTGGCGTGTTTTAATATGTGTGTGTGTGTGTGTATATAGTTGTGGATATAATATACAGTCGTGGATAAAATTGTTGGTACCCCTCTGGCAATGAAAGAAAAATCAACAATCATCACTGAAATAATTGATAAAAGCAATAATACATAAAAATTTACTGAAAATTTTCCTACAAAAATCAAACATTGCTTTTCACCTGTGGTTCAACACAATAATAAAAAAAAACTTAATAATGAAACTGGCCTGGACAAAAATGGTACCCTTGATTTTATATTTTGTTACACAGCCTTTTGAGGCAAACTCTGCAATCAAATGATTTCTGTAACTGTCAATTAGACTTCTGCACTGGTCAGCTGGTATTTTGACCCATTTCTCGTGAGCAAACTGTTCTTCTTGTCTCAGGTTTGAAGGGTGCCTTCTCCAAACAGCATGTTTCAGCTCCTTTCACAGATTTTCAGTAGAATTGAGATCTGGGCTCACAGAAGAACACTCCAGAACAGTCCAATGTTCTGTTCATAGCCATTCTTGGGTGTTTTTAGCTGTGTGTTTTGGGTCATTATCCTGTTGGAAGATCCATGACCTACAACCAAGATCAAGCTTTCTGACACTAGGCAACACATTTTGGTCCAAAATACCTTGATAGTTTTGAGATTATGTTGTATCTTGCACACATTCAAGACACCCTGTGCCAGATGCAGCAAAACAGCCCCAGAACATAACGAAGCCTCCTCCATGCTTCACAGTAAGGATAGTGTTATTTTTGTAGGTTGTTCTGGGCTCTTTGGTTCCCTTCGTATGATCCATCTCTTCAATTTGTCATAAATTTTCCTTTTGCAGCTGCGTCCGGGGAGGTTGACTACAGTCCTGTGGACCTTAAACTTCTGAATAACATGTGTAACTGTAATAACAGGAACATCACACTGCTTGGAGATGGCCTTATGGCCTTTATCTTCATTCTGCCTGTCTATAATTTTCTTTATAGTCTCCTGACACAGTTCTCTCCTTCACTTTCTCTGGTCCATGTTGTGTTGTCTCCATCATGTCTCCAAACAGCACAATGACAACATGCATTAACCAATTAATTAATTAATTACATATATATATATATATATATATATATATATATATATATATATATATATATATATATATATATATATATATATACACACACACACACACATATATACACATATACATATACATATATATATATATGTTATATATGTGTGTGTATATGTATGTATATGTATATATGTATATATATATAATAGGCTTTAATAGGCTTAATGACAATCTATCAGTGCAAATAATAGTTCCATGGTGCAAATAAGACACTGAAGTGAAATTTATAAATACATTTCAAGCACATAATGTAAAGTAACAACGCCCCCTTGTGTTGAAAATATTCAGCTATTGAAAAACTACAGCTCCCAGAGTGCTTTGAAAACGTGTGTTTAGTTACGTACTGTGCGATTCCCCGGATGCGGCTGTGATTGACTCAAACTAGGCAAAAGGAGATCGAAATCTGAGTGGCGGTAAGTCGCAAAATACTCACTTTTTTGTGTTTCTACTCGACCTTGTCAAAAAGCATTCGCCGGTGTATCTGACACATTTTATGCCGGGGTAGGGCTTTATTGCATGTTCTGAAACGTAATTTGGAGGATGATCTTTGGAAAATAACCATCAGCTTGTTGATAAAGTAGCTAACTTTTTAGCCACATTAGGCTAGTTCCTTAGCCAAGTGCTAGCCTTCGGGGGAACGCCTAGTATCATGAGTGTTCAGTAATTTGTCAGTGAATTGCATTAGATCCGAGCTAAACTTATATTCGAGTCTTGTCTTTCAGCGCCAAGGAAAACTTTGTGTTAGTAGGAGTTCATAATCCACTTCATCATCAAACTTAAATCCAATTCGATAAATTACGTCGAGGAGCTAACGCCAGCGAGTTAGCCTGTTAGCTCACTGGGTGGTAGCTGATTCAGTTTTCTCAATCTTCATGTAACGTTGTGTTGGTTCTGTTATTTTTGTTACTTTGCTGAGGGTGAACTTCTTTTTACCATGATCATGCCTATTTGTATGCATGTTTTTAAACACGTAACGTTAAACATGTTTGAATCTTGACATTAAATCATTCTTTGCAAACATTTTTTCATCGTTTGAAAGACTCCAAAATAGCCCCTCCAACATACAGGTATTATCAGTACAGTGTTGACAGCTTCTGTGTGAAAGTTTTAGAAATGTTTAACTGTACCCTTTGAAATCTATGTATTTTGTGTTATTCAGTAAATGTAATGGTCCGTTTCAGACTGGCATGACTTAAATTAATAATTATAATTTGTGCTTGTGTGGTCAGGTGCTCCAGCCCCAGGGGTCGTTGGCAGGATGCAGACCATAAAGTGTGTTGTGGTGGGAGACGGGGCTGTAGGTAAAACCTGTCTACTGATTTCTTACACCACCAATGCCTTCCCAGAAGAGTACATTCCTACAGTATTTGATAACTATAGTGCTCAGATGAGTGTGGATGGTCGCACTGTCAGCCTTAACCTGTGGGACACGGCCGGCCAAGAGGAGTATGACCGCCTCCGCACCCTGTCCTATCCACAGACCAATGTCTTCATCATCTGCTTCTCCATTGGTAGCCCCTCATCTCATGCTAATGTCAGGCACAAATGGCACCCAGAGGTGTCCCATCATTGCCCTAATGTGCCTATTCTTCTGGTGGGCACAAAGAGAGATTTGAGGGGTGATTCTGAAACAGTGAAGAAGCTGAAAGAGCAGGGTCTGGCTCCTACTACTCAGCAACAAGGCAATTCTTTGGCCAAGCAGATTGGTGCGGTTAAATATATGGAGTGTTCAGCTCTCCTGCAGGAAGGTGTCCGGGAGGTGTTTGCTGAAGCTGTGAGAGCAGTGTTGTATCCTGTCACGAAAAAGAATACCAAGAAGTGTGTGCTTTTATAATGGACGCCTTCCTGACCTGGACTGTAGAATCCACAGGAGATGAGGATCACTGTGTAATAAAGGTTGTCATCACGTACCTGGCCCTGCACAGAGTTTTAACTTCTCTGTCACGCCTCCTTTTTCATCTCCTGGAGGACTTGACACCATTTCCATCATCGCCAAAGTGACTTTGCCAAAGGTGGGCAATAGACCTAATCTCCTATTTTTCTTGCATTTTAACTTTGATATGTACACTTCTCAGATTTACATCTGTTCTAGATTTGTAGCTTCTCTGCTTTGCCTTATAAATGCTGAACATGGTTGTCTCAAGCCATAATTATATCTAAACCAACCAAGCAAGCTACCCTGATTGACTGGAGAGAAGAGATCTGCCTTAGTTTGGGTGGAGAAAAAATTACTACCTCATACTCTTACCTAGGTTGCATCTCAAGAGAATTGTCATGAATGCCCATTTAGTTGCCAACAAAGAGCCAAGCAGAAAATGAACACATTTTAATTTCAAGCAGGTTGAGTCCAGACAAGGTGCAATGAGTTCTGGGCAAATGTCATTTTGGCTCAGTTTATATCCTCAGATTAGAGCGTCAGCTCTGAGGCTACAGTGCCCATTGTGGCATAAATGTCTCTCAGTGCCACGCACCAGGGATCTAGGCCTTAAGAGATAAGCAGCCCATTAAAAGCAACCAACCATGTGCCCTTACAGTAATCGCAGAGCAAGTGTTATAAGGTCTCTGCTAAATTAACCCACACTGCTACGGGTCTCTCAAAGTGAAAGTTGGGCTCAAAGCTTTCCTCTGCCTGCCTCTTACTCTTGAGACTCAAACTGACAGTCTTTTAAATCATGTTGAAGAAATTATTTGTGGACACATTTGGGTCAGAGACTGTATTTCACTTAATTTACTCTGTAAATGTTTTCCTTCTATAAATGTTTTAACCTAACTGTATGGTTAAGGCCAAAGTTGAATATATTTTTTGTAATAGTGTTTATTTGATCAGTAAGATGTCTTTGTTAGTTAACACTTATAAACCACCACTTTTTAATGTTCCTTTTTGTAATGATTTTATTGCTTCTTATGACAGTCATTATCGCGTATACACGATTGTTATTAACTGGCTTGCACAAGGCTTATCGATAGACGTCATGTCATAGAAGAGGAAGCACATTATTGTAGCTGCATTAATCAATGAGCAGCAGGTCTTTCCACTATGAGAGCCTTAAACCTGGTCCAGTGCCTTATCCAAACCAAAGACCACACCACTGTTTTCTTCTCAAACCCAAAGTGCCACTTGACCTTAAAGCACATCACATAAACTAGGGGCTCTTTTTAAAGTATTTTTTTCTGTCTGTAACAGATGGATAGCCTACATTGTATCAGCAGTGCTAAACATGCCTGTTAAGCAGCGACTGGTTAATTTGTAAAAGAACAACAATTGCAGTGTGTAATAAACTGTTTACATCATTTATGTCAAAATGGTTGATCAAAGAGTCATGTAAGATCTCAGTGTTTTATGCATTTTATATTTTTAAAATAACGACTATGGTTATTTGCCCTTACTTTAGACATTATTTTCTTGCATAACAGGTAAATCTAGATTGTGGCCTGTGAAAAGTCTTGAATAATTGAAGAGTAGCACAAAGGTTTAAAACAATTTGAGCAATACAGATGTGAGACATTATTTGAAGATACATTTGTAGAGGGTCGAATGTTAAATGCAAGTGACAAACTGTGGTAAGCTCGTCTGTCCTGTACAGACACCTGTGTCCCTGAGCTGTATGCTACGTGTGCGTGGTACTACGCTTTTACACTGGGAACTTGATTTGTAGAATCTGTAATTGTTTTATATATAACAAAACATATTTGTATAAATGAACTAACAGTGAGATGATTTTAAATTATGCCAAATAAAATGGTGGTTCAGACCAACTTTTTCTTCCTGAATGTGTACTTGTAATCTTTCATCTTCAAGTAGCCTATAGGCCTAAGGACATCCAAAGTATTTGTTATGACAGTACAAGCTTAAACATCCATTAAAGCCTTGGAAAATTTTGTGTCATTTTGATATACTGCTACTAGGCTTTGAGATTTAAAAGAAACGAAAACTGAGTCACAAGTAGTGCGTTGCTGCTTGTATTTTGAGTTCAGGAAACCACAATTGTTCCTCTGTTACTTTCAGTTCCCTCCTGCCACCACTAGATGGCTACAGAGCTCTTAATATAGACTTACCATGTTGCGCTCCCGTTTGCATTCCTCGTGCATTTGGAGTTAATGGCCTTTACCCATCTGCTGTTCGGGGCCATTCTTCAGCCGTGCAGACACCCACCAGTTCAATCATGCGCTGGGGACTTAGATACCCCAGCTTGCAGCTCACAGAAAAATCCCCCTGACCTTTGTGGGTGGTGGCTCTGATAAATGACAGATGTTTTAACTCCTCCAAAGGCTCGTTAAAACATCACTGGCACTGCAGCATTTGGATCACTTTTATTACAGCAATCTCCAAATGTTTTACAGCCAAAAACTGTTGTGAATGTGTCTCTGACTTGTAAAAGTTTTCTAAATTATTGGAGGAAAGGACATTTTGAAGTTGTGCAGGCATACCGCACTGAGCAATGCAGTGTTTACTTGTGACAAGTCGAAAGGGCAGAAGAAGAATGCAGCATCGTTAATTGCTGGTTGCAGCGAAAGTATTTAGCTTAGTTCGGCAGCAAATGGTTTGGAAGCAAAGCTTAATAGTTTGTATAATATAATGTTATAATAATAATAATAATGTTGTTATTATTATTATTATTATTATTATTAATCATAATAGACCCTTTTCCCCCAAATGCATCAGTTCAATTTAAAAGTAGCCTACTTGTAATAAAATAGAGTTGTTATGATTACAGTGGGTCCTGAGACAGTGCCAAAGAAACGTATTACTGGACAGTTCCAGCAAAAATAAGTGATTGAAATCTACTGGGTGAGAGAAAATAGTAGGCTACATTATTCAAATGAAGAGCATAATTATTCTGTTCAATGGGTCTACATAAGGGGTGAATAATATCCCAATTTTTTGAAGCCTAGATCACAATTTAAATTTTTCTCACACTTTATAAAATAAGAGTGTATGATATCTGCCTGTTTTTGCAACATAATGCTTCACTGATTGGTTAAATCACCCCTTGGCTCACTCAGAGCATGACAGAGGCTGGCCAATAGCTGGAATAGGTGGTAAGTGTCTGTGTTTAGATCTCTACAGAAGTACACAAAAATATCAATAAATAAAATAATATACAGTCAGAGATATATAATAATTGTTTTTTTATTTCATACTGTCCATTCCCAGGCAGCTAGGAATTGCCTTATTATTTACAGTGGAGGAAATAAATATTTGATCCCTTGCTGATTTGTAGGTTTGCCCACTGGCAAAGAAATGAACAGTCTATAATTTTTATGGTAGGTTTCTTTTAACGTTGAGAGATAGAATAGGGTTAGGTCTATAGGGTTAAGGTTCGAAGATGGCGACTCCATGACCTTAATATGCTGCTTCCTGACCCACTACTTCGTTGCCTTGGCTGTAGGTTTTGGGTCATTGTCGTGTTGGAAGACCCATCCACGACACATTTTCAGTTTCCTGACTAAGAAAAAGACGTTGTCACTTAGGATTTTACGATACATGACTCCGTTCACCCTCCCAGTTTTGGTCTCATCTGATCACAGCACCTTCTCCCTCGCTAAATCATTCAGGTATTCACTGGCAAACTTCAGGCAGCCTGCTCATGTGTCTTCTTAAGCAGGGGGACCTCGCGAGCACTGCAGGATTTTAATTCACTGTGGCATAAAGTGTTACCAATGTTGTTGTTTTTTACTGACTGTGGTCCCAGCTGCCTTAAGATCATTGACTAGCTCCTCCCGTGTAGTTCTAGGCTGATTTGTCACTGTTCTCATTCTCATGATCACTGAAACTTCACAAGGTGAGATCTTGTGTGGAGCCCCAGATCAAGGTTGATTTATGTTCATTTTGTATTTCTTAAATTTTAGAACAATTGCACCAAAAGTTGTCTCCTTAACACCCAGCTTCTTGCTTATGGTTTTGTAGCTCACTTAGCCTTGTGCAGGGCTACAGTCTTGTCCCTGACATCCTTTGACAGCTCTTTGGTCTCTCCCATGTTGGAGAGTTTGGAGTCTGATTGACTGACTGATTCTGTGGACAGGGGTCTTTTATACAGGCGACTAAGAGTGTCTGGACTGTGGGAGCCAGAACTCTTAATAATTGAGGATCAAATACTTATTTCAAATGAAATGCAAATTAATTAATATATTTTCTATAATATGATTTTAATGCAGTTATTTAATGAGACATGGACAGTGCACAATATACATTAACCTTAACAGGAGAGATGGATACCAAGTTTTAGCACCAGTGCTAATTTTCTGGATTTTCTTTTTGATATTCTGTCTCACAATGTTGAAATAAACCTACCATTAAAATTATAGACTATTCATTTCTTTGTCAGTGGGCAAATCTACAAAATCAGCAAGGGATCAAATACTTATTTCCTCCGCTGTAGGTAACATTAATGTGAACCAGGTATCATAAAAGAACGCAAACAATCCTGGGCAAAAGTAGGTCCTAACCTGACTTGTCAGTAAGACATTTTTATGCGTAACAAACTAAATTTAGTTTGTGTTGTGGAAATTGCATAGCTGCTCGTGGTCACAGTGGTATAAAAGTCTTTGAAAGCAGCAGGGGGTAAAATCTTTTCATCACCATTTTGATAGAAACATCCAAACTCGGGGGTAAACAGAAGCCTATATTTCTCTGTGTGACTCATCCAATGGGACCTTGATCTCGACTGCCTATCACTCCTCTCCTCTATCTCCATCTCCTCTATTTTGCTGCTACCTCTTCACTGTCTGTTTGATGATGTTGTGGTCGATGCCAAAACACTGTGTTGGTTCCTATAGCACTATTCAAGTCAAAGCACTAGGGAGAATCCTTTTTTTCTATCTAAAGTGGCCTTGATCTAATGTATGGCTTGCAGCTATGCCTAGACACTAGAAACTGTTGTTGTGCATTCAAATCATATAGTGCACTGGTAAAAAAAAAAAAAAAAAGAGAGAGAGAAAGAGAGAGAAAATTACTTTGCAAACAAAAAACTAAGAAATCAAGGTTGCAAAATAAGACTAGTGAGTGATGCAGAAAGCGTGTTCCTGAAAATGAATGAATGAATAACTTGAAGTGAGTGTTTGTGATTGTTCAAATTAAATGGTTTCAGTGGGACTGAGTGCGTGCAGTTAGCCACATCAGCCTCACACCTCCTTTTGCAGTTCAGTTTGTATTTGCCTTTGAGTTTTCTGAATAGATCCCAGGAATGTAGACAGTAAAAACAGATTTTCATACTGTATTAGTCAGTGATATAGTCACAAAAATGCCTTGTGCAAAAACACAGCAGTAACATAAACAACGTAACCAAGGATATCACCAGCAATCTTGGAGACAAGATGACCATTGTTCCATCTTATAAACAAAGTGCTTAAAGGGAACATATACCGCTATTTTTTGATTTATGTCATAATGTTATTGCCTCATCAAAAACATACCTGGAGTTTTGTTTTGTTTCATTCACACATGTTTACCACACAACATATTTAGGGTGAGTTCTTCTCTTGAACAGAAAATACTTTGTTTCACCTTGTGAGGTCATATGGTAATACAGAAAGTGCTCCATTGGGTTTTAAAACTCCATACACCGTCACTAGAATCATTTGGATGATTTCAGCCATGGAAGTGCCAATCTCTACTGAACAAAAGGTTAAAAGTAGCTGTAAATTTTAAAACTACCACTACATGACATCACAAGGTGGAAAAGAGCACGACTGATATTTTTGTGTAATATAGGATCTTTAAGTGGTTGTATTTGTTTTTATTTACTTACTTATGTATTGTATGTATGTTTCTTTTATCCATTTTAGCTGTTTTTTTATTTTTTATTTAACAGTACATTTTAGCCTTACCATATGTTGGAGTAAAAATATATTATGCCTCTAGGTATAAAATAAAAAAGTTATCCATACTCCTCTCACGTTCTCTATGGTGCAACTGAGAACGCAAATTAAACTGATTCGTGTGCTGCCGCTGTTGTCTCCCATCTCTCTGTGGACCCTTGCTAGGCTCTTCAAGTTCTGTCACTCTCCCTCGTGTCTCCCATAGGTGGGTAGCGTGGTAGGCGCAATGGTTTCACCTGTCAGACTTTCTCACAACACTGCGGGCTCGAGTGATGAGTTTGGAAAGCAAGAGTCTATATGGGGCGACAAGATGTGGTTAGGTATGAGTGAAAGCAATCAATGAGCACTGGGACTGCAACTTGAGAATGAAATCAGTCGGAACAGGGCTTGGACTGGACAAACAGGCTCCTTCACCCTTGGCCAATTATGAAATATAACTTTGATGTTAAGCTGAGGAGCTGTCAGATTTTTGAAATGACATGAAGGCAGCAGACCAATACGTTAAACTGAAACAAGCTAGATTCCCAAGACCTTTGCTGTTTTCTCTTCAGAGTTTCTCCTTGGTTTTGTTTTGCTCCGCTGTACATCACTGTCAGCCATATGTCAGTGAGGGAGCAGAACCTTTTCATCCAGTTGTCAATTTAAACCAAGACTAAAAGGTTATGGGGCTGTTTAGACTGTCTGCCACAATGGTCAACGCTCAGCCCTGACAAAGTCTTTACAAAAGTGTGAGAGCAGGTACGGATTCAGTAACAGTAGTGTTAAAAAGTGGGTTTGTAGCTTAGAGTGTGAATAAAAAAAGTTCAAACAAAATAAACATACAAATTGCAAAAATACAAAAAAGTATAAGATAAGTTTATTAATTTTCCTATAGGCTAAGTCATCAAAAACATCATGCTGGTCATTTGGACAAGCTAGCCAAAAGCAGATTGTTGTAGACTTGCTTGAATATAGTTCAATTTATCAATGATTGGGACTGACACAAAGCCAATCTGGCCCTGGTGAATGATAATTAAAAGTCTGTTGCCACAAATTATGATGAGCCCTTATCTGGCAAGAAGATTATTGCACAATTTTTTAATGTTTCTGAATGATTCTTTTATGTCTGGTTTCAGTAGTCTAACCACAAATTATGCTTATTCCTTTGATCCACAGATCTGAGTGGTGATTTGCATCGATAATATATTGTTCTGTATACTGTATGTGAATGAAAAAGCTAAATGTTTTGGTGCAGCCAATTTAAATAGAGTGTGAAAGGGACTGGCCATTTTAAACCGTGTGACTTGTCATGAATAGGTATGCATGTATTATAACCCGCACATGAAGCACCAGCCTGGTGTGTCAGAGATGGTGGTCTTTAAAGCAGACACTGAGAACATCCTGTCCTGTTGGGGTACGCTCTGCACGCTTTGATCTATGGCAGCTTTCGCCTTGAGGAACAGATTTAAACCATTCTGGTTGAAACCAAGATGGAAATGTGCCACAGATAAAGAAATGATACAAGTGCTTATTGCTCATTTGTTTTTGTGATCCCAAATGCATCATGGCACTTCATTCTTTCCTTGGACTACTGATGATGGATGCAGACTGAAATGGAATTTTAGAAATGCTCCAAACCACTTTCTCTACTCATCTTAATTTTTTTCATTCTTTTGAAGTCTATTGAAATGTTCTTTTTTATTATTATTATTTATTTAATTGTATTTATTTTTTGCTCTTATTCCTAAAAACATATGTAAATCTCCAAAACATCACCTGCTGAGTTGAGTTTCATCTGCCATGGTTTTGTTGTGAATTTTAGGTGTCATGAGCATCAATAGGAAGGTGAGATAATCCAATTTGCCAGAGTTTCATGTGAGAAGAAAGGACTGGCTGTTCAAACTTGGTGTATTTTTGTCTGTACTCTGCATATAAAACACAGATTCGCCTCATTTACAAAGTAAACACTATTCTATAGCGTGAAACACATGGCTTGGCTGCATAATACTGTTGCAACTATGGCCCTCCATAGGTCAAATATCACCCATTTAAAAATCTGTTTATTTTTAAAGAAAACGTTTAATTCTACTGGAGAATCTGTCAAGCTTCTGGGCCATTTCTATGGTTTTTAGTTCAGGGGGAAATTTTCTAATTATTTGTTCATTGACTAACAATTTTCCCTCAGTCCTTGAGTCATTTGATGATGAGTTGAAAGCTAAAGTATTCAGAGCAGTGCCACACATTGGTTTCATAGGGATACAAAATAGGCACTATTAAGGTCGACACACACTACAGGAGAATTTACTCAATTTAGGGTATGATTTGTTTTGTGTTTGTGTGCGATTTTGAAACAGCCGCTGCACTCTTCATGTGTGTGGTGTCAGTGTGACTCTGAGCTGCTCTGTCAGTTCATAAGCACCAAACACCAACAGTGCTACAGGAACACACAAGAAAACAGCGTCAGTGGGAAACGGGAAGACAAAAACCGAGGCACAACATACAAACTCAGGAAATAGTGAAAATAATTATTACTCACCTCTTGTAAGTTGTAAATTTAAACTGCAGCATCTCATCCATATTATCTATAGAATTTGTCTTCCGCAAATAATGACACCCAGTCCACAAAACAGCTCTATAATCCACTTCCTGCAGTCTGCTTCCTGTATACTTTATCGCCAACCTTCTGTGCATTTAAATTATGTATCTGAAAGTATTGCACCACATTTAACAAATAATAATAACACAGTTTTGACTTGCACTAGACTTGACGTGCAGTGCTCTGATCTTTTAAACACTGGAGAGTCTTAAAGTGAGTGGTTTTATGCTACGCAGCAAATAGCTGACGCTAGGTGCGCTCACTGTGGTCCACAGCCATATCCCACTGCAGTCTTTACAAATGGAGATTTCAAATCTCATACAATTCTCCACATATCTGTGGTGTGTGCTTTTTGTCGCAAGTTAAAAAATCATTTAAGACTAAAAAATCCTGTTGTGTGTGGCGGCCTTTACATAGCAATAGATAATTCAAGACAGGTAATTATATGAATGAGCAAAGGTCCTTAGAATTGAGCACAGAAGGAAATTGAAGCACATACCAGTCGGGGAATTGAACCCAAAGCCTGCTAAATGAGATGACACTTTTGTTGCTTTTGACCCATAAAATGTAAAGATCCTAAACAGCTAAATTATATATTACCATAATCTCAGTTATTGTAGTACACTGCAGTTTTGTTCTCAAGTGAGGACGCATTCAGATAAAAAAAAAAAAAACATTTCCCCAGAGGTTTTCTGAGCGGTGTAAGCAGGGGGAAAGTTTCTACTCCGCACTTTGAGTCTGAAATCCATTGTTACAGGATCCGCAGAGAGATGCACATTTAATGCTGCCTCTGTTCATTCTGTTTGCCCTTATTCCTGAGGAAACTGTATCAACAACGTGGTTGATAATTTAATCATTGGTAAAAAATTATACTTGGTTAGCCAATGAAAGCAGGTAAATAAGATCCCCTCACAAAGAGTCATAAGAAATTTATTCCTTATGCTTGTCCCAAGTCTGGATAAATTAAAAGAACTCCAATGGAAAAATGGCTCATAGCATAAAAATGTCCAATAGAGGTGGAAAGTGTGATAAGCACAAACCAACAGACCTCTAAAAGTCATATTTGTCCAACATCCGTAAATATATTTCCTTTCACTTTAAAATGTCAACTGGAAGCAATCAGCATTTCATTATCACCGCTGCTTTTGCATTCAAATAAAAGGCTACATTGCATATCTTTAAAGACCCAGTGATTTCTAAATCCATTTATTGAATCTTTTGCACTTGTCACGCTTAAATGCTAACCACAGGAAGCAGAAGTTTAATGCAATTACTGCACACATGTCAAAGCCTATACAAGCAATTAAGAGTGGTTCTGCAGCTGCTCTGTGGAACAAGATGCACCCAGTGTGAAAAAAAACAAGTACAAGTGTGTGTGCAGTTTAATGACTGATTTGGGAGTTCACATTTATACAAACTGAACATGTGGTTTCATCTGATTTTAGTACAGCATATGAAGTTCCCTCCAGTTTTCTTTACTAATTTGTAATTGAAAAATGTTATTAAAAAGAGAAGATAGTTTGAGAAATCAGCCTATTTTTAATAATTGAAACTTGGCATGAATTCCATATGACCCATTTTACAGTATTCATGTCTGAAGTGGTGTTACTTACATGAGGGCTTTTTCTGATGTTAGAGGAGTCTTTCTGCAGGTTTAATTTTCACCTTTTATATTTTTATTACTGTTGGATTAATTTTGGCAACATTCTTTTTTGTTTTAGCTTTTGGTCCCAGTTTAGATTGTTGATTCATGAAAAGTCAAAAATTTGGAAATGCGATGGTTTTGACAATCACTAATGTAAATGATCATGTTTTTGGTGTCAGAGATGGTATCTATTTAATCTAATATTTGATCAAGTTACCTAGAACACTTAACTCATATTTGATATTTCCCATGACCTTTGACCCAGGTCCCTCATGAATGGTGGATGCTGTTCTCCCTGCAGGCCAAACACAGTCCAGTCTTGGGGTCAATCTTGCGTAACCCTTCTTTTATAGATCCCACTTCCGATGAGCTTCTTTTCTTTCTGAGCCACGCACACATGCACTTACAATGGAGCGGTCCCAATGTGCTGCCTGTCTCCTCTCACTCTTATCAATAATTCACGGAGCACTGATGGCGGCACAGCCAGGGTGAAGCAGAGGAGGCAGCACTGGGCTTTGAACAGAAGGTCAGGTCTCAACAGGCTGCTGGGATGGCATTAATTAGATACTTCCTGGTGCCCCCTAAATAAACATCTCTGCACTGGAACCACTCATTAAGTTTCAGCTCACAGCCTGAACACCATGGCATATCCACAGCATGACACCAATCATCCCACCCTTAACGCCTCACTTGGGAGGGTCTCCTCCCATTATAGCCAGTGTTAAACTCAGGATAAGACCTGACCTGGGTGGGCTCCAGAGTTATTTTGGTGAGAAATGAATGTTGCAGTGCTTATGCTCCTAATTGTATCATCACACCTCTCTGTGGTGACCTCCAAGATGACCTCTGTGTGAGTGTGTGTATGCATGTGCGTGAGTGTGCACGTGTGTATGTGTGTGTGTGTGTGGCCACACACACGCCGCGCAAATCTAGCTCCTGTCCCACACTGCAGTACAAGACTGATTGCTCTGCGCTCTCAGAGACTCCAAAACAGCAGCTCCACACTGATGGTGAGCCATCCATCTCCCGGGACACGCAGGTAAAACACAGGAGAGAGGGGTGACAGGTGAACGCTAGGACAAAGTCAAAACTGCAATCTAAGACTTACTCGGCTTGTCCAAGCTTGTTTTTGCAGCTTTTCTTACAAGCATGTTTTGTTGTGCTGCACTAAAATACTCCACCTACATCTCTCTCTCAATATAAAGTGATCGATGAAATATACATCTATAAACTGCTTCAAAAATGTTCCCAAAATGTTTACAAGAAACAAAATACCCACTTAATGTTTTCAGTCTAGGGTACAAAAATATTTCTGATAAATTTGGCAATTTTTACTCACATATGGAATGCCTGATGTCTTCCAGCTGTGTACTGTCTGTATCTAATTATAAAGGTTTTTTTTTTTATTATTATTTATCTGATAATAACATGTGCAGTAGGAAGTGTGCATATTAGTTATTGTTGCCTTTATCGTGGTGGCAAAACGGCACTCAAATCACAAGTTGTGAAAAGCGCTTTTAAACTCATTGGACAATTGGACTGCTGCAAACAGTTTTAAATGTTTGTTACTCTGTTTTTCACATTTTTAAGACTGTGATCAGGTACAGTGCTTTTAACAAACTCTGTGAGAGAAACGTGGAATGTCTGAACCCATCCCATGCTGTCCTGTCTCCCTGTGGCCTCCTCAGATAAACACCTTTACAGACGCATACATAAGTCTACCGCAGACTGTTGAGACCTGGTTTATCTCAGTCTGCTTGGGAGCTGCACCACTCGCTGTTTTGCCTTGAGTCTTTCCTTGGGCTTGTCTTTGTGGTGAGATAAAGGATGAAGGGCTTGTGTTGCTCCCCTGCATCATAAGTCTGGTTTAAAGTGGTAACAGAGACGCTGAGATGTGTCCCTCCCCTGCTGCCTTGCTATTGATCCAAGCCTAGGGAACAGACGGGGACAATCCAACTGTGGGACATCAAGAAACAAGAAGATTACCACCTTGGGCCCATGTCATGATACAGGCAGTCAATTTTGTTTTGCCAAAGCCTATATATCCTTATTTCTACTGTGCATTGGGACCACTCAGCCAGTCTATTAAGTGCGACCTCTATATCAATGTCAACACCCTAAATATTGCTTTTCATGAGTCAATTCCCCCCAGAGCTTCTCATTTCTTTTAAAATCCATGGCCCCCTGAAACAAAGAACCACTAGAATTGAAAATTAATTGTGTTCCATCAGAGTTGATTGCTAGCTAGGTGCAACATGTGTTTACGCATGCACAATGAGAGTGAAGCACCAATCAATTTCAATAGGAGAGGAAGCCAAGACCCTGCATACAAGTAATTATACTGTCATTTCGCTTACTGTTTATACAAGAGACCTGCAGGTGATTTCAAAAACATGACCAGGAAACTGATCAGTGAGTAGGTGAGTGCATTCAAATACTCATGAGTCAATGTAAATACACTGGGGTAGTATTGTATATGGAAGCTCAAAGGTGATATCGAAGGTGAAAATGAGGAGATTTACCTTGGCCCCCAGAGAACTGAATCAACCTTATTGCAGCTATAAGCCTCTTAACCTTATTCATATTACAGGGATAAGAAGGTGTCACTCATACTGCTTGGATAGGGAAATCTTATAGGCTAATATATAGACTTGAGCATTGTGTTTTACATTACCAACATTTATTATTGTTGTTGTTGTTTTTGTTTTTGTACGAGATTAGATCTCCATTCCACTACAGGTCATATCTGCAGACTGCTTGCATAAGACTGGTCTTTCCCAGTCAGGGTGCACAGACTTTTAGGACTATGCAAGAACATTGCTATCATAGACTGTATAAAGAAGTGGACTAAGCGAATGTGACGTCACCCATAGCGTTCAACGTCACTCAAATGAATTTCAAACTAATTTCCACCTGTAGTCCCTGGGCAGGTTCATTGATTGATTGTATTTAACTGACCTTGACTATCAACTGTTCTTCATGTAGACCTATGTAGCATGTTTTGGGTTGATGGGGGAAACTGGAGCGCACGGAAGAAACCCATCCAGACACAGGGAGAAACATGCAAACTCCACACAGAAAGGCCTGGGCAACCAGGGGATTGAACCTGGAACCTTCTTGCTGTGAGGCATGAGTGCCACCATGCTACCATGCCACCATGCTACCATGCCACCATGCTACCATGCCACCATGCCACCACCATGCCACCACGCCACCATGCCACCATGCCACCATGCCACCATGCCACCATGTTACCACGCCACCATGCCACCATGTTACCCACCACGCCACCATGCCACCACGCCACCATGCCACCATGCTACCACGCCACCATGCCACCATGTTACCACGCCACCATGCCACCACGCCACCATGCCACCATGCTACCACGCCACCATGCCACCATGCTACCACGCCACCATGCCACCATGTTACCACGCCACCATGCCACCACGCCACGCCACCATGCCACCATGCCACCATGCCACCATGCCACCATGCTACCACGCCACCATGCCACCCACCATGCCACCATGCTACCACGCCACCATGCTACCATGCCATTCATATTCTTTCAAACTTTCAAGCTTTATGAAACAACTGCAACTCAACATTTTCTAAAAAGCATTAATCAAGAAATATCCATGCATGATCTTGTACTTGTACATGATCTGCATCGGTGGGTTGAGAATATGCACTTTAACGGCTCAGCTTTATGTACCCATCCACTGTGTAATTACCTCACCCACCTTACATGTTTAAAGGTGGGCCTCATATTGTCTGACCTGTATCTTTCCTCACACTCGACATGCTAGCCTCAATCTGTGACTGTCTCTGTGCTGATTTGGTCCCAGTGACCTGCATGACACTGAGTGGGACAGGGGTCGAACTCATGCTGCACTATCGTCTATCTCCTCTAGGGGGAGGATGCTACATTTTATTAGCAATTAGCACAAAGCTGTGGGGGAGCTAGCTTCAATTATTACACTCAGCTGGCTACAGAGGCCCAAGCAATTTTAAAAACTCTCACATCTGGTGACGTCTCCCACATTGCCCCCTACTGGAGCACAGTGAAAAGTTTAATCAGGACCACTGTTGATGTTAGGATTATGAATAAGATAAGAAACTGGGGCATAAGGAATATTGGTTCACACTGATTTGAAAGTCAAGATGTAAAGCGTTATCTCTAGTTGTTTTTCTCCTCCTCTACTGTTGAGAAGATCTAGATTGTATAGGCTCTGAATGAGCTCATTTCCTGTTTCCATGGTCACAGAGATAACTGTCAATGTCAATGTTTCACGTCTTAAACGCACACCAACGATTAGAGCGCTCAGCAAGCACCTGCGTGCACACTCATCCCAGCATGTCTCCATAGGGCCCACATTTACAGAGCTACTACAAAGTGACAGGCAGACAAGGCTCATAATGTGATATGAGCAGTCACATAAAACAGAATTACATTTGAATTTACCTTTCTTTGGAGTATTAGTTTGAACTGAGTTTTCTTGTATATGCTTTTCAAAATATGCATTTTCATCAAAATGTCTATATTTTCTGAGCCTGATTTATCAGCCGTTTTCACTTTGTGGAAACCGTCTGATCTCACCGCGTTAGGATTCCTTCGCTCAACAGTAGGCAGGTACTTTTTTTCATTTAACCAATCACTACTATTTGGTCGTGAGGTATGTAATGCGCCGCTAATGGGGCTAACTGGTATATTAAGCTTTTCCCAAATCCCGTAGGAAGAAGGGCAATAAAGTCTTTCCCCTTGATGAAATTCACCAAACATTCTCTTTGTTCTGGCTTTAAATCCTCGATCTCGGGAATTGTTGCCAACACAGAATGTATGGCTCTTTGCTGATTGGTTGGTGCCCGAACTCACACATCTGGGGTTTTTGCGAACCATATAGTGTATTCCAATTCCTGACCTAGTCGCTGGAGAGAAATGAAATTGAGCGGAGGCACTGGGTGGCGCCAGCCTGGCTAACATTTTTTATCTCTTCCTCCAAATGTTTACATTATACAACATTATATGGGTAAAACAGGATCTATGCCTAGTTGAACAAAAGTAACTGACTGTTTATAGACTAAGGCAAGACTTTGATGTTATATAAATAATTCTCTAAACTGTTACGTGTACAGTAACTTTCTGGAGATGGCTCGTCACCTGTGATTGAATGGAAACAGAAAGTTAAAACCACATTTCGGAACATTCCCCATGAAGACAGGAATGTTTTATACAGTATGTGCAAAATTATATCCAAGGGAACAGCATTTCCATGGAAACAGGAGGAGACCCTTTTCTGGTATGAATAAGATTGAGTTTTGTTGAGCTGCAAACCCACTCAGAGAAAAGATGCATGCTTTTATACATTCTTCAGTGCAATAAACACAACCAAAACAACAAAAAATATTTTTATTTTATGGTATTTAAAGTTATATATTGTGGCTTTAAATGAATGTATTGTGTATATCTATGCTTTTGTCACCCCTGAAGGTGCCTGTCCAAAAGCTCCTGTGATTTTCCAGTCACCCATGACCCAATAGGAGGAGTCAGTTGAGTGAATGAATAAGTAATGGTGAGGGTGACAGTGTAGATTGTAAAGACAGAGAAAATTGGATCTAAAATTAAATGAAGCATAGGCCTGTATTAAAATGGAAGTGGGGCAGAAGATTCGGGCAGGGTTTCTCTTAAAATAGGCTACTCCAAGACAGTTAGCAGTTGTATTTCAGCTGCATTCAGTAACATCACAAACAACTGACTGTTCTTTAGCCCCCTGAACACCTCACCCAGCGAGGTGCACAGTTTGTTGAGTTGACCATCAAGGCAGTGCTACAAACCAGGACTATTAGGGCTTAAACCAGAAATACCAGCCTGCACCTCTAACATGAGGATGAAAATAACTAGTCTCAGACAAAAAGAAAAAAAATCAATACACACAAGCTGAATATTAATTTGTACTTTATTATGCCTGGAGCTTACAAAATTCATCAGCCTATCAGATGTTTCCAATAATTGGCAACACAATGCACTCAGAGTTACCTTGAAATTGGACAGATTGTGTGGTGTCTCTGTGGACTAGACGGGTTTTTTGCATACATTTAAAAGACTAATTACTTTTTGGTGATTAGCTCCTGCTCTTTTATTGTCATCTTTTTTAATCCCCACCCACCTCCACACCTACGTTTTCTTTTTCTGTCTTTCCCTTTCTGTTTTTCCTCCTCCTTTTTCTCTTTTGTCACTCTCTTTCTATTTTTCTTTAGCACCCCTCTCTTCTCCCTCTCTCAGTATCTCTTTCACTATCACAAATAAACAATGTAAATATTTCTGTATATTTTTGTGTAAATAACATGAGGTGTGGATTGATTTTTTTGCAGAATGTTATTGACAGACACAATAAATCTTTGTTAAAAATCAATCTCTCTTTCACTCTCCCTGTCTCTCTTTCCATCTCTCTTTAGCACTTATCTCTCTCTAGCAACCCCCTGCCTTCTCTCTCTCTCTCTCTCTCTCTCTCTCTCTCTCTCTCTCTCTATCTATCTATCTATCTATCTATCTATCTATCTATCTCTATCTCTTTCACTCTCTGGCAACCCTTATCTCTCTTTTTCTCTTGTTGGACCACTCTCTCTTTCTTTCATTTTCTATCTCCCACTCCCTCTCTTTTTCTTTTTAAGTGACAATAAATGCATTGTTAAAAGTCGAGTCCCTCTTCTCTCTTTCTTTCTTTCTCACTCTCACTCTCTCCCTGTCTCTCTCTCCAGTCATTAGTGGCCAACTTCCCATGGGAACCAGTGTTACCTGCGTCAAACCAAACAAATCTGCGCTGCAGACTCCTGGGAGCAGCAGAGTGTGAAGTCAGGAGAGGACCATGGCTAATGTACTTTTAATCACTGTAGTGCACCAAGAGCCCTTCATGATGTGACATTGGGATAATTTATTCTTAAGCATTTCATTTTGAATATGCAGAGCTTCCATTTACATTAGGGATACACGCTGTTCTCTGCAAAGATACTGACGCACTTGTATCTGCACTTGAAATGTACCGAAGAATAAATTTTGCACCAATGGATAAACTTCATGAGATGCTTTTATATGACAGTGGCTTAAGGGCACTGCTTGTTCTTCGATTGAGTTTATGTTTGAGTCCAGTGTAGTAATTGTGAAACTTGAACTTTAATAAAATCTTTCATTTTGTGTGTCAAAATAACATTTTTGAAACATCGCTGGGGTTGGTATTGCCTTTTGAGTCTTTTCCTCTTTTTTTTATTACACAATTTTACTATGCCCCACAAGTCTGCAACAATATATGTCTAAACTTCATGTCTCTGGATGCAGGATTTCCTCTGCAACAGTGTCAACTAAACAAACATAAATTCATAAACTAATCTCAAACTGCTGTGATGAATGTGAAAACTGAAGCACTATTGATTTCACATAGGCATATTTTACTGGAATGGGGCTTCCATGAATTCTTACTTTATCTAGTGTAAACAAGACCCGAGAGGCGACATGCTGTAGTCTGCAAATACTGCAAATTTTCCTTGTCATAGTTACCTTACTATGCACCAAATTTTCTGGTATATATGGCAATTATTCTAAAATCTAAAATGGCATGACCCTATCAGAACCAGCTGTACACATGCCATAGTTTGAGAAACACTGACATGAAAATTCATCATAATGCTATAAACCTGCAATTCCCAGTCCTACTCACTAGAGAAAATTTTGGCTCATGATTTATTTTCATGATGATCCATATCATTCATGCTATAGCAACATATTAAATAAACATTAAAGGGCCCATTTATATTTTCTGATCTATGTTATAATATTGTTTCCTCATCTCTCCACTGTGTTTTTAAACTCCATATACTTTCACTGGAATCATTTGGTTGATTTGCTGGTTTGGTAGCTGTCATTAAAACTACCATTACAAGACATCACAATGTGGAACAGAGCATTTTGAGCTTTAGAGACGGAGACAGACTAATAGTAAAGGATTATCCAAACATGTGTGTATGAAACAAAACACTACTCCAGGTATGTTTTTAAGGAGGTAACAACATCATAACATGGCTTGAAGCTCAAAAGAGTCAATTTTGCGTAATATGGGACCTTAACAATAATATGGCAGTTTTATGTAAGCGTTATTCTTGTTACATGTGACAGCGGGTATTTTGTCTCTTATGATAGAGTGAAAGTGATGGGAGCTTTGATTGAGAACAAGATTTGACATTTTCACTGTTCCTCACTGCACACCCCCACTGACACACACAGAGCCCTCTCCCCCCCAACACTGTGTCCATCATAGACATAAGAGACTAGTGCTGCAGCCACCTGTCAGCTCCTCCATGTGATGTGATGTGATTGCAAATTGTTCCATTACCGCTCATATTCTCGGAGGAAGAAGCAGCAGCAGGATTTTAGCACTCAAAACCCCCTAGCCCACCCATCGTCAGCATGGGGAAATGTATTACTACTCACAACTCCTATAAACCAGAGTAAATGTTATCATAGCTGAAAAAGAAGACTGCATGCATGTTTGGAAGGAGGAAGTACTGAAGCGGAAATCCTTTGTAAACAACATGAAGGTGCTTTAGCTCTGTACTGCAAAAAAAAAAAAGGTTTCATGATATAAATCTGGATCTTTAATTTCTCATATATTATGTAATTTACAGTATTTAATTTGTCTCATGATATTTCTAATTTGTTCAGAAATCATTTATTTGGGCAAACCTTTTTCACTCAGTCCTTCATTCATCTAGGGGTGGTCCATGGTAGAAAAAGTTTCAATGACCATCTTGATAATAGTTTCTAAATGCTTCCTTGAAACAACAACAACATTTTCAAGAGAAATTTGTTTAGCTGATGATCCTTTTAAGTTGAATTATTTCTGTTGATATCAAACAAATAATTAAAATGTTTATGTATGTAAAATATACGCATTTGTTTTGTTAGCAGGAAAATATATTTATTTAGAATAAACTTCTTTTTTGTTTTTTTATTGTGGGAAAAATGTAGATTTTAGATATAACCTTAAAGGTGCATTATATAACTTCTCAAATTGAATCAATATAGTATTTTAAAGAAATTCAAGCCATTTTGACTAATCTGGACATTACTCTGCTGCAGTGATTTGAGATGTTTTAGTGCTGGTAACATTTGGTATAATGCACTGGAGTGAAGTGAATACCCACTTTGCAGATGACCCCTGACGCTGTGTTTTAATGACAGATTATCTCCTCCTCTGAGCATCATAGAGTTCAGAGGAGGGGACAAAGGCCACCAGATTAAGCTGAGGGCATTTCACATAAACCACATACATGACAAGACATAAATAAAAGCATCCCACTAACAGCGTTTGGCAAATACAAAATTATTCAAATCTTAAATAACAATTTGCTGTTACTTAGTTTAAGGTGCATTATGTAGCTTGTTTCCTAAGAGAAACTATTGCTTTGTAGAATGTTCCACTGTATGGCATAAAATTAATGTATGCTTGCATCTTCTCCACAGAGCTGATGTGTAATATGACCTAGTGGCATCTCAAGATTACCTCTATGGAGATTGTTACGTTTAATGCCATACTGTTAACTATTCCAAGCAAAGCAATAACATCTCCATGGAGACAAGCAGTTGACGCACCATCCTCCAGAAACATTAATGCAGTATGTTCAGACATTATTAATGCTGATAAATTGAAGTAACTGAAATTGAAGTACAAATGTTCCCTCTTATATGGAAACAATTAACCTATACGCTCCATACTCCATTCACTAACCGCTGACAGATGCCACAATGGAAAGATGGTCTATGCTGCTCTTCCTGTTGTTGATCATAATTTTAAAGCTACATGATGGATTATTATTTGTCATGATAACTTAATTTTACAGATAACATTGTAGAGCAGCTGAGGCACATGGGCTGAATAATAAACAAACTAATGTTTCTCCACTTTCTGTTTATCTCTGTTATAAATTGTTTGCTTGTATTTGCTAAACAAGGGGGAAGGTTTTTATTGTGAGAATAACAAGAGAACTAGGCAAAGCATTTAGTATTTCCATCATTGCTTGCTTCTTTTGCATAGATTATTTGATCTTGAATGTGGCGTGGGTTGATGTTTCTGTGCCATTAACCTGATTAGAAGTTCAAGGTAAGCAGCAGCACTTAATCACCATGACATCATGTTCATTTGCACAGCTCCCATAGGACTTTCTATCTATGGGTTGAGTGTTTTGTCATAAAAAATCTCTATAGTCATCCCATAATACTGGTACACCTGTAGTGTCTTATCATTGCATCTGCTTTGAGAGGAATTAAATTGAAATAGTACAAGCAAAAACTCATCTTTTACCCATGAGGCTCGCAATGGAGAAACTGAAACAAGCAGGGGATAGAGTGGAGGTTTTGTTTATCCATCCAATCTTGCTGGATTATTGAAAAGCCCAGAGATACAAGCCCCCTGTTGGACTATATCACTGAGTAAGATATACTGTGCATCTGTCCTGTGCCTGTTGCTGCCGTAGTTTATCCACCCACACAGCATTGCCATTATGAAGCCATCAGTGTCTCCGGGAGCCATCCATTGTGAAGACAAATGTGGAAAATGGTGCTCAGCGTGGTTGTTGTTCCTCAGGAGAATTGAATTTCACTTACGACAAATGCTGCGAAAACATTATGACTTAAATAAATGACAGATTTTAGTCAATTCATAGCGTCATTCATTTATCATCAAGCAATGGTTATTGTCTTTTGCCTTGAATCGCTGAGTGACGGCTGTTGTTAAAGGTGCACTGCGTAACATTTCTAGTGCTTGTCTCCATGGAAATGTTTTCGCTTTGTCTAGAATGTTCCACAGTATAGATTAAAACTATCTATCACGAGGGAAACAAGACGGTTACAGCACTATAGTATACTATTTAGATCTGTGGAGAGTCACAACTATTCACAAAAGGAATGATTTTGTTTTTGTGCAGTAAAAACACTTGTAACGAATAAATGCTATTAATGCTAATTACAAAAAGAAATATGATCACCTAATATATTTAATTATTTAGAAAGAGACAGTAATTACAGTGTAAATATGAGTTTATCAAACATGCTAATCTCCATCTATTGTGTGTTGCCAGGTAACAGAAAACAGAAAAAGACAAATACAACATTACAGTAGAGACAACACAGAACAATGATGTGGTATTTCTTGATAGCCACATACAGATAGTGAATTTATTAATGCATGAGTCAGTTTTCCGAGAATATGGTTCTGAATTATCTTATTTGATAATATCATTGGTTCTGCCCTCCATGCTCTCCGTGTTATTCAGCTGTACTCCCTGTGTAATGCACATTCCAGACTCGGCTAATGTTATGTCAGCACCAGAGGAAGTGTCCCGTTCCCAGCCTCCCTGCCCCCCCGAGTACACCCCTGTCTGTCCCATAGTTATGTACTTAGCCCCTCACTGACCCACACACCCCTCTTTCCTGTTTAGCTGTCTCTCCTCTTTCCTCTCACTGCTGGTGTTCTCAGTTCAGACATTTAGCAGGTGTTGTTTGAGAGAACAGGTGGATTACTATTGATCTTGTTCATGAATTTGTACATTAAAGATTTAAATGTACGTGGATATAATGGGAAAGAATGAGCAGATGTGCGGTTCACTGGAGCAAAAGCTTTCATCCTGGATTTGAAGGCCTAACCTCCAACCTCCTCTCACACTGTGTCAGCTCATCACACAGAATATTTATCTGCACAGAGACGTCCTCATGAGGCACTGCCGTAGCTTTTGTTTTGCAACTAATATCTTCTTATGATTGAAATAGACACACACATTCTACATACTTATAGTGCTATACCTTTGTAACAGTTTTGTATACACTCATAGGAAATAGCACTGAAGCTTTATGTTATTTGATTGTCGTGTTATTATTTGTGACCGCAGGTGAGTCAGTGAGCATTATAATATGACTCATCTATAAACTGTATAAAGAAGTGAACTAAAGGAGTGAGACAACACCCAGAGTGTTTGGCTCCAGTCAAATGAAGCTTAGGATTGACGCTAGGGCCGAGTTCCATATTAGGAGTAGGAATTTATTAACAGACAAAATTACAAAATAAAAAGACCAGGATCATGTAGAGCAAGTTAATATGAACATTGTGGGACCAAAATTATGAGGCTCACAGCAGCAGTTACAGAGAGAGGGGCAGCAATTCAGTGTAAACTCAATTGGAAACAAGGTCGATGAACCCGGAAGCACCCTCAGGTTCACTTCCTGTTTGGACCGTGACAGCAGGTTAGCTATATAGTCAATGGTCTCATCAGATATAATACTTGAATGCAAGTCAAAGCAGTAACATGTAATAATAACTGCATATTCATTTATTAATTAGTACTTAATTAATACCCTAACCCCAATCCCAACCCTGACCGATTACTTAAGTAATCGATTAAGTTACTAGGCCTGTATCATTCTCAATAAACTACTTGTTCATTAAGTCCTTGTTCATGCATGATTAAGGCCAATTAAAGTGTAATTATTATAAGTAAAACAGCCAAAGCTTTATGAGTTTGTACTGTCAACTTGCTTGGCACTTAATATTAAAACAAGTGGTTCAAGATGCAGTAGCAGACTGCACATGCATCTGCTGCTTAGAAACATAAAATGACTCATGAATAAAAGCTTTTTAAAGACATGTTTCTTTCACTCATCTTCCGCTTTAGATGGAGACAGCTTGTGCTATTAGCGGCTCAGAGCCACACCAAGGTGAGTGTTCGTACAAAGGTGTGAATTGATTTGGCATTGCTGGCGGTGCAGTGATGAATTGCCGTAATTTGCCCCGCTTACTTGTAAGCAGAGGAGCTACAGTGGACTAAAAGGCAGCAGCTCTGCATTGATCACCAGTGCAGGTAAAGTGCTTACTTCAGATAAAAACATGTTCTTATCCTGAAATGCTGTCACTATCTTAGACATGAGAGAAAAATCCACATCTTCCCTGTGGATATGGAAAAGACTAGCCTGTGCCAAAAGAGATAAGCAGGAGTGAACCGAATCAATTCCTGCAGTGGGTTAATTGCTTTTGCGTGCATGTGTAGCAAGCGTGATTGTTTTAATATCGATTGGCCTTATAGCAAAAGATTTTAATTTCCCAAGCCAACAGTGTAAGGTTATAGCAAATCCAATCGACTACTCTCACCTACAACTATACAAAGATGTGTTAAGATGACTGACATGTTTTGAATGTCCTTTTGAAATATTGAATGGTTGCAGATAAGAATCACCATTACTATAAGAGAGATAAGAAGCAGGTGCCAGGTGATGTCCTCTGTTGTGGCTCTAGTCTGAGGAGAATGAGGTCAAATGCTCTAAATGTATTGAAGGAGATTTATTGCAGCTGAGGTGTATTGGCCAGGTGCAGTTCACATTACCCTGTCAAACCAGACCAGAGGTGGAAGAAGTACTCAATTTGGTAAATTAAGTAAAAGTGTAGATACCAGAGCAAAGAAATACTCAAGTAAAAGTATCACATGAAAAAAAATATGCGCTATGTGCACTATGTAACTTTTTGGTTGGGGGTCTGTCACCTGCTTGTTTCTATGTCATTGCTCACCTGGAATGTTCCACAATATTACATTAAACAGATCTACCTTACATTTTTTTCAATTACAAGTGGTTTTACTGCTCAAAAAGAACTAGAAAAACATGTATTCTGACTGTGAGTGGGGTTGCCTCTCCACATCAGGAAAGTTACATAATGCACCTTTAAGAAAAGGTGTTAAATTATCCATTTAAAAATGTACTTCAAGACTAAAAAGTAAGTAAGTAAATTTTTCACACATATTTTGAGGTCTTCAAATGTGATGATTTTGATACAAACATGTACTGAATTTTATTCAATAGAAACAACTGAATAGGTGTTTTTTCCCTAGCTGTTTTTATTTTTTGTATATTTTCTGTTTGCTCAAATTACAAATTTTCAGTCCTGCTCTAAAATGTAGTGAAGTAAAAGGGGGAAAATCCACTGTGAAATCTGGTAAAATATAGATACCTAAGTTTACAGATACCTTTACTACTTTTGCTTCATTACCTTCTGCCATACAAATCAGACCCGAACCATTTCAGTCCCAAGTTCTTGCCCGTGAAAGTAGAATGTAAAGAAAGACACCCCCTAATCATCACAACTGAAGGTAATCAATGGGGAAGCCACACAAAACAGAAAATCTGCCTCCTGTGATGTCTGACATACCACCTGTGGATAAAGACGCTTAGACACACTGGTGCCTCAATCAAGAAAAGAGCTAATCAATGAGAAATAAACGAGCTTTGAAGGTGGTAAAAACACTTCGAGAAAACATGTACTGATCATGTTTAAATAATGCTTATTTAGGCAGAGTTTTTGACCGCAGGTGAAGCGGACAACTTAGATGATCTTTTCATTATCACGTCTGGGGTGGGATGTATGCAGTATAACGTTTTTTAATGATGATCTACAGCAAGAAAAGGGCAGTTCATTTGACGATGAGTTTCAGACTTAATTTGGTAAAGTCTAGTTGTGATGGGCAGGCGCAGTCATGTGTATAGGCGAGTTTCAGCTGACGACATCGTTATTAAAAGCCTGCGTTGCATGCTGGGAAATATTTTAGTTGGAGGCAAGAAACACGGTAGCGGTCAAACACTGTGCGTAACCTCGCGTATTTATTCCCGATAATGGTAAATTCCTGCTGCATTATCGGATGCACAAATAGAAGCACGGAAGAAGGAAAATGTCTTTTTCGTATTCCGAGTGAAAAGAACCGCTAACGGTGAATTAAACGTCTTTCAAACATCCGCAGAGCAAACGTAGGAGATCCCAGCAAAAAGTGGACTCCAACAAGTTCAACAACGCATCGAAACTCTTGTAGGCCTTCATCTTTTCTGCTGTGAATTGCCCAGGAGTTTCCACCAAGCAATTGTGGATATCGCCAAAGTGAATATTTGGCCAGGTAGTTGGCGATTCCGACCAGAAATTTGGTTTGGTCCACCTTTTGTAGGGGTTGAAAAGGGTGATTTGGTGTTCATCAATGCTTATGACCAATCTGTGGTCAAATCGTCTTCGGTCCTCTGCCGTTAAAGTGGATAAATAACCGGTATCAATACCCTTTACGTGCTTTCTCGCTTCGTCCGTCATGTTGAATTAGTGTTTCTTGCTGTCGACCAAAATAATTCCCAGCATGCAACGCGCGCTTTTGTCAACAATGAAACTCGCCTATACTATTTGTTTTTTGTAAATGTATTAATATTTTTCCATCTTTTTTTTTTTTTTTTTTTTTTGCGTTTTTTAAGTAACATATACACAACACACTGACTAGAATAATCTAATCTAAAACAATACATTTGAGATTACATTTTCATTTTATAAGACTGCTTTTGTAGTATGCATAACACACTCTTTCGGGTTGAGGTATGCTCTTCTTAGTGGTCAGTTAGTCTCAGTGTGAACACTTATATTGATAGTTAACCATTCATTCTCATATTGATTTACTTTAGGTCCTGTAGGTCAATTAGTTCTCCTTTCACATAGCATACTTTTGTTTGCTGACTCTGTTATACAAACTGTTCAGCAATGTGACATGCATGATAAAGAATGGTTAAACTCATTATTAAAACAATAGGGAAAGTAACAATCAAAACCGTAATAGATTGTAATTGGATTTTGTCATAACACTGGACAAGCTCCGTGTGTGCAGTTATTTACTCATCTTAGCCTCGGGCCTTATAGAGACTTGGGAGGAGAGTACAGATGTGCTGATCAAAGCCGCCACAGTCTACATAATAAATGACACAAGGAGATGGCCATTGTTCTTCCATCCCAATTAATTGGTGGGTAATTATTCCCTGGGCACCTCAATAAGATGAGAAACCACCTTGGAGAGACTGCAGGATGGGAACAATGTGCGCGCCAGCTGCTCAGTCTGACAAGCACTTTATGAAGATTTTAGGGACAACAAAGAAATATTTGAGCAGCATGCTGGCTCAGTGGCTGGCACTTACACTGCACAGCAAGAAAGTTTTGGGTTTGATTCCCAGGTCACCCGGGCCTTTCTCTGCAGAGTCTGCATGTTATCCCTGTGTCTAGGTGTTAACCCAAAAACATGCACCACATGTGCAATCCTCCAGCTAAGGTAGTCCTTACCAAGCCTGGGAGATGGGTCACCAGGTGTTCCACTATAGTGCCCACTGCTCCAGAGGAGCATTGAAGGATGGGTCAAATGCAGAGCACAAATTTCCCTACACAGACAATAAATTGTACCTCAACCTTAAACAAAAACTTTTAGTCTGCAATATGTTGCACTTGGTGATAGTTGGTGATGTTTGTAACTCTCACTGAAAAAAACAGTACACAGTTGGAACAGACCCACTAAACATTAGAATGCAAGTACTCAAGTAACAAATACTTGAGGGAGTGAAAGAAGGGTAGGGTTATATGGAGTGGAAGAAATCCTCAAGTCCTGCAGTGTTCTTATATCTTCAAATAATAAATTCAAATATGGCATATATTTAAAGGTAATGGTTCCCAATCACATTTCCATGCAAAGAGAGTGAAAGTTTAACATTTATGGTTCATCTTGTGGAGAAAGAGGGTCAGGCGTCTGCAGCAGTGTTTATTTGCCGCTCTCTGTGTGTGAGGTTCAGTATGATGCAGAGCCTTTGCTGCCTGTGGAGGACATCCAAATGTCTGTCCCTCATACATAGAACAATCAGGACTCGTGCTCTTTTACAGGTGATCTGAATATGGCTATTTAGTATTTTGTCTTTAAATTAAACTTGCTTTGACTAATCAGTACCACTTCATAATAACAATACTAAATTAGTCTTAATAAAACATTCATAATGAAATAGTTTAGGCTTGGTAACTACTTAATTAAGAGGTTAGTGTTGGTTAGTGTTTTATAGCTTATTTTTAAGACACAGTTTTGTAGATCAACCCCTTTATATGCACTCTCTTTACTGACTTCATTCTCCAATTCTACTTCCTTAGCCTGTGATATGCAAAGGATTCGACAGTGTGATGTGCAGCTATCCTTTGGAGAGGCCGAAACTTCACGGGCTCTTAGCTGTGATGATGTTTACAGTAACATCAGGTCCCACTGGGCATCACAGTTTTCTAATGTGGAAAGCAGCAGACTTGTTTCTTTTATTAAGTCATTTTAGATGAATATTGCAGTTTAAAATGTCTAACTTATAACATAATGATCCATGGGTGTGATAAATTATAACTATATAGCAGGCACAAGCACAATATGTCTTCTGTTATTTAGTAAGCCTTAATCATTAGAAGTAAACAACCATGAAGTCTTTGTTTATGCTTCAGTGCTTATTAAAGTGTAGTTATTCTCAAGTGTTCCCAATGAATCCTCCAGTTATAGTGTTGACCAGAGCTACAGCTCTATATATGAAACCTATAGGCACTGCGGTCAGCCATCGCTTCTGACAGGTTGGTGCGGTGACACTGAAGGATTGGTCAAAGGCATGCAGAGGACAAGTGTCTCCATAGGGACAATAAAGTGTACCTTAGCCTGTGGAACCCTCTGAAATGTGATACATCCAGTAACATTATGTGGCTCAATTTGCATCATGCTTTCAGAATGTTTTATATTGTGCCTGGTGTGTGTTGTTCCCCCAAGGAAAACATTATACAGTCCCTGACAAAAGTCTTGTCGCTTATCCATTTTGTAGAAACAAAAGCTTATAACCTGACTTTAAATTAATCGATTGGTTTTAGAAATGTCCCATATGAAAGCTAAAACCCTCCAAAATTATGCTCAATATACTAAAATAAATTAGCTTCACTGAAGAAAGATTGATCATTTAATGAACACAGAAAGGTCAGATTTTGGCAAGACAAAAGTTTTGTCGCCTACAGAAAATTGAACAAATAATTTACTTCAAATACAAAAATATGTTGCATAACGTCAGTGAATGAAGTAGTGGTGCTGTGAGATCCATATTTAATATCTTGTATGACTTCCATGAGCTTGAAGGATGCATCCATGTGGTTCGACAATGATTCATACAATTTGTTGATGAAGTCATCAGGAATAGCAAAGAAAGCGTCTTACATGCCTCCCAGAGTTCATCAAGATTCTTTGGTTTTGCCTCCCATGCTTCCTCTTTCATTCTACCCCAGACATGCTCAATGATGTTCATGTCTGGTGACTGGGCTGGCCAGTCCTGGACCACCTTGATCTTTGCCTTGAGAAACTTTGATGTAGAGATAGAAGTATGTGATGGAGCACCATCCTGCTGCAAAATTTGACCCCTTTTATGGTTGGGAATGTAAGAGGTAGCTAATACTTCTTGATATTTTAGGCTATTGATATTGCCTTCCACCCTGCAAGTGTCTCGCACACCCCCATACTGGATGGAACCCCAGACCATGATTTTTCCTCCACCAAACTTAACTGTTTTCTGGGTGAATCTTCGATCCATGCTGGCTCCAGTAGGTCTCCTGCAATATTTGCAGCGGCTGTGATGTAATTCAACCGAGGATTCATCTGAGAAATCCACCTTCTGCCACTTTTCCAGTGTCCATCCTTTTAGCAGGCTGTGGGCCTTGGCAAATGCCACACGTTTTTTTAATTGCCTTTTGTTTAGTGCTGGTTTCTATGCACTGATTCGACATTGGAGGCCATTTCGAGACAGAATTCTACAAACTGTTCTGGTTGACACAGGGACTTGAGGTGACCAGGCCTGGTGGAGCTCTGCTGCAGTGGAAAAGGGGCTGGCCTTGGATTTTTGAATCAACAAACGGTCCTCCTGAGCAGTTGTCTTGTGGGGTCTGCCGGACCTGGGCTTGTCAAAAACATCTCCAGTCATTTCAGATCTTTTTCTTATTCTTTGTACTTGACGCTGAGACACATTGAAGGTGTCAGCCACCTCAGCAGTGGATCTGGTCTTCAGCCTCTTGATAATTAACGCTTTGGTCTCAGGGTGGATCTTAGGCATGTTGTCAGAGGTCAAGTTGCAGTTGATGTGAAGGTCTGGTGTGCTGAGGTTCTTTTTATACACACCCACTAATTGACTGATCAGGAACTGATCACAGGTGAGGCTGTAATCTAGGATTGGGTGCATCATATGACAAGGCGACAAGACTTTTGTCTTGCCAAAATCTGACCTTTCTGTGTTCATTAAATGATCAATCTTTCTTCAGTGAAGCTAATTTATTTTAGTATATTGAGCATAATTTGGGAGGGTTTTAGCTTTCATATGAGACATTTCTAAAACCAATCGATTCATTTAAAGTCAGGTTATAAACTTTTGTTTCTACAAAATGGACAAGCGACAAGACTTTTGTCAGGGACTGTAATTACTTTCTATCAGTTAGAAGTTAATAAGAAAGTATGTTTGAATAATCACCTCAGTACTCATATATATATATATATATATATATATATATATATATATATATATATATATATATATATATATATATATATATATATATATGTGTGTGTGTGTGTGTGTGTATATATGTATATATGTGTGTATGTATATATGTGTATATATATATATATATATATATATATATATATATATATATATATATATATATATATATATATATATATATATATATATATATGTATATATATACACAGATTAGAATTAGAGTGCAATAAAAGACACAGCAAAGCTCACACATTTGTTTAGGTCTTGCACAGCAGGTTTTTTTCTCCAAACAATAAACTCAACAATGTTTTTATTAGCAATTTTACTTTACTTTGTCTTTGAAATATATGGGCCGAGTGGTCTGAGGCCACATAAAAAATGCATGTACAATGGGGGAAACTTCTAACTACAAAAGAAAAAGTGCACAGCATTCTTGTTTACTCATTGTTTCTCTTCTAAAGTTAAAACGGAATAACTAATATTTCATGAATGTGATTACAGACGATGCTTCTCATTGATACAGGTGGATGATGTTTGTGAGATTACACAAAAGTCTTTATGTATTTTTCATGAATACTTTTGATGCTGAATATAATAGGGTAGTCCTAACTGACTTTTTTCAATGTCCTCAAAATGTCATTAAAGGGGAAGCCATATTAAATAGGATTAAAAGATAATAGCAGCTTTTCTATAACAGAATAAAGCCCCTTTTCTTTGCCTAATACCTGCTTTAGACACATTTGCAGACTAATGACTACGGCAAGTTAACAAGCCTATTTCTTATAGTGTGACACTCATGTTTTTGTCTTGTTCACAGAAAATCACACTCTCTAGTTTCCATTATGTAAAAAAAAAAAAAAAAAAAAAACTAATGATAATCTGCACCCCAAGACAAAATCTTGCCCCAGTAAAGACATAATGTATGAGAAGTCCTTGTGGTCAAAATAAGTCAGCTGTGTGTTGCTACCTTTACTGTCACAGCAAAACCACCAAACCATTTAAAATAAATTAGTTATTTTTTCACATTTTTAAGAAAAATTAGGTAGAGTGCCTTTAAAACTGACACAAAGCACAGACCTACACTTCATAGGGGTTTTAAAGTAAAAAATAAAAATAAAAAATGTTACTTCAACATAACTGATTCCAGTTATTCTCAGTTTTATCTGTGCCTCCTGATTTGTGCATACTCCAGTCCCTGTGACTCTTGTGGTTGTGATGTGGTGGATTCAGCTCCTGTCAGACTCTGTTCATTGCCGAGTTCTTGTGTATTGACAGCAGGTGGCCTGGAGGGAAAGGTGGCAGCAAGGCCAGTCACTGCCATACATAAATATGTGCTTTAAGGATAACATTGTTTTACTATTTGTACTATTTGTACCATTTCTACTATTACTCCTTGCTTCTGCTCATGTATCAAGTACAGCAACCAGATTAACCTCTTTCTTTGTTTTTCCCTCTGTGATCATTCTGACTCCGACAGGCATACACTGCCTGTATCATCAGAATGTTTTCCATTTGTCCAGGTTTGGTCCCAGTCTGCATTTTTCCTTGTCCATCATCTCACTCCACTTAGATAAAGCGCAACATGGCAAAATGACCCAGACCCCTCAGGGAGCTAGTGCCCTCCAGGGTCCTATCATCCTATCAGCTCCAAAGGGAACCAATGGAAACAAGGCTTATGCCTTTACCAAGGCTGACATATTGAATAGTTAATCACATTTTGCATGCTACAGTCACACTGAACCACCAAATGTTTACCAAACTCTAAACATGACAGAGTAGCAAAAAAGGGCATTAGTCTTGAAGGCCACCTGATACGATAATCATTTCTCGACCCACTAAAGCACAGATCTTTTGTTTAGAGAATCTTTCCACTTAATGTGCAAAGACAGTTACATCACAAAATAGTTCAAAATATCATTAATAGGTGACGCTTCATCACATGGGCTCCCTCTCCGCAGATTGTTCATTCTTGCAAAATATCGTGTGACTTCCTCTTATAAGGCTTAGATGGCTTCATATTCGTTACTATATTTGGTGTGTTACAAAGCAGACACAGGGAGGCTCTTCCAATCACGCTCCAATCAGCTGAACTGCTACAAGCATCCAAACAGGCCATGTCAGATTTTCCACTGAGGAGCTACACGGGCCAGCACTTGGCTCACACACCGGACGGACTATGGGCCATCTGCCGCTATGTGCATGACTTCTTTCTGTTTTCATGGGAGTCTGGCTAATCAAATCAAGTTTCTACTACTGCTTATCTACTCATGCCTGCTTCCTATTCCCTGCCATAGCTGTATATCCTCTTACATATAACATTAATCATAGTCAGGGCTAGAGGACTCCACATGCATTAATAAGCAGCAGACACAATCATATAGAAGTATTTAAAGCATATATAAGTATTTAAAAGCAGGCAAAGTGACCCAATTGAAATGAGTGCAATATTCCCTGAGCTTCCATTGTGTTTGTATTGAAATGCTTGATTGCAAATGGCAGACTGGAAGTGTATGCGAAGAGAAATGCTGGAGAATTAGGAGATTAAAAGAGCAGCAGGATTAGGGTGCAGGTTTAATAATGGAAATGGGAAAGCTGTGAACACATTGTCTGACTATGGGCCTGTTGGCTGTTTCCCTGCAGAGCTGTGTCTCCAGCTGATTGGAGCCCCAGTCTGTTGCTTTCCATTAAATAAAATGTAGTACTTTTGTTTAACAGATGTAGGGAGGCAGTTTGCAAGAGAGCTCGCCGATTCTCATTCATGTCGTATGGTGTGCACATTGTCATATATTGCGGTAGAATTGCAGGTTTGAAAATGTCAGTAAATAACTAACTAATAAGAGCAAACCAAATTCAGATACTCCCATACATATCACTGACCAATTTACAAGGTGAGTGTGATGTAATTACTTATATTATAGGTAGCAAAGATGGTATAAAGACAAGCTGTATACTGGTGGTGCTAGGCAAATAGAAAGCAACACACAGGGTAACAATGAATGTAATAATTTGAGCAAACAAAAATATACACATAAAAACAGTTGGGGAATAAAAATATATCCAATTGTTTCTGTTGAGCAAAAGCACTAATCTCTATCAATATCAGCACATTTAAAGCTTCATGAGATCTCAAAACCTATGTGAAATACTTACTTTTTACTCCTTAAGTTAATGTTTTATATTTTTTGTACTTAGATACTTTTACTTTTACTTGAGTACTGTTTGCTCTGGTAGCTGTACTTTTACTTAAGAAGCAAAACTGAACACTATATCAGCACCACTAGATATCAGTAAAATGCACCAGACCACAGCAGAGACAGCATTTATTAGAAAGTTGTGGTAGAAACAGCACTTTCATAAACATTTGCCTCGCTATGACTCCATATTAGATTTTTACTTGATTGTGTAGAAATGTGTTGTTGTTATTATTGTTCAACGTTTAAATGGAAATCCATTTCGATAACTTCCCATTCTGCTCAGCTTTCAGCACACACAAAGAAAAAATATTTCAGCTTTCAATCAGATTCAAGGCTATGTCTCGTTTTGTGACCTTTATCAAAGATGCACTGAATCAAATCATTTATAACACTGCAAACTGAAGACCCTGTATCTGGCTCTACCAAAACAAGATCAAAATAATAGTCTTATTTAAATGCCTACACAAAACAAATGTCCAGACCTTGTGGTGGTATAGTTTGCACAGTTTATTTCAGACTGAAATGATAGCATTTGAATGTTGATGTTCAGATTAGACAAACTCAACAAAACTTTGGACTGTGCTTTTGTGAAAACATGACTGTGTTTTAACAACTCTCTTATAGTTGAGTGAAACCTGCAGGTTCACGTTAACACTGTTGTGTCTATGTTGGACAGTTTAGCTGCTATCTTTACTCTAGCAGCTGAGGCGTGATAATTACAACTCAGTGTTTTATATCTCCCAAAGCCTTGTTTCATTAGCACATGCCAAAGCTAGTGCTGCTCACACAAACTTTACCCCCAACTCCTTTTACTGCCCAAAATACCTCTCTATCTCTCCTCAGCTCTGTCGTACAAGGATCATTTTCAACCCAGCTTTAATTGTCAAGAGGCCTCCGCCACTCACTGTTCTGCAGATAACTCATGCCCCCAAGAAATGAGATGGTAATGTATGGCCGGCCATTTGGAATAAATCTCAGAGGTTCTCTCTCATGCAAATGCTGCTTGTCGTGCGTCAGCAGAAAAGTGGGCAAAAGGATCCACACGAGGGGAAGGATGTTTGTGGCAAAGTTTCTTGACTCTTTGCTCTTGCTCCAGGCTAACCACAGGCAGACAAAAACAAAAGACTTATTTCAATGTCGCGCAACAAAATGGCTATAACAATAGTCTGAATACGTGACATTTTCATTAGTGAACCTCAGTGTTTGACAGTAGTTTTAGCCAATAAACTGCCCATTGGGAAAAGTGTTTATCTTTGGTTTAACATGATGGTGTGCACATCTCAGGGTAATCTACTGAGCAGAACATATGTCTTGCATTAATGTATAGTTTTACATATCCTTCTTTCTTGGGACCACTCTTCATTTTAAAGTGTCAGCTAGCATATTCAAATTAGTGTTCTCCTTAAAACCTGAAATAGAAAACCATCTACACCATTTTAATACTGCCTAATTTTTGTTGGACCTCATATTGTTTCATAGCTAATAGGCTAATTGTAAGTCTATTCAGTTGTGTTAGCATACATACCAAGATGCTAACCCTTGTATTTACTTACATACTGTATAAACTAATACTGGTTCTAATACTTTTCTCTTGTATTTGTCAAAAGTATGTCCTTACTGAGTTGAAGCTTACAGACAGCTGTCTTACTTGTCCTCAGATTATTGGATGAAGACTCCAGCAGGACAGGTCCTGCCCTGTGGTCAATAATAGATGGAAGTTCACACCTCAATAATACAGCAATACAAGTCACCAGTGTTTTTGTGTAAGAACGATGACAAACTTCTGCAACAGATGATGGATATTACACCAGCCACAAGAAAAAGCAGGGAGTGTCAGATTTAAATTATGTAGGTGAGTGTTACTTGTACTTGTCTCTTGTCAATGTGCAACTTTTGGTGTTGTAGCTGCGCCTATAGCCACCAGTGTGCAAAGGTGGGTACAAGTGAAAAGAGGAGAAACACTGTCAAAACATGCGCCCCATTTCATGAAACAAAACAAATGCATCTATGTGTGAGCCTTGTGTTTTTTAAGAACTGAAAAATCTGGCTGCCCTTTACCATATGGCTCTACATTGTGTTATATATAAATACCAAAATCCCTCGAAAATTAGCTTTGTATTGTCTTTTAACACACAAGTTTTAACACTCAAAATACATTTTTCAAAACTACTTTTTTATTCGATGCTTGTGTTTGCCTGCAGTTAGTGAGTTCCTAATGTATTCATATTGAAATCTCAAACCGTGCTCCTGCTTAGACCAGTACTTAGACTCAGGTTTGATCTTGTTCACCCATGGTTTCTGTCTGAGAGACTGTTCCTGTCAGGAGACTCCCTCGAGACTGTTTTACCTCTTCATTTCAAAGCATAACTATTCTCTTTGTTGCATTGCTGAACCTATCCACTTCACAGACTCCTCACAGTCCTCACAGTGCATCCATAATAAGTCAAAAGGCCAGCTTCTGAAGCATGACAGAGCATAAAGAGAATTAAGAAGAGATTGTTCCATGATGTGGTTGAATGTTGTTTAAGTTATAGTGTGATTATTACATACTTTGTTGCCCAACACACAACAGGAAAGAGATTTAATAAATAAGGTTTATGTATTAAACTGCATGCATGTGAATACCATAGCAATGTATCAAAGAATTTGTGCAAACTACTGGAATTTAGAGTTCTGTTAGATTTAAATATTTTACTTTCCTTTTGTGGTTTCATGTCAATTCAGCTATAAAATATTGCAGTGAAAGTTAATTGAAAGTAAAAAGTTGGATACATCTTATTGATCTTCTGTGATGTATTAAATTTACTCTTGACCAAACTGAAGACCTTTTGATGTCAGAAAATAGCCCAATCAATCTCCTATAAAGAAGAGCCAAAGCATATGTTTTTTACTTTCCATATTCTGTTACTTTAGCTTCTGATGAATTGCAAGGACTTGTGGTGTAAATCCTGACTCAGACTACAGTACTCATTGCCCGGGAGCTTGGCCAGAATCTGTCACTGTCTTTGCCAATGCTGAAAGATGAGAGATACAAGAAAACCAGCTGATGAAGCAGTCCACTAATGAATTGCAAAGTACAATCTTTTCTATGGATTTCACATCTAGAAAGAGCCAACTGGACCTACACCTAGAGTGTTTATATTTAAGTGAGTTTGGGTCCTGTAAATTGTTTCTCTTGCTGAGACTGCGAATGGACTGCTGTTTAGAGGCACTTTAAGTCTGTGACAAATCCTAATCTGTTGTTAATCCTCTACTTGGGGCACGATGATATCTCGTTTCTCCTCAGTGTTTAGCATCAGGACTGATAAAACTGTACCATTTGTCAGATGTTTAACAAGATAAAACGCCTCTGTCTGCCAACATGTACAGATTAATGTCTTAACCTTAACTTAAGCTGTCACAGTGGTCCTTAGAGAGCTAGCATAAGTCTACATCATTAAAACTCTAACTGCCGTGCCAACAACGCTATGGTCTGCTGATTTTCAGACCAACATTGCTCATTTAAACAAGCTACAAAACATCACAGGGCTGCTTTTAAGCTTTTGTGGCCCGCAGAAATTAAGCACAGCAAGCAACAAACATTTACTGGACCCCCACATTAAGGTGCTGTCAGCAGAGGCAGGCTGCAATTGAGAGCACAGGATATATGATCAAAAGATGTTTTTAAAGTGCTTTAATTTGGTTGGAGTGTTTTGACCAAACCACAGCAATCAAGCTGGCTTTTACTGTTAGACAGCAGGGGTACATAGACCTGCTGGAGCAAAACATATCCAAAGGCTTGTTTATGTCTTGTTTTTAGAATTACTGAATCACAAATTCATGAACAACAACAAATATTTGTTTTTGTCAAAGAAGGTTTAGAACAGAAAGTTGAGTGTATGAAAATATACACACATGGCTTTCTGTTGGAGTTATTAGGACAACCTGGACAATTAGACATTTTTAAAGGACAGCCCTAAGAACACAATTATTTGGAAGATGTAAGGGGTGAGAAGTCGGGCTGCTATTATTTGTATTTTAATTGCTCAAGCTAAATTTATTTTTTACACTGTTGTTATGAAGAAATACTAGTTCACGATCAAACATTGGACCAAATGGAAAAAATGTAATTCATACAATGTATTATTTAGAACAATTCACATAATATATAATCTTGACATTTGCTGTTAAATCCCATATTCAAGAAGCTACTTTTCACATTTCTGGTAGCATTAAAATGAACCTTTCCGACATTAAACGCTTAACCATGAAGCGATTTGTGACAAGGTGACTTAGAGCTAAACGGCGTGAATCATTTTTCATTCGTCTGGGCCCTCATATATCCTATAATGAGACAGGAACACAGCGCACACACCTGCTCATTCATTAGTGCGCTTTATGCAGAGCAGATAAGGGAACAAATGGCAATGCGCAGGGTTCATGTAGTCATTATTGTGATTACTAGTCCACATTCTGGTCTCAGTAATTACCCTCTCCATTTCCCTGTATGTTACTGTCTCTCTTGAATTCTTCCCACTGCAGCAAGATAATCAAACCAAACTATGCGCACTCTGAGTCGCAGCTGTGAGAGCCTTTGAAGAGATGTGCTCAATATTTTAGATGCTTCATAACATTAGCAGCAGAGACCGTGACTTTTCATTTCAATTTTTATTTTACATCATCAAGGTCAGCGCCTAATATTTCACACATTTTCCAGCTGCGTGATTGGTGGACATGGTACATAGAGCAGGGCGGCCATAGCTAATTCCGGACATCCTAACATTGTCCTTTGAGTAAGTGGAAAGTAAATGATTGAAAGTACACCAATCAGACATAATGACCACACGTTGTTATTCATGCCATAGTCTCTGCAACTCACACTTAAACAGAAAATGGCATTCTTATTACTAATTCACACTGCATTTCTTTACCCCATGTATATTGTGTATTTTATAGTGTTTTATTGTGCAATTGAGGTACTGTGATAAATTATAGCTTTTCATATGTAATTGCATAGGCATCAATCCTTGGACCACTTTTGATAAATACATCTATAAACCAGCAGCCAATAACACCTCTTACTTGTACTGCAATTTAAAGGTGTACAATGTAACATCTAAGATGGAGAGTCTATTACTTGCTTGTCACCATGGAGATGTTATTTCTTTGCCTAGAATGTTCCACAGCAGGGCATTAAACATATCTCCCTTGCATTTGTTCAAGCATTAAGCTCAAACATACCTTAAAAAACATGAACTCTTACCATGTGCGGGCTTGCTTCTCCATAGAGCTGACCATTAACTTGTCTCCATTGTGATTATTAGAGGTGCACGTGTGACTTCTAGTGCGGGGTCCACCTGGTTGTTTCCATGGACATTTTATTTTTTTGTTTAAAAAATATCATTATCCTGCATTTTTCTATCACATGTCTTGAAAATGCTTTGGGATGATGCTTTCTTTCTGTGAGTGGGTTCCCCTTATCCACAGAGCTGACCTGTAACCTGGTTCTATCATCCACTTATCTCCTTCAAGATGTATTAAATGCTATATAACATTCTAGGCAAAGCAACAGCCACTCCACAGAGAAAAGGAGGTAATGTACCCTCCATAAGAAAGGTTGTCCAGCCAGAACCACATACTTTGATAAAACTTCACAAAGACAAGTGGATCTGGAGCTGTATTGTGGCTCCCTTATTTCAGAGGATTGACTGACAGGCAGATTAACCAATCAGAGAGATGCGTGCTTTGGTCGTGTGAAAAACAAATATGGCGGTTTACAGGTAAAAATGAGAAAAAAAAAACATAAATGACTGAGAAACAGCATGGATTTTCTGAGAATCAAAAATCTAAGCACCAAACTATTACTTATCTCAGGTAAAAGAAATAATATATTTTGTTCTGAATGATTCAAGAATTTTCGAGAGGAGATATTTTCATCATTTGATTGACACGTGTTACAAATTAGCAGCTGTGGTTGAACCATCTCAAGATTGGATGGAGGTTTTTCACACTCTATTGCCCATTTCCAGTCTCTTCCAGTGCAGAAGGAACTAGCTGGTCAGACAAAAGAAAAACTACATTATGGTCCTTTAAGCCATGCCTCATTGTGTGTATTGATTTCAGTTTTCAAGGGGGTCTGGACTAGTCTTATGTAGAAAAAGACTACCTCAATCTAAGCACTACATCATTTCCATGCATATGCCACAGTTGATTGCCAAGCACCTTGCAAAGTCCTGAGCAGAATCCCTCCATTGTCACTGAGTTCTAAGCATTGTACTTTTTGAGCAAGTCACTCTGCCAATGTCTCTTGCGATCTGGAAACTTTTTAGGCAACCGAATCTTTTTGAAATCCTCTATGCACTTTTTCAAATCCTCTTCCAGTAATTTCCTCTCCTCGTCATCTTCACACAAGCCCGATGGGGGGCCTCCTCCGTTCTCCCTCACCACGGGACGGGGCAGTGTCTTCAGATTGAGCGTGTTGGGACGCTGAGGGCTTTCCACCATTATGGACTTTTTGGTTGGAGATGCACTAGACATGGATAAAGGTTTGCCTGGTAGAGGAGGTGGAGGGTCTGGCGATAACTCCACAGGAGGTTCTTGGGAGACATTGGAGGGCAGTTCTCTGGGCAGTTCTTGGGGCAGATTGGGGGGCAGTTCTTGGGATAGATCTCGGGGCAGTTCTTGGGATAGATCTGTGGGTAGATTGGGGGGCTGTTCTTGGGGCAGTTCCGGGAGGGAGAAGGGCACAGGCTCTGGAGGGGGAGGTGGGGGAGGGAGCGGGGGTGTAGGGGGCAGAGGGGAGTCCAGAGGCAGAGGGTTGTGCAGGTCGGGCAGAGTGCTGCTGCTGCTGGTCTCAGGCAGGCTCTGTGTGCGGATGCTGGCAGACTCCTTTTTGGTGAGTTCAGCATGAGGGGCGGAGGACTGAGAGGTCACCATCTGCGGAAGAGGAGCCGGGTCAGAGGGGGTCTCCTCTGAAAGCAGTGATGATTCACCTGAGGGAGAGACACAGACAGTTTAAAGCTTTTGAAAGGATTTTGGTCACAAGGTTTAAAAAGTATATGGCATGTGGCTATTAAAACCTTTCCTCTCCCCAGAAACTAGCTTGATCATGAAATTTACTAAACTTATGTGTGAAATTTAGTTGAAAGTTTCCAAGGAGATGTGAATGCCTTGTCTGTAATTTTGGGATGTGGAATAATTTCAGTTTTTGTTTTAAATTATTAACCATTTCCCCACTGAGGATTAATTACTTAATTTAATACATTACTTAATAGCTTAAAGGAGTATTGTGTAACTTTTCTGCGGAGGGCCCCTCAAATGCTTTTCTCCATGGCTTTGTCTGTAATGTTTCACAATATTGTATTAAACCCTTTTATCTTCATGGAGACCAAACCAGACCAAGTTACAGGTCAGATCTGTGAAGAAGTGACCCTGCTCAACTGTATTTCTAGGTATTTTTGAGCAATAAAACCATCTGTAATATAATAAATGTAATGTAGTGCTGTTTAATGTCACACTGTCATTCCAGACAAAGCAATGACGTAACCATAGAAAAAAAGCAGGTGACAGATCTCCAACCAAAAAATTATGTAGTGCACCTTTAATTACTGAAAACATGATAGTTGGCTGATGTAGGTATGGCAATTTTTTTTGTTTTGCAATATAAAAGCAGAAAAAGAGCGCATCTGTCTTTGTGAGTGAATCACTTGTTGTCTCAGTGTTGCCCTAAAAACACCCAGGGTTAACTATGTTGGTAGGTAACAGTGTGTGTGTAGTTAGAGCCAGGTGCTTTACAGTTCATCACATTCTGTTTTATCAAAGTGTGTCAGTGCAGCTGGCCAAAACCCAAACACCTCAGCTTTGAACCTTATTGTCTGAAGGAGCACTGGAGTACACACACTGCCTGGCACTGGCACACAAGGGAGCAGGCATAGATTAACAGAAACAGGCTCAGCAACAGAGGAAAGCTGGGCGAGATAAAAGGCGGTTTGGTGAATTAAAATTGAACATTTGCTTTCACCTTTGCTTTGAAATCCAGGAAAAATTCTGTGACTGAACTGATACAAAAGCTCCTGACTCAAGCTTGACAAGCCAATTTTCATGGTATGTTGATTTTTCATCTCATCTCTGAAAGGGTACAGAAGTGTGGCGCAGTAACCATCGCAGCACCTGAGCCCTATACTGCTTATATAAAAGCCGATCAAGCATTTTCAATTGGCTCCTGTGTCTTTGCAAACAGCCCATATTTTCAACACCACTGAACGTGTTAGTGGCCTCTTTCCCTTGTTTAACTTTCACCTGCTTGTTCAGCCACACAAATATTTCTTATATCACTAACTCATACTTAGTGATGAGAAGAATACTTTGTTACAGAATATTGAATACCTGAATTAAACTGTACAGTAGTCTGATACATCTTGATCCAATCAGAGTACTGTATACTGAAAACTTTTTTGCACTGAGGGTCGTTTAAATTACAGTGTAAAGATATGACATAAGATTGAAAATGCCGGGTTGTTTCATCATTTGTTTTGCATTTCCTGTCACTAATTGGAGAAGTTAAAATCATACATGTACTCACCACGAGTTACTAGTTATGTGCAGTTTGAAGCCTAAATTGCGTGAAAAAAGTACTGCCATATATTGTTTCAATTTTAGAAAAGTATCTGTATTCTAAATACCATAAAATGAAAGAGTAACTGTACCAGAGTACAGTTTCTTAAATTTAGTATTCAGAATTCATATTCTCTGTGAATGTATTCAGTTACTTCTCATCACTGCTCATATAATGTTTCTCTTGAAATGTCACCCACACCAAGTAATTCTGGCTTTGGACAAAAGACATGTGGTATAGAAATAATCTGCTCCACATTGCTATTATAGTCAAAAGCATTATATATATTCTCAAATGTCTGTCCCTCCTGGTGCTTGGCGTGTTGTTGGGCTTTTTTTCTATGGTTTTTGTACAAACAATAAGCAGCATTAGAAAACCGCTGGGAAGCCGTTGGAGGAAATAGTGCAAAGCTGCTGGCTGTGATGATGCAAAAGACCAGATCTCTTTCTCATTGTTTTGGTCCTACAGAATGGAGAGGCTAAACTTTCACTAAACAATTACAAAATGCAGCTTAGAGAATATATGCCACTTCATACAAAAACATCTTGAAGCTACATTTTGAAGTTGAAACTGCATTGCGGCATGGAAAAGACTATTTGGTCACACACGTTGAGCCCTTCCCAGTCTACTGCCATATGAGACTGCATTATTCCTAATCTCCAACAGTGCCTCTCACACATGCATGCTAATACATAGGAGTGTGCCATATAATCAACACCCCCCAAACTCGCGAGGGTTCTTTTTTTTCTTTTCTTTTTCTTTACTTTTCATCATCGTCACAGTAACCTATCTTATATAATGGGTTAAGCTGCTTGATTCAAACGGAACTGGGTTTGCACATTCTCCCATTGCCTTCCTTAGATTTCTGGACACCTGAATATGAGTGAGTGAAGAAATACTTGAGTATGAGTGAATGCATGTCTAAGTATGGGCTATAGTGTGTTAAAGCAGGCGTGTTTTGGCATTTGAAAGGGCATACTTGAAAGAATAGAAACTGGCATGTTATGGTATATTTGTCTCTCATAATGAATACATGTGTTTAAGGGCCACTCGGACGTGGGAGTACGGGGGCTTAGCGTTGTATGAGGAATTATCCACTGGGGGATGGGTCTTCCTACTATAAGCTGTGGAGGGGAAGAGTGAAAAGAGAAGAGCACTCAGAACCCTTTCCCCCGGCCACTTCTCCAGGGATACATGCAAAAGCCCAGGCACTTTCTCACACATCATCTCTCTCCTATCTCTTAGCATGTCCCATCTGTTCCTGGTGACAGAGCCCTCTGTTGCTATCATTACTGCTATTAGCAACACTAATGTGCCACTGTTGCTGGGGTTTAGCACTTCCCTCATGCTGTATGTTGCTTTTGTTGTGCTATTTTTACGCTACATGTACAAGGAAGTTTGTCAAATTAGTAATATAACTAATAGAAGTCTTATGATAGTATTTGAGTACAGTTTGGTCCTATGCTGTATCTATTCAGGGATCTATGTGGGGTAGGGCCAAAAATAATAATAATGGATTTCATTATGGTTTTTGATTTATTTTGCAGCGCTGAATCCCTACTACTAAAAACTCATCTGTTCAATCAGGCATTCCTCCCATGATTTCCAACACAGTTTTCTACTGTTTCTTATTGTCTCCTATTGGTGGTAGAGCATCTTTGGGTATTCAAAAAGTGCTTTATAAATCTAATGTATCATTATTATTATTATTATTATTATTATTATTATTATTATTATTATTATTATTATTATTATTATGAGTAGTAGTAGTAGTAGTATTTTAAATTACACTGTACAGCTATTTCTATAGCCACAGCTGCCTTGAAGAATGACAGCAGCAAGGTTGTCATTCTGCTTCATCGGCGTTTACAACACTGCCAATCACTCACACACCATGTTCATACATGGGCAAATCAGGTGAAGTGCCTTGCCTAAGGTCACAACGGCAGTATGCACTAGAGCCATTGCACTGGTATTGCCTGTGGTCTCCCATTTGAGCATTTACCAAGTCCCACTCTGCTTAGCTTTTGAGATCAGATGAGATAGGGCATTTTCAAGATGGTATGACTGTGATACCAGCGGTGCAATGGTTCACTGAGTTATTGACCATTTACATGAAGCGGCTCTGTACAAAAACATATCGTCTGAACCAGTGCTAACTTTTGACTGAGCGTCTGTAGCTGTTGTTTGTCCTTGAGGATAAAGAAGATAGCTTTTGCTCCTCAGATGAATCACCTGTGAAAAGAGTTTATTTCTCAACCTGGATAGAACTGAATATATTAACCAAAGCAACTAAAGCGACTTCTCAATGCTCTTTTATACTGACTTAATCACACACACGGCATATTCATAATAGTCTTGCTATACTTGTTGGGTGAAGTATCTTCTTCCTTCACACAGTGGGACAGACTCTTTTGTTTATGAATATCTAAACAAATACCATAATATCCAAAAATTCATTACAAAATCTCACTTCAAACTCTCACTTCAAGTATCTTCTCAAATGAGGCTTTTAAAATTCACTACGGCCCTTGACAGGTGCTGTGACCTTAGCATGGGGAGACGGCCAAACAATACGACACCATCATAGCCATGGTAACAGCTCTATGGTGTGCGGGAGACACACAAACGCATAGAAATGTGAAAGCCTTTTTGTCCCGGGTGCATGGTGAGCATATGTTCTGTTGAGTCTGTTGCTCCAAAAAGCAGTATTTTGTGCAATTGCAACATGTTTTATACCTAATTACCTGCTATTCATCTCTTCTTTTAACTTAATGGCACGCTACAGATCGGCCCCATACCGCCACCTTTTCAGTCTCCAGTCTTTCAGTGTGTCACCCTGATTGCAACTGAAGCTAAATGTATGTAGGGATGCAATCAGACATGTTAATTCTATGTCTTTTATTACCGATGCAGAAATGCACAGCACACCCCTATATCAAAATCAGCAGAGTGTGCTTGTGAGTCTCCGGGCAATTACAAATGTGTCAATCTACATAATGTGGAGGAAATGCGTGACATAAACAGCAGGGGACTTGGGGAGTGGCTGCCAACATGAAAAACCTAAAGTAAATGTGGTGTGACTAAAAATAAAAATATGTAAGAGGTTAGTGTATTAGTGGGTTATGAGCAATAATTTACCTACCAGCTGGACGGGATGCAAAACAGTTGTGATTAAGTTATATTGTCTTGCTGTCAGACTGCAAGCTGGAAATACATTTACAGCAACTCCTATTTACAACCCTTTTTGAACAAAATGATGGTATTGTAATCTTGTTTTGAAGGTAATATATCTATATCTGTTGGAAAACAAATCTTGCAACATTGGACAAGACCATTGCAGGAAAACATAACAAGGACTCATATTTGCTCTCGCCAGACCTCCTCACCCAATTTTTTGGTGAAGTAGTGGCCCACCTTTTGTAAGCTTGAACAGAAGTAAAATCACTGGTTTAACTGTCTATGAGTATCCATGCACAGTCCATGGCTTTGCTATCAGAGAAAACACCTCCAGTATTTGGCACACTAAGGCCAAAGCTGAATAAGCTTACTGATAATTACAGGGGCAGATTAGAGTGCAAGTCACCAGATGGCTCAGGTGAATCCCTACTCAGAGTCATTTACAACAGGCTTGCTAACAAGAAGTATTGGCTCCACAGTGTCCAATATAGTCATAATATTAGCATATAAATATATAGTCGATTTTGGCTCATATTTTAATATATATCTATACAATATGACTGGATTTTAAATACATAGCAAAATATCAAAGGTGTCATATCAATTATTGAAACACCTAAACCCTATTGGATGCACCTTTTGTATATTTACAGGTGCACTATATGTAACATTTCTGATAGGGACCACGGATCTGACCTATATCTTGTTTTCATGGAGTTTAAAGGTCCTAAATTACACAAATTTTACTCATGAGCTTTAAGCCATGTTATAATGCTGTTACCTCTTCAAAAACATACCTGAAATTATTTTTTGTTTCATTCACACATGTTTGAGTAACTCTTTATTATTAGTTTGTCTTCATCTCAAAAGCTCAAAATGCTCTATTCCACCTTTTGATGTCATGTAAGTTGTACTTTTCAAGTTAACAGCTACGTTTTACCTTTTGTTCAGTAGAGATAGTCTATTCCAGGACTGAAATTATCAAAATGATTCTAGTGAAGGTGTCTAGAGTTTAAAAACACAATGCAGCACTTTTTGTATTACCACATAGGTGGAACAGACTGATTTCAGTTTGAGAGAAGAACTCAGCCTAAATATGTAGAATTTGTGTGTTAAACATGTGTGAATGAAACTCCAGGTATGTTTTTGATGATGAAACAGCTTTGTAAGTTAGATGAGAAAATAGCCTATGGACCCTTTAATGCCCTTACATGCCATACTGTGGAGCATTCAAAGCAATAATAACTCTATGGAGAAAAGCAAGTAGCGGAACTTCCACCCGAAAAACAGTACACCGTTAATTACAACACCTTGTGCACAAACTGTGACTTTTTGACAGTGATTAATGCTAGCACAAATTTCAGTTATTTCCAATTCTTGCCTTTAGCTCACTCTTAAGAAAATGTTTTGTTAAGGAAGTTCCACCACAATCCTGTCAACAGATGGCTTACTAAAGTTCCTCCAACTGTTGTTTGCACAACTTCCACCATGTTTGGCAATTTTGCATTTATTTCATTATTTCTTTTCATGGTGCTCTTACATTTGTACTTTCTCAGTCACTCCAGTTTGTAGGCTTTCAAAATAAAATAACTGAGAAGCAAAACCACTCTTAGCATAATCTGCACTATTCTGGTTACATTGCGTCCATTGTCTCATTCCCCCTTGGCAAAGTTTCTGACCTTACATGATGGAGCCTCCCTGGTATTTAAACTGCAATATGTTTTGTGGCAGTTACTTTTGAGCGTGCAAGTGTGAATAAGGAATGGAGAAGGAGCAGTCAAGCATGTGCCCACTGCTGGAGGACAGAGCAGAGCAGTGAAGGTACACATCTGGCACAATGCCTAGCTCCACTAAAAATAACCCGTCACACAATGAGATGAAGATGCCCCGAGCCAATGCTACTGTATGTGAATGCATGAGGTTCAGATAGCTGTGTATGCTGAGAGCCAAGGACAAGAGCCAGAATAAGTCGCTTATTTATTCTGTCCATGTTAAAACATTGTGTGTATGAAAACTCCTAAGTAATTGAATACAATTATGTGGTTTGTTTATGTTTAAAGATTCTATATTACACAAAAAAATGACTCTTGTGAACTTTAAGCCATGTTAAAATGTTGATACCTTGTGTTTGGTTTTATTCACACCTGTTTGAGTAGTCCTTCATTATTTACAATTATTATAATCTCCAAAGATCAAAATGCTCTGTTTCACCTGGTGATGTCATGCAGTGGTAGTTTTCAAGTTAACTGATACCTTTTACTTTTAGTTTGGTAGAGATTGGCAGTTCCAGGGTTGAAATTATCCAAATGATTCTAGTGAAGGTGTATAGTTTTAAAACACAGTAGAGTGCACTTACCATATTACCACATGACATTAAAAGGTGGAAAAGAGATTTTTCAGTTTGAGAGAAGAAGCCTAAATGTGCAGGATTTGTGTGTTAAACAGGTATGAATGAAACAAAACTAGGGCCGGGCACATTAACGTGTTAATTTTGCATTAACTAATTAATTCATTATCGTCGACAATTATTTTAAGGCCGTCAGCAGTTTTTATTATTTAGATTGATGTCTTAATCGCACTCGAACTCATGCGATTAATACAATTAATATTTTTGATTTCTGCTCAACCCTAAACAAAACATAACTTCAGGTATGTTTGTGACGAGGAAATAACATTATAACATAGATCAGAAATTTGTGTAATATGGGCCCTTTAAAGATGCACCATGTAACTTTTCTGGAGAAGGATCCATGAAGATGTTTTTGTGTGGTGCAAACAGGCCGTGTTACTAGTCAGATGGAAAGGCAACCTCAATCACAGTAAGATTATATGTTTTTTCAAGTATTTTTTGCCAATAAAAACACATGTAATAGAATAAATGGAGCTCAACAAGAGCTCACCTACATTCTCAGTTCCCCCTTCGCAATGCCTTTGAACTCTACAAATTTTAATTTTAAATGTCTATGGGGAAGAATTAATGGAAAATGTACTTCCAGAACCTAAGCAGGTAGTCACTATTGAGCTTCATGAAAGATAAGTTAAATTAAATGCTATACTGTGGATCTTCGTAGGACAAGCAGATGGTCAATCCTCTTCCAAAAAATGCACCTGTATTTTTTTTTTTTTTTTTACTTTTTCACAACCATTTTCAAATTACTCCAGATTATTAGCACTGACTTGATCAACATCAGGTAAGTGTTATCAGTTGTTTTGTTTTATTTTAATGTAACTTCCTGATCCCTGAAGTCAGCCAATTGCATTCAAAGCCAGAAGAGTCCTCTCCTAGCAACTTGTCCCTCTACGCATATGTTTGTGCGCTAGAGCCCGCTCAGCACATTTACAGTGAGACTGCAAATATACTCAGGCCAATGCCCCGATATGCCCTTACGCCAACTTTGTACCTTAGGTGTCTAAAATACACCCAAGCATCCACATAAGCAGCAGAACAAAATAACAACAAATAGTGCCAAAGCATACGGGATTTTCTTGTTTATAGTAGACGTGAGAAAACAGAGCGGAGTAGGAGCCCAGATGGCAGCAGAACTGAATGAACACAACAGCCTCAGACGAAGCTCAGTATAAAGCGCTTGGGACAATGACTCATAAAGACTTGTCACTCGAGCTAATGCCTATTCTCTCACTCCGCATAGAAAAACTATTGGATCTTTGCAGTCAGTTTGAAAGTGAACACTTTGCATAAGTATGAGATATTGCATAAACTTTGTCCATAATTATGAAACAAATGGAGAATAATAGTGCATATCACAGAAATCAACATGTATTTATCTAAAACTGTTTTAGTTTAATTTAATTGTGTGTGTTGTAAACTGAAATCAAATGAGGGTACAGAACAGTCATAAAAGCCAGAATGAGAAAAATAAACATGATGCTTTAAAACAATTCAACTATCCTTCAGAGAGGGGAGTCTATTATCTGGTGAGTTTGCTATGACATTTAAGACATGCATACTTTTTCAATTGTATAAAGCAATCTTTAAAATAACATTCATGCTAAATTATAATTCTTTATATTTGATTCCCACTTGTTCTTTGCTTTGGTCCAGTTTGAGCCATTTAACCCTAATGTAGACTCAGTTTGGTCCTGTTCTAATCCTGACCTAGTTCAGATTTAGGTTCAGTAGCTGAACTTCCCTACTGCACTAACATATTTTAGGTTTTGCAACAGAAATTATGATTTTATGGAGAGACCTGGAACCAAACCTCGGCTAATGGGCCTCCTCTTGTTCCTGGCTACTGCATGTCTTTGGATGAAGGAGGAACCTACCCTTATATGGTATGTAAAAATGATACCTAAAGGCTATTTTCTTGATTATTTAATATATTTCTTCATAGTAGTTCTTTCTATGTTTCCTTACTTTAGAATCTCTAGGTAAATTGATCTGCTTGCAACACAGACTACACTTGGTAATTGCCCATATATGGCAATAGGACATAGTGGACCTCTAGTGTGTCAGCTTTATACACTTTCTTTGTTTATATAAATGCCATCAAAGAACGTCACCAGCTCTTTTCAGGTGAAATCCGATATTTGTGTGAACCTTTCTATTCTCTGCATGGGCACTCTGGTGACTCGATTGGGCAAAACACAAAATGTACTCTCTAAAAACACTTTCAACCCTATTCTTATACTTGTGTAGGTGTTATGCCCTTTACTGTCTTCTTTGTTCCATTTTCACTGCAGGCTCTTTGTATCTGTTCTGTTGACACACATTCACTATTTTACATTCATCAGCGTGTTTTATTTTCCATGTTAGGAGGCTGACCCAGCTCTCTACGAGACAGCAGGATCAGTGGAGGAGTGGGGAGGAAATGGATTATGCTGTGCTGTGAAAGAGTAGCATGACTAGAAGTTGGCAAATGACAACAGAATATTGAATGTTTTTATATTGGGGACTACAGTAGATCCTCCATTATTGCATATTTGAATTGTGAGGAAAGCAAAAGCATGGTTCAAGGACTGAATTTAGGACTATATATCGCAGAGAAAATAAAGTAGTATGAATTGAGATTATAAAACCTTTTATCTTTAAGATAACTGGATTTCAGCTTTGATACTGACAACCCAAATGAAAGATTCAGGTGAGGCTCATTCTGCTTCCTGGTTAGATCATCTTGAAAGCTAAAACATTAGCAACTTGGCTACATCTAATGTCTAATGGTTTTGTTATTGAGAATAAATCAGCATCTGTATCTGTTATCTGTAAGAGCAATATTTGACCATGTATCTGGGAACATAGATAGGTCATGTTTCTGAAATTTGAAATCATAATGCTGCATATATTATACCTTGAATGTAATACCCAGAGGCAACAGGCATCATAGCACTGTCAAAAGTCAAACCAACTTGTTATTTTGCACATCCAACATTCTACACTGTTTTACCACACATTTCACAACACACAGTACAAAATGTTCACCTCTGCTTCACTCCACAGTCCAAAAGTGCATGTGGTTGTTGAGACATTTCACACAGGAGTACAGGGTTTCCTCATGCCTGTGCAAATGCTGAGCTCGGCCCCAGGATAGTGACAGCCTGGGTTTGTTTGGCCTGTTCTTTTGCACTGCAAGCGCTATACAGCCGCTCTGTGGGGATTTGCCATGCATTCCATTCCACAACAGCAGTCATGTGTTTTCCAGGAAGGACACAACATCAATATTTCAACAGTTTTCCTTCCTATATGAAGCTCAATGGCTGTGGTGGAGGTGTGAACAGACAAGAGGTGTAGGATGAGTTGATAAGCATGAAGTTTTTAGAGATTGTATCATATAATTGTGGTGCATAATGTGAATATTGTGAAGATATTATTCAGAAGAGAGTTGTATTTGTGGTTATGTGTCTTGGAATCTGAGAAAGTATTTAATTCAGTAACATAAACCTAGAATATAATTTATTTATTTTTCTGTTGACTAATACATTAAGGCCACTTATAGTGTTTTACCCAATTGATTTTTCTATCACAACCTACATTAAATTTACCTTGGAAATGAATAACTAGAATGGCAGTCCTGATGCTATTATTATTAAAACATCTATATTGCACAAAGTTGACTCATGTGAGCTTTTAGCCATGTTAGAATGTTGTTTCCTCATCAAAAACATACCTGGAGTTGTATTTCGTTTCATCCACACTTGTTTGTGCAATCCTACATGATTAATCTGTCTGCATCTCCAAAGTTCAAAATGCTCTGTTACACCTTGTGATGTCATGATGTAGTAGTTTTCACGTTAACAGCTCCTTTTGCTTTTTGCTCAGTAGAGATCAGCAATTCCAAGGCTAAACTGACTCAAATTACTCTAGTGAAGGTGTATGAAGATTGAAGTACTTCCTGTATTACAACATGCCATCACAATGTGTTTTCTGTTTGACAGAAAAACACAGCCTAAATACACCGGGTGTTTGTGTGTTAAACGTGAGAATGAAACAAAACACAACTCTGAGAGTGTAATGAGGAAACAACATTAAAACATAGATCAGAAAATGGCATAATATGGGCCCTTAAATTATTATCAAATATAACTGCATTATAAAATGAATAGATAGATAATGTGTATATTTGAATTTAAATAAATAGCATTACTTTTCATAAATATTTTCTGATACCACATCCATCCTCTGACAGTGATAAAAATGAATGGAGACACGGAGCTTGATCCATCATTGTGAAAAATGCTGTGAGCATATTGTCAGTGCATGTTCTCATTTGAGCCTTGGCTAGATTCTCTGGTCAACTGTTCAATATCTAAAACACAGATGGAGATGTCCCCGAGGAAAGACAATCTGGCTTGATACTGTTTGTGCCCAAGGACTTTAACTCAGAAACATCGTTCACACTGACAGATGAAGTAAAAAATGAAGTACAATCAGTAATTACTCTTTGTATTGTATTTGTGATTTTCAAAAGCATCTATCACACAGTTTCACACCAACAGCTTTGTTACACGAAGCAAAACAAGTAGAAAGAAAACATATTTTATTTGACAAATCATGTATTATTTTGCCCAACACTTTAATTTGAGTGTCTATGCCTGCAGAGAGTGGTCTAACATATTGAGTCAGATATCAACAGCACTTCATCACACCAAATCACAACACTGCGGATTTCAGAGACGTTTCTGAATACATTTATTATGAACTGTCAGATGGGACTGCCAAGCCTGATACTTGTAGAAAATGAAAATCTACACCTCATAACAAACAAGACCTTTGCTATCACATGAAGTTTGTGCAGAATCTGTTTTGAGTTCATTTATTGTAAGTGCCATCAGTCTGAGGTATATGGTGTGCAGACCAGTCCTGAGGCAAAAATTACCCTTGTTCACTGAATGCGTATCAGAAACTACTATCCTTGCTACAGTGGTGACAAAAACACTGGGTTTTGGCTGGCTACAGGCTATTGATTCATATAAAGCGACTCTTATACATATTTTTACACCATGGTCTGCTATGATGACACATTACTTTGGGAGACAACAAATAATCACTGAAGAAATGAAAACTTGACAGAATATTTTTCAACAAATCACCCATCCAACTCAAGTAATTAAAATACTGAAATTCAATACACACACTCTTGCAGCCTTTTCATGTCCACACACAATTACTGTTATAATGTTCTATGAAATCCTCTCTTTTTGGGATCATCATACACTGCTAGTCTAACTTCAAAGCACTTTTCTGTATTATGTGGCTATATCATAAAAACAATTATCCATTCAAAGGCCTGGCTGAACAGACAGACTATGGCACATCAATAGCCACATGAACACTTATAATAAAAAGGAGGGAAAAGCTAAGTTTGATTTTTGTAGTACACTTCTTTCTTTTGCAGTGCTGTTCATGGCCATGGCAGATAAGATGTCCCATTATTTGGTAATTTAGTCCAGAGGAGCAGGAGGATAAAGACAGTCTGCTCGAGAAAGAGGCGATGTATACAATAGCACTAGTGTAACACGGGGACTGCAATTAGAAGCCCTTTCATATATATGCCCCTATATGTGTTGAAATTGCCAACACAACGGACTCCTCTATTAAAATGAGCTCTTGGATTCTGTATTGTGCTTCAGGCAAATGCGTAAAACAGGAGCGTACATAGGAGGTGTCAGTCTTTGCTGTGGATAAAGACTGGGGACTATAACTAGTTGTGATGAAGCAGGGCAAAACTCTGGACCAGAGGAGGCAGGTGGATTGGGGAAAAGGGTAAAGAATGAGCTTCAAGGACAGATGAATTTCTGTTCACAGGGAGCTGTAGTACACACCTACGAGACATCTACTGGAGCAGAGCCTTCTGAGTGAATGGAGAGGACATCTGGAGGCAGAGGGGCACTTGGAGATGTATAGGGTTTGCTGGGGGGCCAGGGAAAACAAAGTCAGTATCTCACTCACGGTAGAACACATATTCAGTGTAGCTGGTCCAGATCTTGTCATCGGTCTGCTCGTGGGCAAAGGCGCAGGTCCCAGTGGAGTTACAGGCCACCATGTGGAAGCCTGCATCTGCTAGCTTGTCAAAGGCCTGCTCCAGAAAGGTGAACTTCAGATAGTAGCGAGATGTGTAGCGCTCAGGGGGGCGGTCAGGGTCCCGACTCTCATTCAGCGTCTCTCCGAAAACCTCTTTGGCCAAAGAGGTTTTTCCACACACCATGATTCGAGCCACGCGTCGGAACTTGGCATCTGTGTGGCTGTCCCGACCCAATGTGTACGAGCCTCTGTAGCCAATGGTGATGAAGCCTGAGCGTTTGCCATCCATGGCACTGGGCACAAGGCTGGAGCAGGCAGCAGCTGCACCCAGAGAGCTTAAGGTACGAGCCGTGTCTATGCCTGGGGAGGCATCCTCCGGGTCACTCTGACAGCCTTCATCCCCAAGTGAGTTCTGCTTACTGATTTTAGGAGCCAGGAGCTTGACTAACTCAGGGAGGTTAAAGAACTCAGCCTCTCTTTGCAGGCGCCCACGCTCTGGGAAGTGATCGGGTAGAACGAGCTGCTGGTCCCTCATGTAGTCCAGGATGTACCGAAACAGAAAACCATCTCGGTCAACAAAGAAGCGTCCCTTAGTGTCCCGGGCCAGTCCTTTGGAGGATTTCTGAGTGAACATCTCCCAGAGCAGAGAGTCCGGCACGCTAGTGAGGGTAGAGTAGCGGGTTATGTACACTTGACCACCAACATTGAGTTCTATGATCTCTGGAAAGGGTACTTCCTCTCCAGATATGCCACTATCTGGTAACGCCATGGTGCACACAGTTTACTAACACCAGCTTTAAAAACTTCAGTCTTTAAGTAGCTTTTACAAACGCCGTAGATCCTGCAGCAGCGGAGTGTAGGAGACAGACAATTGCTCAGCGCGCATAAATTTGCTCAGCCCACTTTTACAGTCTAACCAAGCAAAGACGCCCGCTAACCTAACTACAGGGTTGTCCCATAATAACTATAACATTGTGCGTGATTGCTCAGGCAGCAACCTTAATGTTCTTTTCTAAAGAACTCTTGCAGTTTAATGAAGAAACTCTGTTTTCCACATTAGTTCCCTTAGCAATACGCGTGCCTTTTGCACAACAGTCCATACCGACCTCTCTGCTCTAAATGCGCACAGGATCATGAGGTCCAAACTTCAAAAAAGCAATCCATAGTTTGAGTGCTCAGTCGGTGTCCCTGTGTTGAAGAGCCACGCGACGAAGAGGATGTTCCAAATATAGTGTGACAGGAGCAGAGTGCACAGCAGCTTCTCGAGCGTTTCCATCACTTGCTCCTCAGATTTATACCCGAAGTGCCTGCGTTCCGTCCCCACGACGCGCTCTCGTGTCAGACTCTACCGCTGCTACTGCAATGTAACGCTGTGTACGGTAATGATATTCAGCCTGACGAACCACGCCCACCATAGTGACGCACTTCTGTTGTCTTTGGTCCCTGTCAAAATAGCCTGGCAAAGTAACAAGCTTAAGTGAATGGCTTGCTTGGAACAACTATATAGGTCTACTACTGAACAATAAAGTAACATCATTCATGGTTTTAAATGTCAGGTCATTAATCAATAAACTAAATGTTCTTAGGACATCAGTAGGCTACATTAATGCTGAAAATGCAGTGGTTGGCGTAACATCTGTCATAAAATCCCCACGTGTACTTAAATATGGCATATTCATTCATTTGAAACCTGTGTTTCGGGCAGAGCTCACCGCTGCGATTGGATATCGCAGTGTGCCAATCCAAAAGGGCAATAGTGACACCAAGCGGTCACTCAGTGCACTAATCACTTCAATTCGGATTGTGGGGCATTCTACTGAATAAATAAATGAAAAAATAAATACAAATTTCAATTCATTGAAGAGAAGGCCAGTTATCTAGATTTCACATGGTAGGTTATTTCGATTAAGTTGTTTCTTGTGTGACTAAGAGTGGTCCTTGTCTTATTTTATTCTTCCTAATAACAGATTGCCATTTGGATTAGATTATTCATGATTGGTGGGGCAAGCGTTTTGACCTTCACTAAAATTATTCAGAGCTAGCCTGAATTTAAAAAAATAAATAAATAAATAAAAAAGTATAATATTTTTTAGAACAAGTAACCAAAACCATCTTTCATAGAGAAAATGTCACTATGGTTTTAAAGAGCCATGCATCTAAAGACTAGCGAAGTTCTCAAAATTGACTTTCTGATATTCTGAAAATAAAATTTATGTATGTGCCTTTGTATTGATCTGTGCATTTTCAGCAAGTTTGCACTGACAGTTGCAGCACTAAGTGATTTAAGAGAGATGATTCTGTAAAAATGACAAGCTGCAGTTTTCATCTGTTTTCTTTTTATCTGTGAGACAGTTGGGGCACATCTAAACTCACAGGTATAGCCTCATTACCTCCTGGCTAAGACATCATATATCTCTGAAGACAGGTGACTTGGTGGGCGACATGACTGATGTATGGACAGGGATATGACAGTCAGGCGTCATCCAAATACCACTCACACTGGTGCATCCATTTGTGACTAAGCAAACTCATGGTCAACTGCAGAGTAAACTTTCATGTGTTAAGTAAAGAGACAAGTTAAGACATATAAAAACATAATTGTTTATTTTGGTTTTCCCCACCAGTAGTTTATCCACGATTGGACTGAAAATGACTAAGGTACACGAAAGGGGTTTTAATATATACCACAACTGATGTCATGGAGACAGTATACTGAATGTGCATTATACTTTAAAGACGATGTCAATATGGTGACCACTTTGTTTAAGGGAATTCTCCCATGTGTGGGACAGGAGTACATGAGATCAGGGAGTGGGAAACATGTTAGTGAGCCGCACAAACAAAACACAAACTCAATCACTTAGTCATGTAACAAAACCATCAATTACAATTAGTTAAGAACAAGTATGATCAGAGAGAATGTGCCCACGAGATGCAACACGCAACCTTCAGCCAATCACAAAACTGTAAAATGTATTTTCAGGGCAAATGTAAATGTGTGAAATCTAAGGGGTTTTAAAGTGCTTTCTACTGACTTGAAACATAAATACAAGGAGAGCGGTACTGAAACAGCATGTTTGAGAATTAAAATCAAATTGTCTGATTACCAATGGTTTATCAGTGCTTAAAAATAAACAGATGTAAGGCATGATTGAAAAAGAAAAAAAGCACCTCTGTATTACTACCATCACATATATGTACTTAAAAGTGGCAGTCAATTCCAACTTCATGAATAAGGTTTACACAATTGGTCAAATTCATATATTACACCTAAAGTGGACAATATAAATACTATGAACAAAATATCTGTGATACTCGTAGCAGCAACAGACTTTTGACTGGGAAAGGCTGCTAAAGATATGCTTTCAGAAATTGGCAGACCTGCATCTACTGGATGATTATTCTGTCATTATAAACTTTATAATACTACACAATTTAAATTACTGAGATTTTATGAAAAACCCAAAGTTGGTTTTAGTCACACATCTTTAATGATGTGTTTTGTCTTGACATCACTGAAAACCCCAGGTTCTTAGTTGGAGATGGATTTGAAGGCATTGAAAGTGTTATGTAATGCTGGTTAGTAAAGAGATACTAATTGGTACTATCAAGGTTCATTTCCTGTAGTCTTTCCTCCTTCTGCACAACTTACATGATTAAAAAGCACTGCTATCTGACATAGGATACAGTCATCATCTTGCAGCCTTTCAGCTGAGTGGGTATAAAAATATAGACATTTCAAACCCTGAATATATGTTCTTAAGAGATTTTCTGCAAGAAAACAATTTACACCTGTCCCACCCAGTGTACACCAGTCTTATTAGACAGCACTGTCGCCATAGAAAATGTGTTCTTGTATTACCAAGGGAACGAGGTGAACACCCATTACAACACAGAACGGCAATTACAGTTGCTGCCTTCATCAACAACCTATATATGTATATATATACGCATGTCCATTTCTTTGTTAATACGCTAAAATGACCCGCGCTGTAGACACAGGTGGAGTGTTTATAAACAGAATATTACATTAACATCTCTTTGTGATGTCTGGCTATGTGCTGGCTCTTCTCTGACGGCCGCCGAAAGCCCTTGGTGCAGTAGTCGCAGCGGTGGGGGTAGTCCTTGGTGTGAATAGAGATAACATGGCGTTTGAAACCTGAAGCGTCCGTACTGTTGTACTCACAATACTGGCACTGATAAACCTTTCTACCACTATGTGTCTTCATGTGCTTCTTCAGCTCGGCTGGCTGTCGGAAGCCTCGCCGGCAGCGCTTACATTTAAAAGGGAGGTCCTTAGTGTGCAAGGACAGAATATGGCGGCTAAGGGTAAAGGTGTCGGGGGCATTAAAATTGCAATGACGGCACTGGTGCACCTTGTTGCCTTTGTGTGTCTCTGCGTGTTTCTTTAACTCTGAGGGCCTGTGAAAGCCTTTCTCACACACATCGCACTGATGGGGGAAGTCCTTGGTGTGAACAGAGATGATGTGTCGTTTCAGGTCACTGGAGTTGGTGCTTTTGTGTTCACAGTGGGGGCACTGATGGGTTTTGTGGCCTTGTACCATCTCTATGTGGCGCTGCAGCTCTCGAGCGTCAGCATAGGCCTGAGGGCAGTGGCTGCACTTGAAGGGCATGTCTGCTCCGTGTTTGCTCTTGATGTGAGTCTTTAGGTTGGACTGATCCGCACAGCGGAACTCACAGTGCGGGCACTGGTATGGCTTCTCGCCTGTGTGGGTGCGCATGTGTTTCTTCAGCTCTGACGGGTGACGAAAGCCTTTGGCACACTCCACACAGACATGTGCAAAGTTTTTACTGTGTACCGCCAGCAGGTGGCGGTTAAGAAGGCCCTGCTCAGCAGTTTCATACTCGCAGTATTTGCAGTGATGTAGTTTGGGCTCTCGGTCCTTGACAATAAGCTTATCTGATCCGAGCGGACTGGACTCGTGGAAACGCCGAGTGTACTCTGTGTATTCAGGAGAGCGCTCACTGTTGTGGCTCAGCAGTTTGTGGCTCTCCAGGTGATTGTGGAAACTGATTTTCTTGTTGGTTGTAAAGTCACAGTCTGTACACTGATACTTCTTTTTCAGAAGATGATCAGGGTGGTTTTTCATGTGACATTTGAGGAAGCCTCGAGAGCGGAACTTTTTTCCACAAATGTAACAAGGGTAAACAGTCAAAGGCATCCCGTCAGGTCCGATGATAACGGCTACAAAAATGGAAAACAAAATTCAGAAAATGGTACGAGACTATTCAACGTTAGGAATGTGCCACCAGAGGTGGTGGTCAAAAGGCGGTTACATATCTAGACTTAAATAGTAAATAAATAATAAAACTTTGACAAACCAGTGGAAACATGTTGCTGTTGCATAATCCATACCTGTCTGACACTGACGCGTGTCTCCTTTCTTCTTTTTCTTAGGTTTGGGTTTAAGGACTCGATTAGTGTTAAGTCCCTCTCGGATTTGAAGAAAAGGTGTAGTCGTGCCATTTTTAACCTGATCAATGGTGTTAGCTAAAGAAATAACAACACACCATCGTTGCCACTTTAATAGCAAAATAATTTATATCAATATTTTGTATAAATTGTAAATACATACTGATCTCATCTTCGTCATCGTCATCACTGTCATCCTCATCTTCCTCCTCTTCTTTTGGTGGATTTTTAACAGCCATGTAGACCATCTTATCACGGCCAACTCCTAACCGGCCTGATGAGGCGGCCTCCAGGTCAGGATGGCCATTGTGATAATCGTCTTCTGTTATCACCTCTGTCCCCCCTTAAAAATAAACAATCATTATCAACAAACCTATAGTACATCTAAGTTATATTCTTCATAAAAATATTATTATCATTAAATCACTCACCTAAATCATCATCAGCTTCAGCTTTAAAAATATAGACTTTGATGACCTCTGAGCCATCCTCATCTTTGGATTCTTTGTCCTCCAAGACTTCTGTGCTGATTTCAAGAGGAGTGTCACCAATGTCCAGCTTTTCTCCCACCTCATCCACTAAAACAAATTAAATGATTAGATTTTTTGCAACTAAATAATTCTTGAGAGATAGACAATAATCTAACATACAGGAAATCATGAGGTAATCCTCAGAGCTACTTTGTGCATCATCATCTTCATCGGTCTGAAGAGGAACAGCTGTAGTTTGTAACTGTTCGTGGATAATGGTTTCAGCGTTGGCCTCTGTTACCATCAAACCCTCTGACACCAACTGATGATCCAAAGTGTTGTCTTGGTGCTCTGAAAGCAGCTCTGCCACAAACACCTGGTCTGGCATGTCATCATGGTGGCCTGAATCCTGAATAAGGTCTGAAGTTAAGACATGGTGGTGATGTGAGTCCAGAGCCTCCTCAATGGCAACTTCTGTTCCAAGGATGTTGTCAGGCATAATGACACTGTGCTCCGGTGGCCCCATGTCCTCACTGCTCATGTCATGGCTGTCCACCCCCTGTGACTGTAGGCTTTCCACATCCACCTCCAGACTCTCCACCACTTCCGCCTCCAGCCCCTCCACCTCCACTTCCTCCTCCAGCCCCTCCACTACATGAGCCTCCAGCCCCTCCACAACATGAGCCTCCAGCCCGTCCACGTCCACATCAGTGTCCAGACCTTCAACAACATGTGCTTCAAGTCCTTCGACCTCCACCTCTCCCTCCAGGCCCTCCACTACTTGGGCTTCCAGCTCCACTACCTGAGTCTGCAGCCCCTCTACCACACTCGCCTCCAGACCATCGACATCTGTGTGTAAGCTCTCCACGACTTCAGTCTCCAGTCCTTCAACCACTTGTGTCTCTAGGCCCTCCACTTCTAGACCGTGCTCCAGGAGGATGCCCTCGTCAGTCATGACATCAGAGAGAAGCATTCCCTCAGGCACTGACACGACAATGTGCTCACCGTCGATGTGAGCCAGACCCCCCATTCCTGCAACTACAAAAACAAACTATGAAAATAGCCATCAATTATTTAAAATATTTAATTAGAATTGGCACACCATGACGACACATCAAATATTTTTATAGTTATAAACCAGAGGTCGGCAAACTATGGCACAAAACCCACATTGTGTAAAAATACGCAGTGGCACAGGCAACAAAAACAGACTGGTGAACACTTGCTGCTGCAGCTCAGAGCCAAGCTGAATGGCAGTTCTCTTAAGACTGTCAATTGTCATAAGGATGCATGATAAATAGTATGGTGAATGCTGCAAAGTTAAGTTACTTATTTATACAACTAACCGAAGTCTTGCATGATCATAGTATGGGGCATCTTCAACTCTTGTGTGTGTAGCTCCAACACTCCTCCTCCTTGGTCCATGTTTAATACAAAAAAGACTAAAACAAATACTCATATTATAATTTTGTACAAATGCTACAAACAACAAAGTATTAACTTAAACAAACCTTCACATTTGACCTGTTCCTCAGAGGCAGCAGCTGGGTTTTATTCACTTTCCCCCATCAAGTCACCAAATGTTTAAAGTTCTGAGGAAAAAAAACAGATTACAGTCATTATTTCATTACACACTGAAGAAATCAATTAATTAACTCAAAACACTTCTTAATTATTGGTTTGTGCTTAGGACAGTTTCCTAAGAAGGAACCCCGTCAGAGTTGTTGACAGTTGGCTCCATCCATTGCTTTATGGGAGTACTACAGGGAAAGCTTCATAAAGAGGTGCACCTGGAGCTGGTTGGTCTTGATGGCAGGGGCAGACAGGAGAACGCTGTGGTACTCACTTCACAATTAGACAGCCTGTGGAGCTTTTGTGGTGCTGACAAGCAATTGAAATTGAGGGGTATATCTCAGTCGTCTAAAGACTGGTAAATATGCTTAGAGTTAAAATCTGCAGTGGTCGCACTGTGTTGTAAATAGTGATACCTGGATAAGCTGGTCTGAAGCCTCACGTTTACTTTATTCTTAACAATTTGCATGTGACAAAAATCACAGACTGGTTTTAGGTCGCCAGTGAAAAGTACTGCAGACATTATGCAATGCATAAGGCGGCTAACGCCCTCCACCTACAAAAGCTAACTAGCACCATGCTAAAACTGTCCCTCGGCGCCATTTTGTTTTAGCAAAACCGCTAAAACGCATGACGCAAGATATAACATTAATCGGTTTTGGGCAGCTTCTTTTAAACCAATGCAACACTGACAGAGCATTGAAAGTGTGATTTTACAATACAATTTATGATTTAGGCATGAGGTCGACAATGTTCAAACTAAACCTACGATTGACAGTGCTAGCTAGCTTGCTAAGCTAGCTGAAGCTGCTGTGCCGCATTATCTACCATGTTGTTTTTCGAAAAGGCTGAAAGAGGCCCGCTACGGCCGACTGGGCCCTTGTGTCTTAATCAGCATGCTTTTTCTAATAGAACTGAAATATTTTACCTGACAGTGTCGTCTTCTGTTTCTAACGATGTTATTCTTTCTTCTTGGTTTTGTCTGTTATTGTTTTGGTTTATTTTTCACGGTAAGCTAAGTGCGGCCTGCAGTTTTGGATCCCCGGGCGCTCTTTGCTAGGCCTCGGCCAATCAGCTTGCGTCCTGGAGGAGAGGGAGGGCGGGGGAGACAATGCGTGGCCTCGTTTACCGCTGATCCCTTACCATTTGCGTCATGCATAAGAGAACAGAATTACATTATCAGCCATTTTCACTTTCCACATGTGTTTACTTTTTATGTTTTGGTGCAAATATCGCAGGAGGACCTTGTTTCGCACTAATGGTTGTTTTGCTGCCCCATGGTTCAGTAGTGTAGGTTATGAAGGCCTGTAGGCCATTTTGTCACGGGGGGTGTAGCCAATTTTCGCGAGTTGGATCCTCATCCGGAGAGTGGAACTGCGGATAACTAGTGCAATTACACAGAATTTCTGTAGGCCCAAACCACTATTACAAACATTCTCACACACAAATTGTTTCAAGATAAACTTTATTACTACTCAGAGCAGCTGATTTCAAGAGGCACACCACTTGAGGGGTGAATATGTAAGGCAAAGGGCCTTCACAGTTTCTTCTGTATACAGACATCCTAAAATGGAAGCCTTTAAATTCACCTCAGAATTACAGTAAACTTTCTATTGAAATAGAAATTCAGAAATGTAGCTTTCAAACATATTGTACTTTCAAATAAGAACTTTTTCTTGCTGACCTGCACCTTGGCACAAACCCTAAGTTAGTGGGTTAATGGGTAATAAGGGCAGTGTAATTTCAATTAGTCACATAATTTTATGACTATTTTCACAATAAGCATGACTCATTAACAAAATCACACATAATGTGTGGGGAATAGGAAACAGGAAGATTTGTGAAAACATCCACATGATGCAAAGTTAAAGGAATGAAACCTAAACATGCAACACCTTCAAGTAGGAAGTCACACAGAAATTAGACAAATTATCAACTTCATTTTAAAGCAATCTTCATCCGTACAAGTAATAAGAACCTTTACAATCCCAGCACATTGACTTTATACTAAAAAAAAAGTCCAATAGGAAGTTTCAATTGGTCTGTGACAATGTGCCTCACCTACTACACAATATCACTAGAGTGGGTTCACAATGTTTCATGCAAAGGAAATGTGTAAATCTATTGCCCATCTGAAATGAGGGACCAAGAGGTTTAAAGGATGGTTTGACACAGTTTGCTCAAATAAAATTATTAGGGCATTTAAGACAGAATAGATATCCTTCATCAACAGAAACTTAGTAGCAGCCATCTTTCCAGGCTTCATCTGAAATTTTTGTAATACCCATAGACCTGTTAAAACAAATAGTCAGTTACCATCCAGAACATAATTTTACATCGAATCCGTATAATTTATATTAGCCTACATGAAAACCATACCTTCTGGGGTTGTGTGAGAATGTACTTCTTGAGGGTGCTGATGATGCATTTGGTCCTCGACCCATGCCTGTTCTGGTTGTTCCAATAGTGGGTCTTCCAGGAATGTAGGGTCCACCATTTGCAGAGCTTGGGGACTGCACTCTCCGTCCCCCTGCAGCAGGCGGGCCTTGAATTACAGGTAAACCTCTGGAAGAGTGGCTGCCTGACATGGGACCTACTGCTTTAACAGGGGTTCGCAGTGAAAGAGGAGACTGGCCATTGCAGCGAATGCGACCATTTGTCATACCTATGATTAAAGGACATAAAATGGTAATAATGGTGGATTTACTACTACTACTACTACTACTACTACTACTAGTCATCATCATCAATAATAATAATATTGTTGCTACTACTACTAAATAAAGGGCAGAATTTGAATAAAAAAAATCTCAAGGCAACATTTTGCAGAGAATAAATCTCGATAATTTACTGTCACATTTTTCTTATTTCTAACTTTCAGAGTTTTTCTGTCCTATTGTAGCCACAGCTGCCATTGCTCACACTGATGGAAGTGAGGCTGCCAATCTGCACCATTGGCCCCCTCCAACCACCACCATCACTCACACACACATCACTTTCATACTAGGCAATGCAAGTCAAGTGCCTAAGGACACAATGGCAAAACTTAGAACAGAATTGATCCTCCAACTTTCGGGTTGGGGGAATACTGCTCTAACCACTGAGCCACTGTCACCCATTAGACATTTGGCATCATGCAGTAGTAAAATTGAGGTCAGGTGTAGTATAACAATGTACTGGTTTTCATCACAACTGGAGTGGGTGACAAGAGGGTTACCTGTGGAGGGGGGGTTGGAAAGGTGGGACATGCGATTGCCAGAGCTCTGGAGGTTAGCCTCCATGCTACGGCTGTTTCTGACTGCCTCCAGTGAACGAAGGCTAGTGCGGGGAGCCAGATTTGGCATGCTGTGCCTCAACTCTTCTGGAACCACATTATACACCACAAAATATAAAGGTTTTCATAAGAACAGTCATAGGTGTTGGCTATCATAATATCTGACATGTCTGTATTCTAAATCTTATAACTTACCTTCACTTTTGGCAAATTTGAGAAGTTCAGCACTTGGACCCTGAAGAGATCGTCTAGGAGTCCTTGTGCGTGAAGCCCCCAGACGCACATTGTATTCTTGGCCGTGGTTGGAAGTTGAAGGTGACTGGCATCGGGGTGAACTGAGGGGTGAGGGGGTAAATCGATGGTGCCGTGGCGGCAAAGAACAGAATTCATCTTCATCTTCAAGACTGTAACTATCAAACTCCTGGTCACTGTAGTTGCCACATCTGCGCAGTGACTGCAAAGATGTTGTGGAGCTGCGACGTGATGCAGAGGCTGAGCTGGATGCATAGTCTTGCCTTAAACCTAACCAAAATATATTTTTTAATAAAAAAATAAAATGGTCAAACAATATTATTATGGCACATGTTAGTGCCATCATGTAAAATATATACTCACTTTCTTCTTGAAGCCGAGCCATGATCTGAACATCGGTAAGATCTTGCAGCTTATAGCCCATGGAGATGGAGTCGTCTGATGTGCTTAGCTCACTATCAATAGAGGACTGTGAGCTCAAAGCAGAGTGCACGCTTGCGCCTGTTGACAGATTTACACTCAATAGCAAATAAAATAATTTACTATATTATTGAGTATATTATAACTGTGACAATAAGCTGATAATACCATAGACTGTATAAAGAAGTGGACTAAGAGTGTGAGCGTTAGCTCCACTCAAATGAAACTCGCAATGCTAGCGGTTACAGGGGTGAATTTGGAGCCAGGCTCTATATTAGGAATATGATTTTGTTTTTACTGACAAAATAGCAGAAAAAATAAAAAGGATCATGAAGAGCGGGTTAATACGGACATTCTTAGAGCAAAATGATGAGACACACAGCAGCAGTTATGGAGAGAGGGCCGGAAGCATGCAAATTTCTCATTTGGAATGCAGCGGTTGCATGTTAGCTATGTCCATTTATATATACAGTTTATGGATAATATCAATTTAAATCACTCAGGGTCTGCTAATTAAGTAAGACCAAACCATGCAAAAACATTAGCTCTCCAAGGGGCCACCAAAAGCACTTCAGTGCACACACAGACACATAGAGTGACCTACATTCATACAATAGTTGCTGTTCCCACACATGTAAAGGCAAAGAAATGTGTTAATGTCATGCCCTACCTGAATTGCCACTGGTTAGTAGGGATTTGTTAGTTGATTTGTGGTACCCAGGAGAGATCAGGCCTGAGCCAGCAGAGCCCGTCTCTGCTGAAGGGCTGCTGTACATGCTTCTCCACCGAGTAGCTGCAGAACAAGCAGGAAGTGATAGAAAGAGAATTTTAATATGAAGCAATAACACTAAAAATGTTTAATAAATATCTTTTGGTCTTAAAATACATTGAAATAAAGCTGACCTGCATTACTAAACTGTTTCCAGGGCTGCTACCATTAACAAAGGAGAGCTGACCTGGGGGAAGGTAATCCAACCCAGTTCATGACTTCATGGTGTTACTGAACTCTAGTGTGAATAGCTTTGTTGTTGCTGAAGTCATGAGTAGGATAGAAAAGTAAATATTAGCATATGTTCTCAGCAGAAATGTGTCAATTTACATTTCTTAATTTGAATAGGACAGTGCATTCGGAAATAATATACCAGCATGTGCACATGGCTGATTCACCGCCATGGGATAAAGACATTACACAGTACAATAGAATATACAAGTTTAAGCAGCAAAAGAATGCAAGAAAAGATGATGCGAGCAGTTTATAGTATAGTAATACTTGTTTCACAAATGTGGAAAATATTTCCTTTCAAATATTCTTAGAAAACAATGTATAGCTTATATTTTCTCTGATCATTCTTTACTGTTCCATCAGCAGCAGTGTTTTTTGTCCTGTATAAATTTTTGCACCTTTTTTACTTGTCAGTTGCCATGTTTATATGTAACCAGAATATATGTCTCTTGTACAGGAAAAGCATATAGTCTTTGTTTCCTGCCTAGGTAATCAATTATTGGCATTGTGTTTGAAGTGCTTTTAATTTCAATCATGAACTTTTTAAAAAATATATTTTATGTTACACCAACCCAAACTGTGTGAAACTGGCTTTTAGAAACTCTCCCCCTAGTGCTAGTGTCCTAGTTTCTTTCCTTGATTATGATTTTTGCTTCTTACTTTGGTCCAAACGGTTGATGAGAGTCCGACATGCCACTTCAGTGTCTGGGCTGCGATGGTCAAGAACTTGCCGACACCACTTTAATGGAGACTCTGGGCCTGCATCTGCTACCTGCTTTTTGGGGGACACGTACAACCTGTAAGGAAAACACAGCACATGGGTTAGAGATGTGTCAATTCACCATCCAAAAGAAACTGTTATTATAAAATAAA
>NW_026571207.1:21726277-21841277 GCF_026225935.1 Boleophthalmus pectinirostris
AGTCATACAGTGATATTATTACTGCTTTACCTTTAAACACAAATGTGTGTGGACACTCACCAGCAGAGACGGAGCGTACAATGACAGGTCTCTGGCTGCCTGCGATGAAGCCGAAGCCTTGAGTGGGGTGTCTCTTGATAGTAACCTGTCGAGCTGAGGGAGGACTTAGGGTGCCACTGTCCATACCATCTTGGCCCTCCTCTAACATTACAAAGCTGCAGTGGAAATGTAGCACACAGTATTACCATGTCTTGTAGCCAGACCACAACTTTCCAAACAAAGTAGCATTTTTGCAGAAATCAGTTTTATCTGATTGATCTGGAATAAACCCAAATTGCTTTTACCCCTTGGAAATACAACTGTAACCCTCTAGGACAAGTCTAATTATTATTTGTTTTAAATATTAACTGACTGACCAAGCTGACACCTGTTGAGTTCAATTCTAATACAAGATACAGATGAAATCATTGACAGTTTTGTTATTGGTCATTATGCTTTTTTCTTTCATTTTTCAGGTCCAACTAATTTCAATCTGTTATATGGTTCCCTGTGGTGTTTTAGCAACAAAAGTTTCTGCCAATATTTAAGATCTTGTGCCAACTCTTAAATAGCGTAATGGCCTGAAAACTGTATTAGCTGTTTCCAGTTGTCCTGCTTCCCAACATACCTGTCATATGCATTTGTGTGTCCATCCTGGACTTTTGCCATCCCCTGGGAGGAGAGAGCAGCATGGGACAGGGCTTCACTGCAAAGACGACTCTCTTTGTTGCAATCATTCACCTGAATGGAAAGAAGAAAGTACAAGTATTTTGAACACACACTTTGTCTTTTGCTGATGCCAGAAGTGTGAGGCATCACCTGAAAGCACAAGTGTGAGTGAGTTGACGTGGGTATTTGTTATGAAGGGAAATGTGTCCAAGTGTGAATCGTGAGTAGTCCTTTTATTCGCTCATGCTATTTGAATACTGACAAACCATTTAGATGCGTATGTCATCATGAATGGTCTAAAAATTAAGGCAACTAAACAGTTCACAGCCACTCATTTTTATGCACTGTTGAAACCAAATACCCTTCTGAGCTCAAACTGTCAATACACTGCAATCATATAGGTGCCACCTGTTGTCAGTGACAACAGTGGCTCATTTATAATTCCACTGGTGCTCCATTGATCCTTGATCATTGAACCTTGTGCCATGCTATTAGAGATACAGGCTGATGGAGGCTATCTTAAGCTTATAAAAGTCCCTACTTTGAATTCTACTCTCAACAATTATCCTAAAAGATTGTTCTAGAGTAAAGCCAGCAGCCCTTAATATTTATCTCTCTCTCCCTCCAGAACATGTTTGATTGGATCTTTAAGGAGGACCCAAAACCAGCCATTTATCAAATTTTTGTGGATTAAAGCTGCCAGTTACTCCACCGTTCTCTTTAAAATAACATAGTAACATACATTCAGTCACTGGGTAACAACAAATACAGCCCAAACACACAGAAACAAAGAACATAAAATATAAGTCAAAATATTCTGTAGACATTTCTGAGTTCAAGAAAGTGTTACATTACAATACAATGTGCAATATCGTACAATCAGGCAGTACATCTAATAATTTGCATCAGTGGTACATCAGCTCTTTATTTTTGATGTAGCATAATCACAAGATGATTTTTATTTAAAAAAAGATTGAGAAAGACTGAAGAAATGTGAGCAGTGAATAATGTTTCAGTTGAGATGTTGCTCAGATAAACAGACATCTAGCAGCGGGGCATCTTTTTTACTGAGCAGTGAGGAGCTCAGAGAAGAGTCCCCCAAGGGCATCAGCAGGCCCTGTCGTCTCTATGGTTACTGCAGTTGGTACAGTGTCTTGGGTCTGGTCGAGTGTTGGTAGGTGGATGACAGTGAAATGGGAGGAAACGCAATAGTAGTGGGCACATGCCAGTATTTGGGTTCTGGGCATCAGAGCTATGCATATACAAACTGTGACCTTTAGACTCAGTCGCCATGATTTGCATTGTAATGGGTATATCTCACATTAGCAACCACAGCTAATTAAAGTAGCTTTGAGGATTCTATTATCCATGGGTTTCAGCTTCCTGCTATATGCAACATTTTGAGGACTTTTTTTCCATTCAAAAGGTATAATTCTTAGTTTTAAATTGTTGATCACTATTGTAACCTATGGATAGGGCTTGGTGATATGATAAAAAAAAGTATCACAATTTAATTTCCTCATACAGATCAAGTTTCAGTTGTATTTTCTTATTTTAAAAAAGGAAACTGTCAAATTAATTTCCTGGACCTTCCTTTTTAATCATTGCCAGTGACATAAAAATGTAAACTTTCTTTTGTAAAAATGTGAACTCTGCTGCAAACCACATGCTTCTACTGGCAAAGGATTGGCTATCGACCCCTCAATTAAAAAGACCTGATCATTAATGATTAGATGTTACTGAATCTTAATTTTGATTAAATTTCATTAAATGTACAGTATGTATAACTTTTTCAAGGTAGCAGGTCACTTGCATGATTCCATGGAAATAAGAAAGTTAAAACCATACTTTAGAACTTTCTGAGTTAAGATAAATTTTATGGCAAAGGTTACAACTGCAGAGCCCTGTTATGAAATATATCTGTTTTGTTGTAAAATAAACTGCTGATAGACAATTAAAAGTGAAGAGTTGTCTCTCTATACTCTTAGAGCCAAAGTCTGCTCAGATCAATAAATTCAATTCTGGCCCATTTACTTACTGAATATGAACAGATTTGTATTTTTATGTAGAACAGCAAATAAGCAATAGATAATGTAGAGTTATTGCTTACGTTTGGGGCTTGGATTACAGCAGCAGTACAGTTATGGTTCAGTGATTTCTCTGTTAAAGTGGGTTCATGTGGCATTGTTCAGGTGATAAAAAGTAGCTTTACTGATACCTGGCCACATTGGACAAAATAGTGCTCATTTCATATGAGTAAAGCATTTCTCATTTGTTCACTGCCAGGTTTATTACAGACTTCTGCAGAATTACTTAGTGAAAAATAAGGGTCCCACTGATTCTTATGAGAACTGTATGAGCCCATGAAAAAGGCAAATCAGTTTGAAGGGGAAACAATGAAAAAAAAAAGTCGAAGCTAGTAAACAAATATTCAGGATGAGGACAGGACGATTAACCAAATAGAGAACTCATATTTTGTTTTGGGTATTTCAAAAAAAAAAAAAACTGGGTGAGAAACTATATTAATTGTGCATCGGTGCAAGCGTTTGACTAATCCTGTTAAATCTTGTTTTTTGAGCCCCAAAGACACCACACACATCAACATAATCTGCATAATCTTGATATTGAAATGTTAATGCATCTGTAGACAGCAAACATTTATATAAATCTAAACGTAAGTCAAGATGGGTTAAATATGGAAAGCTGATATTGTACTGAATGTTTACAAATATAGTAAATGTCCTGCGAGTAAAACACGGAGGCGGACCAAAACAATTATTTATGCATTCAAGGTAAGTAAATGCAACATATTTGTTTGAGCAACATTATTCATAGTTAATTAGTTAGACTATTCCCACGCACAAGAGTTGCAGCTTAGGCTTCGTGATACCAAGTCTCCAATGTAGATGCTTAATTATGGCTTAATGGGAATTAAAGGGACTATTCCAGTGATAATTACTTTGGTACTTTTAAATGACACTGAATTACCAGGATACTTGCTCTGCAGATGCTAAAGGAAATCTTCCTTACATTGCTCTTGCACTAACTGTTAATTAATGGTGTCTGGCGAATGACTCAATTAACAACATAATTTGGAGTTACTGTAAATATTCAACAGGTATAACCAAAAATAACAAGAGGAATGCAGTGTTAACAGACTGTGTAAAAAAACCTGATCTGCAGTTTTATGCAAGGTTTTTAATGCTGACAGGTCAAAATAAAGCTTGATTAAGACAAAAAATATAGTAAGCATAACAATGGAGAAGGTTCATTTATCAACATTTACATTTACTTTTATATTATTTATACTTTTTATATTATTTTGCTATTGGTATTGTGTGTAGTGATCTTTGGATAATTTGTCCTGCTGCTATAATTGAAGAAAATGCATTGCAAAAAGCAGTGCTAATGCAAGTTGTGTCACTAATTTTAAGTGGCAAATTTTTTGGATCATTTTCAAAAGCAAGCAATATGTATTTCCAAGAGTTATCATCATCTAAGTTCAATATAAACGAAAAACTAATTTGGAGTTTAGCAAGCATGTGAGGGGCCTGAGAGGGCTACTCCTAATGAAGTGTATTCAGTTTGCCTGTTATTTTTAAACTGTATTTACCAATCCCCCAAATTCTCTATTAACCAGATTTTGGTTTCCTCACAAACAAGCAATTAAGTTTTGTTTTCTTAAACATTAAACTTGTGGGAATAGTACCAAGGCAAACAGTACTCCTAAACAGGCATAGATTTAGTTCCAGACTACTGATTTACAGGGATTTTAAAATACACCCATAATGCTTACATAGAATAGACTCTGTCAACATGTTTTCTTAATGTTAATCTGTAGTCTTACACTCAAGTGGTCACTAATTGCACAGCCTTGTAAAACCTGACTGTAAAAATTACTCGATGATAAAAACACTGCACGACAGTAGCAAAACCAAGTTATACTTATGGAAAAAGTCAGTGTGTGTATTTGAATATGAAAAGATGCAACAGGCCCAAATCTACATATCGCAGAAACTTCAATCCATTAAAAAAAAAAAAAAAAAAAAGTTTGAGTACTGGTTGCCAGCATATATCAAATGTAACAAATCCTGAATCTGAAAAATCCTGTTAGGATTATGAAAGAGTCAACACTGTAATCTCGCTCAGTGTGCTGTGAAATGGGCTTTCTGGACAAAGACTGAACTGTCAAACTATCAAAATTATTGACCTGTGTTTTCTATGAGCTAAACTTCATGAATTATTTGGAGTTGGTGAAAATGGCTTTTCAGTGTCACAGACAAACTCTAGCATTGAGAGAGCCAATCAAATACCGCCATCGGCACTGGGCCTAATCCTCTCCTCTCTGTAAATGCAGCCAGTCTGAACGTAGCCGACGGAAAGCATTCAATTCCAGGCTAAAGGAAGTCAGGTCAAAGTCAGCAGTGGCCTTTCTCGCTGATAAAACCTTTATTGTATATGCCATTTACAAGACCTTAATGAAATGGGCCCTTGGACTGAAGCTAGAGGAAGCTCACATTCCTTTTCTGTATTTTTTAAATGCCGTGGTCTGATCCTTGCACCATCCTCAAGTTCAAGTAAAAAAATATTTTATATGTATTCTTTCTATATTTAATATTGTCTTTGCTTTGTTTTGGCTTGGCGCTAGCACCGCAAACCAACAGCTCAGGCCAGTAAATATAATACGGTGAGAAAGTCCAAATATGGCATAATGCAGCATCATTGAAATTGTAATGTATATATAGTATATAGATAGACAGATAAAAATGCATAGCATTTTTGTACAGCTCCAGACCAGAAAGTATAGAAGTTAGAACATCAATCTATCTACCATTTCAGAAGAGTTTTTAGATTCTGGTGTACTCATATTTGTTTCTCAACAATCAAATTGTCTCTGTCCCCCACATTTCTCTGAGATAGCCCCTCTCTGTGTGATCCTCTTTGACACAGCAGACATGCAGAGTCTGCAGTGCTCCCTGAAATAAAGTTGCAGCTGTTCACTGCTGTCTGGTAGCCTTACTACTAGCATCCACCCGACGGCTTCTTTCATGCACACAAACGGCTGTCCCAGTTTGACCAGATGGCAACCATTTAGCAAAGCGCTGAGTTGTTTCTTCCCTCACTTCCAGACTTATTGCACACCTCGATCGCCTCTGTCTTTTCAAGTTAATCTTTGCCCGCTCCTTCTGTCAGTGCCTGCATTGGTCTGTCTCCGCCCCTGCTCCCAAACATCCAGTGTCCATGGGCTCTTTTGGGAAGGGATTGTTGCCGTAGGTGATGGCGACAGCTTGAGAGGTGATTGATGCAGCAAGAATAGAGGATGTCAGGCCTTCAGGCTGTAACTCTGTGTGCCAATTGTCTCCTTATTTTGGTCTTTACCCGTTTGCCCGATGCTCCTTTGTTCCCAATATAAAATCTTACAATAAGTGTTCAAACTATTGATGTATGAATATCCTCAGCAGGTGGTTACACAATAAGAAGTTATTAAGCCAGTCTTAAGCCTAAATAAACCACCAAGGGAGCAAATTCAACTTAAATAACACATGATTGCATAAAGGATTTGTTGTAGAAACCAGAAGCAAAGATGTGCAAACATCTTATGGTAAATAGTAAACAGGCCATCGTGGCTTATGTATTAATTCTCCTATTTACAACAGTGCATGGATAAAAGTAGTTTTATAATCCAAGCTCTCTACTTGTGGAGCTTTGTTAAACAAAGGGTTATGTCGGATAACCTGCACAATAAACACAAAATATTTGCAGCACAGTAAAAAACTATTTAATAAAAAAAACTTTATTAGTTTGGGTTCAAAATAAAGTAGCAGTACTATATAAGCTCACAAAAATCTAAGGATACTGTATAGTTGCAAACCACATGATTTTACTGCTGCTGAATTGGCTGAATATACCTGACAATCTCTGTTATTAACCTACTGTGTTACATGAGAAAGGAATATATATTATTCAATATACCATTTTATTTTAGTGACATGTAACTAGATACAAAGTGATACAAAGTTTAAATAAAACTGTTACAAAAATGCTGTAGGCAAGCGCTTCTTCTTTGAAAGGCTTAAGAATCTTCTGCAGAACTCTGTGGACTTTGGAGCCAATGTGACTTTTGTTCACAGCCACAACAAGATGCCATGTCTATTCCATTCCCTCTTCCCAGATTCTATTAAGCACCAAACACAGATGGAAAACACACCCCTATCTTTTTAGATTTCAATTTGGTGGGTCTCTAACTTTGTAAACTCAGTGGCGTCTTATTGTCCTCTCTCTGCCTCTGACCCTCCTCCTCTGAGTCATTTTGTCTCGGTTTGTATCTCAACCAAGACAAATGAAGATGAATAGTCTCAGGCAGCCTTTAGCTTGCTATATCTTACAATGTTATCTGAAGCCTATTAACACAAATGTCAGCCACCAATGATTAATTCGTGTGTCTCTCTAATAATCAGTTTAGGCTCGTATGGAGATAAGGCGACACTCTTCTGTCTACTCACACTGTTTTTCTGCATTTATAATTGAAATTAGATGACATGGTTGCTAGTGAGAGTGTCAAGAAATTAATGTGTGGGCAGAGATTGGCTGGCAATTGGGAGGCTTAGCATAGAACATGTCTGGGAATTAAATGACAAAATGCTTGGCACACTGTAACACTAATAGATGATCATGAAAACAAAGATCAGTATGAGGTAACGACACAATATATGATTAAACAGCTAACATCTGTTCCTGCACACGCCACAAGGTAACTCTAGCCACTCTGCAGCTCTACCTCATTATTAATGCTATCATCGCACCCCATGACCTTCACCACTACATGAAAATTAATTTCCCCACCTTCCTGAGAGCACCGTCTGCAGACTGGCTTAACCCCAGCACCCCACAGCCAAAGAGAAGCAGCGTGCTGGCTGGTACTGCAAATGTCTATGCTGAGGGTCAAAGGGTAAAGCCACACATCTCTGTGGTGATAGCCCCCTCTGTGTCATGACTTCATTTGTATTACTGTATCTGTATGTGTAGAAATACATGTGACCCTTGCGTGTTCTCAGTGTAATTATTTTTGAGGGTTTAATCTTACACCAAGAATGTCACTGTCAAATCAGGAGGTTTGAAAAGGACTGCTCCCTGTGGTCATCCATCATGTAGACTGTGGTTCATACGTCAAACTACATTGTATTAGAGGTCACAGATAATTACTTGGCAATGGTTTCTTAGGCTGGTCCTTTACCTGTCCTTTGTTTTTGACAATGTGCAAATGTAGTGTAACATAAGAGTGTTTAAATGACACATGCCATGTATCAAAATCAATCAGACAGAGCGCTGGTCCAAATAGACATAACACATCCATTCATAAAACAAGCACATACATTCATTAACATTAACACATAATAAATTGTAAACCGAAGCTATTTACATGGCATATTATTATTTTTACAATGTCATCTAACTTGAAATGTGCAGATTCAGCTTGACTTATTAGTGTAAACTGGATTTCCCTTAATCAGCTACTTTGATACAGAATTTGAATGTATTGTGAAGTTTTAGAAATACCACTCAGGCAACTTTGACATGATATGCCTTCTCGAGATGGTAACATGCCCTGTAATTCAGTATTTCACAGCAGGATGTCCAAACAGCAGTGCAGCATGTCTCTAAAAGATGAATTTGCTTTTTTAAGTCAGGAAAGCCTTAAACAACCTTAGGCTGTACTAAAGATTCTTCAAAAAGTACTAGCATTACTGGTGTTAAGTGACGTTACTAAGATATTCCCTGCTGTGTCAGTGTAAGCATCTGACCCGTTTATCTTGTGATGTCTGCTCATTTTGCCTGTAACGATATGTGGATCTCATATATTATATGTCTTGCATGATTTATGAGGTTTTTCATATTTAATTCCTACATAGCTGCATCTTTGGTGTATGCAGACAGGCAAAACTCATCAACATTCAAGGTCTTTGGCAAAAAACATCACTCTTGGTCCCCTTAAAATTCATGTACAAGGGTTGCTCAGATACTAATCAATACTAAAACTAGTACAAAAGTGAATTTGAACAAGCATCAGTGCTAAACTTTGATTGCATTTATCAGCAAACATTTTTCAATCTACATCAACACACACAGACACACATGGGATATTAGGAATGAACTGATCCTGCTTTTTCAGTTCCAATACCAATTCTGATAGTAGAGCTTTAAGTATCTGCTGATACCTGATATCATGCAATACCAGAGCAGAAACTGAAAACAGCATTTATTTCCTTTAAACAAAAATAACATAAGACAGAATTATCCAAAGGTGTTATGTAGCTGTTATTTATCTCTGACGTAACAACAGAAAAGCTTTGTATAAATACAAATTCACAATTTTCTGGGCCAACTACAACCAGTAAATAGTCTTATTACATTAGTTTATCTGTCCAACCAGGATATCACCTGAACTGTTATTTCGAAGCGGATATCTGATCCAGCAAAATTTTCAGTATCGGCGCAGATATCTGATACCAGTACCGGATCAATGCATCCCTAAGAGATATATTACGTAAAATAACCTTTTATATGAGCTTTGAAACCAAGTTTGAAACTTTAGAATTACAAAGCAGAGTTCTTACTCAACTTTGGCATACCTGCATAGACAACTATAAAAAAGAGTGCATAGTAATATATGGGCGCATCATTGCAGAGCCAGTCCAGGACTTTAACTGGCTGGGTTGGACAAACAGATGTTCCATTTTACCATCTCTGCAGGTCGCTGGGCTCACGCTCTCCTCTCGATAAAGGTGGATGAGGTTAAGAAATGCAATTCATCCATGTAATAGCCTCTTACAACTTTGAGCACTTGCGAGCAGTAAAGGGAAATATTTATGGAGGGCAAGGAGCAGACTTTAATGCTGTCCAGAGACTGCATCACTCCTGTAGAGGTCATAAATATTCCTGCAAACATGATAATAGAGTTTAATTCAAGCCAGATTGGGTTTCTCTCAAAAGCTACAATACTCAGCAAAAGAAATCAAATATTCTAACAATCTAATTTAAAACTATTCTGAATAATTCCAATAGCTTTTTTGTCAGAACATATTACCAGTTTTACAGCCTTTAGCAGTCAGGGCATAATACAGATCTATAGCACCAGCAGAAGGGCATTTAAACAGAGGAATGGAAGCAGCCTGTGCACAAATGTACCCGTTTGGCACAGCACCATAAATGGCATCTCCCACAGCAGTCTTTCACCATGTTGTTAACCTAAAATTAATTGCATACAGTAGTAACACATGGATGAGCACCTAAGGGGAGATTACCATGCATTAAATCTGGTTAAATTAAAGCATTTGAAAATTTATGACATGGCCATAGTTGCATTAACATGTTTATTGTGAATATACTGTGTTTTAGTATATTTATGCTATGTACAGAGGAAATGAACTCTAAACCTACTTCAATAAATAAAAATAACTGTGGCGCACTTCTTAACTAAGACAGAATTAGAGTAAAGATTGATACAGCATTGGCCATGTCAGCAGCTATGGGCTTCAGGCAGGCTACACTAGAAGCAATGGATGGAGAGAGAAGCATTATCATTCACCATAAATGCAACACCTAAAGCATTGTGCACTCAAGCTAAAATCAACGTGATACACATTTTCAAACAGAAATTTCAAAACTAAATTGAAAAAGCATGTCATAGTCCAATAAACTCCTTTTGATAAGACATTTCCCTGATGCTCACTCTGAATGTATTTTGACTCTATGTCCTGAAGCTGCAGAGGTTCCACTTGACTACATTTGATTCAGCAGTCAGGAGCATAAAGCTACAGTTAAACATGGCTGCATTATTCTCTGCCTGAAATAAACCACTTCTACAGCCCTGAGACCCACATCTGAACTACAGACTAAGACTTTTTTTTACTATTTGCTTAACCTTTTGAAAACACACAAAATGCTGTAAACACATGTGAAGTTTTAAGTGTTGACCATGGAGCTAACGCTAACACAGAGGCTAATACATCTGACCTTCAGAAAATCAATCTCTCCTTTCTCAGTTGTGTTTAAACAGGCTGCAAATGGGCGCATTATGTAAGGACCAGGGTTGGCTCTTTTACATGCACAGTGCAAATGGTGCAGCCTGCTCGCAGCCTGCCCCAGTGCCAGTCTCTCACAGATGAGAACAGAGGCAGAGCGGCCGTGACAGCAGCAGAGCGCCTCTGTCTCTCGCCTGTCACCCTTCACTGAGGCGCACAGCTCTGGGCAGCTCGCCGGCACCACATCCACACACTGACGCTCCACCGTATACTGCACCGCTATACTACTTCTGCTGCCCATCCACACAACATAAGAATGAACATTATGTGCCAGGATTATAATGGCAAAGCTATTAATTATAAATAAAATTAATAATAATAATAATAATAATAATAATACCTTCCATTTATATAGCATTTTTCAAGTGCTTTACAATAACACGCACACACAAGTGTGGTTAGGTGGGATTAAAAAACACATTGATCAGTGGTTTCAGCAGTTTGGATGTGTGGAGGGAGCATGATGTATAGTGCAGGGGCCTGAACACGGAACGCTCTGTCTCCCATGTGAACAGTGAACAGTGAGCGGAGTGTCCTGGAAGGTGTGTAGGTTTGGAGCAGGTCTGAGGGGCCTGGGTGTGGAGGGACTTGTAGGTGACGAGGAGAACCTTGTACTGGCTCCGGTATTTTGTGGGAAGCCAGTGCAGGTGGGCAAGAGTGGGGGTGATGTTTTGAGAGGGTTCGATGTGAGTGAGAACACTGTTAACAGAGTTTTGGATGTATTGAAGCCTGTCCAGAAGCTTTTGGAAAATCCCAAGCAGGACTCTGTTGCAAAAGTCCATGCAGGAGGTAATGAATGAGTGGGTGAGTGTTTGAGCAACTGAGTCCGGGAGAGATCGACGGAGGCAGGAGATGTTGCGGAGGTCATAAAAGGAAGATTTTGTGATTGATTTGATGTGGGGTTCAAAGGAGAGGGATAAGTCAAGGATGATACCCAGGTTGTGGACTATTGGGGAGGGGTGGATGCCATTGCCATGGAGCAGTAGTCTGGTGGCCACAACCATGAGCTCTGTTTTGTTGCTGTTGAATTTGAAGAAGTTGGATGATAACCAGGTCCGGAGATCGGTAAAGCAGTTGAAGAGAGACTGAGGGGGGAGATGGGTGGAAGGCTTGGTGGAGATGTAAACGTGTGTATTTTCGGTGTATGGGTGGAAATTGAGTCCATGTTTACATATGATTTGTCTGGGGGGAGCATGTAAATAATAAACACAAAGTGGACCGAGCACAGAACCTTGTGGTACACCTTGATGGATTAGAGAGGGAGGAGAGGGAAATGAACTGTTGTCAGTGGGAAAGGTATGAGTGAAAACAGGAAAGTGCAGTACTAGTCAGTCCAATGTAATTGGAGAGGCAGTTGAGGAGGATGGAATGTGAGACTGTGTCAAATGCAGCAGATAAGTCAGGGAGGATGAGTATGGTGATTTTACCTGAGTCTCCGAGGTGTCAGAGCTGGTGGGAATGTCCACCGGAGATAGAAGTCAGTTGATGGTGGAGAAAAGTAAGCGAGGGTTGTTCTGTTAATTGCTGATGATGGTGCAGTAGTGAGCTGTTTTGGGTGTATTCAAGGCCTCCTTATATGAGGAGACTTGAGCTCTGTAGGTTTGTGGACAGTGAGACCAGACTGTTTTCTTTCAAGCTGCCTACACTGAGACTTAAGGGTACATAATTCTTGAGTAACCAGTTAGTATATATGTAAATATGTAAGTGTATGTATGTATGTATGTATGTATGTATGTGTGTGTGTGTATATATATATATATATATATATATATATATATATATATATATATATATATATATATATATATATATATATATATATATATATATATATATATATATATATATTTATTTCTAATTATCTTTTAGTACTGTGGTGTTTTATAGTTTAAAGTATTTAAAGTTATGAAAATCTATAAATAAAATTATATATTTAAAACATAAGATAATGGTGTGAGGACAAGATGAGGTTCTGTTCGATATGGGTCTTCTTACAGTAGATTGAGAGACCTCCCATTGTCCCACACCTTCACCAGACTTCACCAAATATTAAATATTATGGATAAGTTCTATGTATAACTATTGTAACTTGTTTTAAGTGACAATGATCTAGTAGCTTCTTTCTGCACAATCTGGTGGTATTATTTTGATTATATTTGTTGATGATTATTGTTGCAATGTGCAGGTATCCATTATTCAAAGGCAAAACACAAAACTCAAGGCACTGTCCCTGTCATTCAACAACAAATAATCACCAGGCAAAAAAGTGAGGGGTGAAATTCTATGTGCCCATGTTACCACATCTACCCAAGCCAATTGCACCTACCCAGAGTTAAAAGATCAGTTGTTTTTAGGGTGCCTTTAGCCTGGGGTGGGCAAACTTTTTGGCTCGGGGGCCACTCGTATTTACGCTCATGTAGGGCGTATTCTGCACTACACGCTGCAACTTTAGTTTGCGTAAGTTTCAGAACACATGAAAAGTGAATGGGGTCTACTCCACCGCACACCACAAGTGAGCGTGAGTCCTGAGTGCTTAAATCTCATTGAGAAACAGAACCCAAGCCACGAGGTTACATGCATAAGCACATAAACACTCATGCTTGCAGCAAAACTAGACCCTTAAGACATTACATGCATTAAGACTTATAACACAGCATCTATAAGTGTTTTGACTTTGACTAACACTTTTTTTTATATACAATGATAAAACAACCACTAAAATATGGTATTGATAATGTTAAAATATATCACATATTGACACTGAGAGACCACAGTGAGATTTGTGATTTATGTTGCAGCCTCCCTGTAGACTGGGCATGGATGCTCTCTCCTCCCTCTCCTTACCCCCACCTTACTGTATTTGAGCTGCTGTGTGTTATTGAGTGTGCGCTGAATACCAAGTGGCATCTCCATCAGCCTGTGTAATTATCTGGCCTGCTGAAGTGCCTGGCTCCCACTGGTTAGTTTTTGGGGACAGTGTTAGTTCCTTGCTTTGGCCTAGCCACATTCCACTGCAGTACAGCCATGGGGTGTCCAGCCTTACGATCGTCCAAGTTAAAGAGTCCAATTTCCATAAAAATGACATCCGTGAAATTTGGTGCGATTGATGATGTGTGAAACCTGTATGACATTGATTTCTAGCTAGGTGCATAATATGGAGAGTGTAGAGAAATGTGTGTAAACCTAAAATCAAGCCATTTCAACAAAACATAAAAAATAAAAATAAAAAATTGAACATGGGCAAATAATTGAGGTGAAATAAATAGATAAAAGATCAACTTTGGTGCCAGAGATATATTAAAAGGAGCACTTGAGAGAAAGAAGTAGAAGATACAGTTTTCCGGTTTGAATTTACAACAAAATGTAACATGATGTGAAAGCACTTTCTGTTACAGTGTTATTGTGGTCCTGTTGTGAAGAATTGAGAAAGTATTTTTAGCCTCCTCCAGCAACCAGTATATTATGAAGGTGAACTATGTAACTTTTCTGGTAGGGGCCCCCACAAGCTCGTTTCTGTGGAGATATTATTGCTTTGCCTGAAAGGTGACACAGTATGACATTAAACTCACCTATGTTGCATTTATTAAATTACAGATATTTTAGTGCTCAAAATACAATGAAAAACATGCTTTCCTACAGTGTGTGACTCCACAGATCTGACCTGTAACTTGGCCTGGTGGCATTGTGGGTTTGCCTCCAAGATTAATGTCATAATGTGGGACATTTTAGACAAAGCAATAACATTTCCATGAAAACAAACAAACAACCAACCTTCCACCAGAAAGTTGCAAAGTGGACCTTTAATCCTAGGGGACCAAATGTAGCATACACATTACTTTCTATTACCAGTACAAATGTCATCAAAATCTGACAATTACTTCTAAAGAAAATGAGACAAAAAAAAAATCCCACAATATAACTGAGGCTGAATAATCAACCAAGTTACAAAGATTGGAATGACGTACATTTTATCTTTCGTAAATACTTGTTATAGTAATTTGCTGATTCACACTGACAACAGCAGCAGTAACTTCTTCCTCCTCTGACAAACAAACACAGCATCTAAATGAAGGAGATGGTATCTGGTCAGATTTGAATCACTATTACAGAGCAGACCTAGGCAGCGTATCACTTCATATGCAGGCCCGTGTGTGGAGGAAATGAATATAGGCCTGGCTCCTCGTGGGTTTTAATCCTGTTAATGCATCCAAAGCAAAGGACAGCACCAGGAATATGTGAGGGACTGTGATGCACATCTAAAAGGAGCTTTACTTTTCAATCGAGGCAGAACCGCTGACAGTGCGGACATGTGGCTACGGTAATTATTGCCATATGACATTCATTTGTAAGAAATAGTTAAGAATTGGAAACAGACATTAAACAAATGTTTGGGTTCTTTTTTAATAAATTTTGTAGATTTAGAATAGTTTTTGTGGTTTAAATCTTCTTAAGGATTATTGTGTCAGTGCAGTGGCATAAATTTGTTTCAAGGTATCATTTATTGTCTACATGCATTTCAACAATATATCAAACACATAAAATGTGTTATTGTGACATTCTATTTACCAGTCCAAAGCACTGATGAATTTGACTCACAGGGACAGTCTGGACTTTTGGAGATAAGCCCTCATTTCCTAGTTAGCCAGTGTGTTAGAGACATGTGGAGACACGTTTTTTAAATATTCCCTCCAGTCCCAGTATTGGTCAGTGGTCCCTGGTGCTAGGCTAGTGTGTGTCAATGGCCATAGTTAGCCTGCCACTAAAAATAGTCTTACCCACTTCACAAAGCACCAGAAGCAAATCTGTTATTACGGCAGACTATTGTTGTAAATGTCTGTGCTCACTAGGAAATGATGTCCAAAATTCCGGACTGTCCCTTTAAGTATTCAATAGGCTACTAGTAGTGATTCCAATACAAATTTTATCTTCAAACGAGAAAAAAAAAAGAAGGATGATTTGGTGATTTGATTTTAATAACAAAGTTTTGAATTATAGTTATTTATTGCTGGTATAGTTAGTACTGCACTTTTGGCCACAATATGTGATTATAGGTAATGTGCCAACCTCAGCTTCATGACAACAATTGCCTGGTCAGAAAATTTCCTGAATGTCTCTCCACACTCTTTATCTATGAGCTTTGAAGGTGCATGGGTGCGTGTATGTTGCGTGCATGCTTTCCTCCTGCTTTACGCCCACTTTAGCCCTGTTGTAGACCTGGGTTGGTCCTGTTCTAGTCCAGGTTTAGTTTCAGGTTGTGTTTAAAACCTTTGCCAAATTAAAATGAAAACCACTGCAAAAAAGAAGCGATGACTAAAAAAATGCAGTGCTACATATGTTGTTGTAGTGAATTATTTCTGTCCTGATGAGAAGCACATAAGCACTCACATGTATCCAACAGCTAGTGTAGGTGGCCCACTGAGTGATATCTGAGAGAGAGTTGTGATGAATCAGACTGCAGCGCTGCACTTTTATCGTTGTTAATGGGCTCTGATCAATAATGTACCTCCATATCAGCAAACTGCCAGTGATAACCGAGTGTAACGAGGGAGGCCAGCGCATGATAGTCAATGAGAACGTGAGATAATCAACCAGATTGCAGGTAATGTTCTGGGTGGTTTGTCGTATCGAATTCTTTCAAATCAAACACATTTGAAAGGTCCAAGTAGTAAAACAGTCCCTTGTGCTTTAAGATTACAAGGTTTTGGGGACAGATTAGAAAAGGGAACTACCTTGTTTATCTGTTTTGAGTAATGATAATGTTTTCACCTTACCTGCATGTTTAGTCTTACAATTGTATTTGATTAGGAATGATCACTATAATTATTATATCAATGTGCTTACTCTAATCCCATATTTGAGTTTAGAAGCAGCTCTGCCAAAAGACTGATCTTGTACAAGAATACATTAAAAAGTGTTAATAAGCCTGTCACGATAATTACTACTTATCGTTAAATATATGAAAGCAGGAAAAAATACATTTTGTGGCTCAATATTTATCATCTGTACAATTTCTTTATAAAAGAACTAATTATTGATTAATTCTGCTATTTATTTGTTGCAGGCAGTGCCTTATATTGATGCAGCACATTTAAAAAGAGGTTTACAGGAATTATCTTGCTTTGTGTCACTAGAATAAAATAGTTTCAATGTTATTGTTTATCGCAATGTTTATGTGTGGCAATATATCATCCTTTAAAATTTGTTACTGTGACTAAGCCTAAGTGTCCATGTCATGCAACAAGACAAGAGAAAAGAGAAGAAAAAAAAAAAACATTAATGACTTACATAAAATGTATTATGTATGTATGTATTATATTCCTTTATCTAAAATTCACTAGACCACTATGACCACCTCTTACCTACCTTTGAAAACTTTATAGTACCATAGAGACCATTCCTGAACAAATGGGGGACTGCATTGACATCTTCAGCTTCAATTATCGAATCTGTAATTTTCAGTTGTCACACGGGTGTAGCACAAAATTCTGTGCCCTGGGCAGAAAAACGCACACGACTTTGTCAATACCTTTACACCCAGGTCCACACATGCCTACTTACTACTACCTACTACACACAATAATTAGCACTACCACCTATACCTTAAATCTGATTCCACACCTCTGTTCTTGGCATGCTCTGAGCTACTGGCCACATCTTATCTGGCCCACTAATCTGTCAAGAAGTTTGTGCTAAATCATGTGTGTGGTGTTTGACAAAGCACCTAATTACTAAAACTGTGATGTGGCGACAGTTTGTGCAGTGCAAAAATGTGAATGTTGTTTTCAACAATTCCATCATCATTATTTAAATAGTTTAATACTTTTACAAAAAAAAATGCATGTGTTGGAAACAGTTTTATGAGAGGAGCTACAGACTTACTATTCAGCAAAAATGGTAGTTGTAAGTTGAATAGTGCGGCATACATTACATGTAATTTCTGAACAGGGCATTTAAAAATGCATTATGGAACTTTTTTTTTAAATCTTCTACAGTGTTATGTCATTTAACCAGTGCTACTTGTATCTATTCAGTTGGGGGCCCGTTTATTTCTGCAAAAAGAAAACATAAAAAATATGCACTTGTCATTAGTGGGCTCCCCTTTTCACAGATCCGTCCTGTAACTTGAACAGTTGCCACCACCTGCTTGTCTCTCTTGAGATCTAGTGTAATCATATACTGTGGAGCACAGCAATATATGTCCATGGAGACTAGCAGGTGGCAAGCAGAAACCTTCACCAGTTGAAATGTCACATAGTGCACCTTTAATTTAGAGGTAGACTGTGTGGAATCAAGCTGTGTGCCAACTGCTTTATTCCAGGCAAGTTGATATTTTTCTCAAAAATATTCAACAAGATGGCATTCAATTTAATTATCTCCATGGCAACAAGAAGGCCACATTACAAGGTCAAGCTACAGGTCAGATCTGTGGAAAAATTGACCCATTTGCATGTGCATAATGCATGTTTTTACTGTTGTTTTGATAAATAAAAACACTTGTAATTTAATAAATACAAGATTGTTAAATGCTATATTATGAAACATCCCAGGCAAAGCAATAACATCTCAATGAAGACAAGCTGATGGCAGACCCTTCATCAGAAAGGTTGTACAGTGCACCTTTAACTCATCAATCCACTTGTAAGATGAAGTGAGATTCAGCTAGACCAATGTAATGTAGATGGTTCTCATAACATCAGAGGAAGGTGGCTACACTGTATGTAGCTCAGAACATAAAAGGAAGAAACATATGCTTAAGCTTTTCATGTACACAGAATAAACAACTGTCTAAAACATTTAAAAGCAAAGAATATGTTTAATACAGTTCTGGCATGTTTTCAAGCTGCTCCACTGAGAGGCTGTAGCAGTGAAAGCATTATGCCATTGCCATGCAATTGAGCCTTATTAGGTCTAAGCCTCTAAGGGATGTAACAGGTAAGTGTGAACAAGCTCAAATAATGGTTATTAATAAAACACCAAACATTCTGTATAATTGCCCATGAAATATTTCTAAATAGTCCAAAATTCCTCAAAATCTAACTTAAATGTGATTGTTCCATACAAATTAATGCAAAAAATGTGTTAGTGTCCCAACATATGTAGAGAGCAGATTGTAACAAGTTTGTTTTTTTTCACAAATTTTCCTTCAGTACAAACTAAAATATAATTTTGGTCAAAGAAAAATTGCATGCAACATAAGCTACTTGAACAATGAATAAATAACATCTTATCGTATTTATATCATGGAAGATTATGTAGCAGGGCTTGGATGTTTCAGAGAGGTGGAGTCAGCAAGGGTGAAGGCAGGTGCCCTTCTCTGCTATAATTCATATCTGAAGACTGTGGGCACATCGCAGGCCATGGCACACCAAGCTGCACACATATGCACACTCTTCACTACCAGCACAAACACCACATGGAAGCAGAATGCAGCCTCCTGTGTGTCAAAAGGAGAGGAGGGAGGAAGAATCTGTTTGTCTGTTTGAAGAAGTCCCTCGGGAAGTGTGTTTTGGAGGCTCATGGTGATAGCAATGCTTATTCTATCCTCTGAGTAAGATGGAACAACTGAGAAAATGGATTATAACCAATATATACAAAGTCAGGGTTCAAAACAAAACTATAGATGTGCGAAGAACAACAAATTCTTTATAATGATACCCAAAAAATTTACATTTCAAAAAACTATTTTACAGACATAAAATTTGTAAATTTAATTCTCACCTCAAATGTTCTCCATATAAAACACTGCCAAAATGTTTCAACATAATAAGGCAAAAGTGCCTTATTTAACCTTTTTATAAAGCATTAGAGGAAGTAGATGAATTAATTTCTGAATGGACAATTGGTGGACTGTGAATACTTGACATACGGGGCTTATATAGTAAAAATCCTTTAGAATTACACAATAATGACTAGTGTGACTCTGCAATTACAGAGAACTTCACAAGCATTTTATAGCATTTTATTAATGAAAGGACAGCAGTGTTTTACATAAGCAATTTACTGAGAGCCAAAGAAGGGACTGGGGCTCAGAGGTAACAGTCAAGATGTGAGCTTAATTAAGAAATAGCGGGGCACACGAACCTCTGTCTTTGTCACTGTTCCCCAAGAAAGCTTATTTCATGCTTCACAAAACCTTAGCAACATTCACATGCATCACTTAGTGCTTTTCTGCTGCCACAAATGTTACTTATTTATTTTAGGTTATAATAAAAAAAACTGTTGACATTCAAGGATTAGACAGAACAAATTAAATTTGCCTTGAACGTTGACTGTATTTAGATTCGGTTAGTTGTTAGATTCACAAAGCCACAGGGGGAGTAAAGGGAGAAATCCATAGTCTGAAGTATTATACTATTCTACATTGTATTGTATTGTATAGATTGTCAAGATGGTGCAACAAGCTCTCAAGAATATATAGTGTTTACTGAACAAAAAGGTGAGTTCAAGGCCAGACCAGACCACTATGATATTACAGCTGTGACATAGGCGCAGTATCTTGGTGGTGTTGTGTTCTCTCAAAGTGCTTCAACTCTCCAGCTACTATTTCTCTTTTCAGAATGGTCTGCTTTCACAGAGCTAATGTTATTCAGTGTGTCATTTTGACAGCAGGCTGCTCTAACCAAATCTTCTCAAAAATACCTGTCGACTTGGGAAGCAGTGATTTACATAGAGCTCGGGTCAGTGATCACCATGGCAACCTGTGGCGCGAGGATGGGGATGTTTTCACCGCTGTAGAAACTGTACGCCTCAGGGCATAGCACTGACAAAGGCTGTGAGTATTACTGTGGACCCCTGAGACCTCCACTACACTGTATGGAGTTATTCAACAATATCTTCTGTTGCCGCTCCTGCTTTTGTATTCTTTTAAAATGTAAGATATTCCTCTCTGTTGTTACAAAATCCTGAAGCATCTGATTTATAAGGTACAACACACGTTTCAAAACTCAGTGATCTCCCCCAGAGTCAGATAGCTCTGCTGAATGTGCAGAGACCATAATTCAAGAACCAACATTAAACATCCATATTTCTAGGTTGTTCAGTTTCACAGAATTTTAAGGGGAAATATGCACCAGAAACAGTGATTAATGAAATACCCGCAACAGAAACAAAGTCTTAATTTCTGGACAAGTGAAAATATCCAAAAAATGCTTTAATTTTACTCTACAAAATTGAGAATTATGATTTTCTTATTGCATTCTTACAAAGAGACACATAACACTGATTATAGATTCTGCTCCCAAACTGGGTGTTGGCAAACAGCAGCTATCTACACAAGCGTGCCAGCAAAAATATTTCAGCTCAGAAATTAAAAGGAGATGCCAAAATTAGACTGCACTCCATCAATAAGCAGAAGTCTGATGCACCAATCTGCATTTATAATTTCCCTTCTTCTGTTCAGATCCTGACTGAGACACTCCACAGCACATTCAAATGCAAATGCTACAAATGACTTGCAGTGGTTCAGAAACGGCATCAAATGGCCCTTAAAATAGCGAGAAATGACATTACACTGGCACAATCTCATTTGTTCATTATGGCAAACACTACTCTACAAATACTTTTATGTAGAACAATATTAGAACTGTGTTTAAATATGTGTTCAAATAAAGCATACAATAATATTGTATCTTAAACAAAGAAGGTATGTTTGCCAGGCTTGCCTACTTTCACATTAACATTTCTATCTTCCCTGCAATGAGTCATTTCTCATGTATCCTTTCCAAAAAAAAAAAAAAAAAAAAAAAACAACTCTTAAAAAAAAAAAAAAAAACTGTTTCATGAAATATATATTTTACACAAACATTTCATATTATAAGTACTTGTTAAAAGAAAGCTCTGTGTAATCCTTGTCCAGGATGTCATCGCAAATGAAGGTTACACTTTGTCAACTGGACGTTTTTTCACATTTCACCATTCATTCAAGTAGCTTCCCTTTCTTGTATGTTTATTTATTTAAGCTGAATTGCATAAAAACAAAAGAGGACACAAAAATCAAATACTAATTTGTAAAAAGTTGGTATTAGGACAAGACAAGAGAGTGAGTCTTAAGGGATGTTTAAAAGTTACCAATTTGCACTTGCAGCAAACAATCAAAGAAATAACAAATGACTCCAAATGGATTTAAAATGAAGCAATTTAACTTGTCAATCTCTGCTTTGCTAATCCTTTGTGTTTCTGCATCACTCTCTTCTTTAATGGAAACTGTGAATGTCAAAATGAAACCCTGTGAACACATAATGACTTCATTAGTGGTCCTTTGCTGGGTTTAATAGGAGAGCAGTGCTTGGACATGGAGGCTTTTGTCAACATGTTGTGACAGGGCATTGATAACTGGCAATGCCACATTCGTACACTTGTAAAACACCACATCAAATACTGAGCAAAGTTATCCTGAAATGACTTTCATGGCATCAAAATCAGACAGCTTTTCCAAAAAATGGATCATGTTTTCTAGTTTTGCCAAGATCACATCTAACAGCAATCTTCCTTTCGTATCTCCAGTGATTTTTTGGAGGGAAACATGACTGCAATGCCAGATTTTTCCAGTTTTCAGGTTAACTTTAAACTTTTAGCCACAGCTCCAACTTTTTGCAATTGAAAACATTCAACCCAATCCTGGCTCTAACAAGGCAGAGCACTGACTCTGCCCCAAAGCACAATATAGCAAAAAAAAAAAAAATATATATATATATATATATATATATATATATATATATGTGTGTGTATATATATATATATATATAATTTGTTTCTCACCTTCCACAGTGGTAGGTCTCTCTCACTCTCATTTAGCTCGGGTCCTGTACCAGAGGCCTGGGAGCTTGAGAGTTCTGCGCAGTATCTTTGCTCTTCCCAGTACTGCACTTTTCTGGACTGAGATGTCCGTTGTTTTTCCCAGTATCTGTTGTAGCCACTCTTCCAGTTTGGGGGTTACAGCCCCGAGTGTCCGATCACCACAGGCACCACTTCCAGGCTCTCTCCAGCTCCTCCTTGAGCCCCTGGTATTTCTCGAGTTTCTCATGTTCCTTTTTCCTGATATTACCATCGCTTGGTATTGCGATGTCTACCACAACAGCTCTGCTCTGTTTCTTATCCATCACCACTATGTCTGGTTGGTTCGCCATCACCATCCTGTCAGTCTGTATCTGGAAGTCCCACAGGATCTTGGCTCGGTCATTCTCCACAACCTTTGGAGGTGTTTCCCACCTTGATCCTGGGGTCTCCAGCCCGTACTCTGCACAGATGTTTCTGTACACTATGCCCGCCACTTGGTTATGTCGCTCCATGTATGCTTTCCCTGCCAGCATCTCTGCAGCCCGGCTGCTGACGAGGACCAGGAAGAGAGAGCACATCACCCCAGTACTGAAGTCTCTGCACTGGCTTCCTGTGAGCTTCAGGATAGATTTTAAAGTTCTTTTATTGGTTTATAAAGCTCTTAATGGTCTTAGTCCTATTTATTTATCTGATCTGCTTTTATCATATGAGCCCTCTCGGACTCTCAGGTCCTCAGGTAGTCTCCTTTTAGCTGTCCCAAGAGTCCAGACTAAAACTCACGGTGAGGCATCTTTTAGCTTTTACGGCCCCCATCTGTGGAACAGTCTGCCTGAGGATCTGAGGTCCGCTGCGAGTGTTCATATTTTTAAAAGTAAACTTAAAACATATCTTTTTAATTTAGCTTTTAACTGAAACTTTTACCTGTTTTAACTTAAATTATCATTATTATTGTTATTATTATGGTAGTTTTAAATTAAATTATCATTACTATTTTATTTTGTCTCCATCTGGTCTTAGCTACACACTTTTAATTTTTACTATAACTTTTAAGAGCTTTATGTTTATTAGTTTTTTTAGTTTTTATGTTTCTGTTTAAATTGTGGTATGGGGGGGGGGTGTTAATTAATGTATTAAAAATGTTTCTGTTGCATGTGAAGCACTTTGTGCTACATTTCAAATGTATGAAAAGTGCTATACAAATAAAGTTTGATTGATTGATTGATCTTACACCCTGCAGTTATGTGCTGGACTGTCTCAGGAGCCTCTTTGCACAGTCTACACCGTGGGTCTTGTCTGGTGTGGTAGATCTGGGCCTCTATTGCTCGAGTGGCGAGGGCCTGCTCCTGAGCAGCCAGGATCAGTGCCTCTGTGCTGTCCTTCAGCCCTCTCAATCCATTGGTAGGATTTCTTGATATCAGCCACTTCAGTTATGTTCCGGTGGTACGCCCCATGTAGGGGTTTGTCCTGCCATGATGGTCCCTCCAGCACCTCTTCCTCTGGACCCCACTGTCTGAGACATTCTCTGAGCACCTCAACTGTCGGGGCCTTGTCCTTGATGTACTCAAGGAGCTTGGATGTTTCATCCTGGACAGTGGTTCCCACACTCACTAGTCCTCGGCCTCCTTCCTTCCGGCTTGCGTACAGTCTCAGGGTGCTGGATTTGGGATGGAACCCTCCATGCATGGTCAGGAGCTTTCGTGTCTTAACATCTGTGGTCTGTATCTCCTCCTTTGGCCAGCTTACAATCCCTGCAGGGTATCTGATCACTGGCAGGGCGTAGCTGTTGATTGCCTGCGCCTTGTTCTTGCCATTGAGCTGGCTTCTTAGGACTTGCCTCACTCTTTGCAGGTATTTGGCCGTAGCCGCTTTCCTTGTTGCCTCTTCGAGGTTGCCATTTGCTTGTGGGATGCCAAGGTACTTGTAACTGTCCTCAACATCTGCTATTGTTCCCTCTGGGAGTGAGACCCCCTCTGTGTGGACTACCTTCCCTCTCTTTGTCACCATCCTGCTACATTTCTCAAGCCCGAATGACATCCCGATGTCTGTACTGTAGATCCTTGTGGTGTGGATCAGTGAGTCGATGTCTCGCTCACTCTTAGCGTACAGCTTGATGTCATCCATGTAGAGGAGGTGACTGATGGTGGCCCCATTTCTAAGTCGGTATCCATAGCCAGTGCGGTCGATTATTTGGCTGAGGGGGTTCAGACCTATGCAGAACAGTAGTGGGGACAGTGAGTCTCCTTGGTATATGCCACATTTGATGGACACTTGTGCAAGTGGCTTCCCCTTGGCTTCAAGGGTGGTTTTCCACAACCGCATCGAGTTTGCAATGAAGGTCCTTAGAGTCCTGTTGATGCTGTACAGCTCCAAGCACTCAGTGATCCATGTGTGTGGCACTGAGTCATAGGCTTTCTTGTAATCAATCCAGGCAGTGCACAGGTTGGTCTTACGGGTTCTGCAGTCGCGGGCGACTGTTCAGTCAACCAGGAGTTGGTGCTTGGCTCCCCTGGTGTTTTTGCCGATGCCCTTCTGTGCTGCGCTCATGTACTGATCCATGTGCCCACTTATCTTAGCCGCAATGATGCCTGACATGAGCTTCCATGTTGTGGAGAGATAGGTTATTGGATTGGCCGATAGTTGGATGGGACTGCACCTATATATATATATATATATATATATATATATATATATATATATATACATACATACATAATTAATGAATAAATGAATAATAACATTTTATAATTTGATGCAAACTGGATGCAGCTGTCAGATTTTTTTCCACAATGGCTACTAAATAAAAAACAATTAAATAAATGTACAACAGGCCTACTGCAAGAAATATTAGGTAGGGCATTGGGGATGTAGGTTAATTTATAATCTCTTAGAGAATTAAACAGTTTCAGCTAATACAGAGTTGTTGTAATTGTCATAGTATTATTGTTTATTATATTTTTATCGCAACTACATTGGTAGTAAGTAGTAAGAAGTGAAGAAATGATGGTATTAGTGGAAGTAAGTGCCATTAGTGGCCTTTGTTTGAAGTAAGCAGAAAATCAAATAGACATCTCCAGGCACAGAGATCATAAATGGTCAGTTAATAAAGCCCCAAGCCTTTTTGACAGCAATCCTTTTTCATATCATGTTGGCCCAAACTAACCATGTGAACAGGATTAAGAAGACTGCGGATTGGCCTCTGAGCTGCTGGGGTCCCACATGAGACAATGCTGTGTTTTTGATTCCTGCTCTAAGCTCACCATCACACAAGTTTAGCCGTCGAGGATCAGCCAAGGCAAGATTCTATGCCCTGATGGAGGAGCAGAGAAAACAAACAGTAAAAGTCGATGCGCACAGAAGCCAGCCACGAAGCAAGACCAGGGTCATGATTCTGAGGGAAATCCAGCAGAGATAAGGATCGGAAAGCTGGGTCTGGAACAATGAAATCGCTACACTAGAGAGAGAGAGGCCTTTGACGATGAGGCTGACTGAAGCTGACTGATGTAACAGGAGTCAGTGCTGGGGCCAAACGCATTAATGTTGTGGAGCGGACAAAGACAGACAGAGAGCAGACTGGTATTTGACTTGTTTGATCAATAGTACGGCTCGTTCAGGTGAGCTGTTGTGGAAATGCTAGTAATATACCGTAAAATATGGCATTTAATGATCCACTATGTAACTTTTCTGTAACACCTGCTTGTCTCTGTGGAGATGTTATTGCCTTTAATGTTCCAAAGTATGGCATTACACTTACAAGCAGATAATGCAAGGTAAATGCAAGATAAATGAATTCTGCCAAACTGTGGAACATTCTAGGCAAAGCAATGAATCCCCAGAGGTGGCCCACACTTCACTAGAAAAGTTACATAGTACATCTTTAAACAGGCTGAAAAAAGTGCTGAATGCTTGAAAACATGTTATTAATAGGTCTGACACAATAAAATTTTTTGAAGTGCAATATTTTGCATATATATTATATTGTAAATATTGGTGATAAACGATAACACTGAAACTAATCTATTCCACTGACACAAAAACCCAAGAGCAGATTTAAACCACAAAAAAATATTCTAAATGTACAACATTGTTAAAAAACCATAAGCTGCAACAATTAAAAAGCAGAAGGAAACTCTTCAGTACACTGTTTGCATCTGTAATGAGGCATACAAGTTATCTATTCAACCTTTTACAGCTTAAATCTAGCCAATATATAACATAATAATATAACCGAAAAATAACCCCAAAATTTCCAGTAATGCAAATAAAATGTACCCACAATAAACACTGACCCCAAAAAATATTGTTCCAGCTTTCATATAGAACGGCAAGTCAATATTATCCTGGTAGGCCTAGTTGTTAACCAAGTGAATATTTTTCTCATAAACAGAAAGTGCCTTAAATCCTTAAAATAATCGCAAGATAGTCAGTATACTGCAGTTCATTGCTAGTTTTCTAAGCACACAAACCAAGGGCCACTGAAAATGCAATGCTCCTAAATATGTTTAATGTTAAGTACCCCAGAGATAAGTCCAAGTGGCTGATTCTTATCTACAGTGCCAAATTTACATTTTATCCAAATATCAATGGACATTTTTATATTGCTGTCCAAGTGTGCATAAAAAGATTATTCATATTTAAGTGGAGAGGAACTGAAAATTAGGCAAATGTTCGCATGGGGAGGATGCACTCATTCGCTCCCTTTCTGAAAGTGCACTTAGTGCTCATACAATATACAAGATGCCTTTAAACCAAGTCGGGGTTTCACAGAGGAATACCCTGCAATAATCTAATTCAAACCTAAAGCCTGATACTATGAGCCACAGAGACAAGAGGAAAACAAAGTGCTGTCTCCTCCATATGCTTCAGGTGTGCAGTTATTCCCACAGGTGGATCACAGAGCCTTGCCTACCTCTATGTTGTCTACCGCCCTTTCAGCTACTCCTCTGGGTCTCCAGCACTCAACACAGTTTGCTATGTCTCAAGTACTTTCCACCACTACAACACTTACTATGCACTGTATTAGGAGCAAGACAAGTTACAGCAGTTTTTTCTGACATTTCATTCTCACTGATTGAAACTGTATCCTTACTTTGTTGAGTGAACTGTCACAAAAGTAATGCATTTAATTTACAAAATCTGGAAGCCTCTCTTACATAGACGGAAACGACTTCTCTGGAAAAGATGTAAAACAAAACACATAATTATTATATTAACACAACTATAATAGCATCAATCGTGATCTACTGGGTGCCCTTTTATTTTCACAGGGTAACATTTGTGTTTCTGGTTGGCCTTAATGTCTCAGCAATCAACTTCTGGCACAAATGTCATCTAATTTAATCCAAAACAAATTCATAAATGGATTTGTTTGCTGTCATATATTTTTGAAATATATGCAACACTGTGGTGATGAGTCAGCACATAAAGTCCCAGAGAGCACAAGTGCTGCCTCTCTGAGACAATAAAGAGAGCTGATTAGAATCGCGAGGTGCTGGAGGGATAAACAACGCGGTCTGCATGTTTGCCAACGCAGTTGATGTTATTTCATAACTCCAATTAAGGGGAGCTTCCAGTTGTTGACCACCCTTCTGTTTATGCTGCATGCTCTATGGTGATTATAGACTCGAACAGGTTATTCTATTATTGATGGCCACAGAGTTTTATTTCAGTCCAGCACAGTGCAAAGTTGCAGGAGATTGCAGCAAATGTGATGGCAATGGCTGCAGTCATTAGCTCTGCAGCATTACATCCTCACATACACATCTATGGCCCTCACAGAGCACAAAGGGATACTCGCCTTTGGCTGGAACAGACGCATGCCTGAACTGCAGCAGCGCTCTGCATGGACCCAATGCAGATGTGAAAACACCCTCACTGTACAACACAACAGGCTCCTCCACCCACACATGACCTCTGACACAGCACAACTTTACACTTCACAAGCAAAACCCACAGTTCAAAATGTATACCAGGTCAAAAACAACTGGGAAATAATTATGTACGAGGAAGTTTCATAGCTTAGTAAAGAAGAAACACATTGCATTGCTTATTAAGTGAAATCATCTCAGAATAGATATGAATATTACACAGGGGATAACTGTTACATAAATCTATAATGAGATGTTAAAAAATATATAAAAAATATAGTGAGTCATAATCTGAATATACATTTTTTTGTCTTGTCATAAAATGTGAAGAAATGGTGAAGAGCATGTACTCACAATCTCTGGTGCTGACTGATGGACACTACGCTGTAATAGTTTGATTCATCCTTCAGTGCTCACAGTGGTCTGGTCTCTGGTGTGGATACCTGGTGGAGGAGAGAATTTTGCGCTGTTATTGTTTATATGGCATAAATCAAATATATACAAACAAGCAGTACATTACTGGAAGGTAAGAAGAGATAAGAGATAAGGCCGATATTTTGAATTTTTATCATATCGGCTAAAGGCGTTAAATCTCCAGCACAGAAAGATATTTTGTTTTGATCCATCTGCTGCTTAAAAAATACACACAGTTTTATTTTAACACTTCAATAAGAAGAGAAACGTGACTATACAGCTCTCTTATAGGTCTATGTTAAAAAGGTTTAAAAAGTTAAAAAAAAATATCGAAAGAGCTTATCGGCCATCAGTTGCTCTGAATTCATAACAATTGGCTATGAAAATAAAATAATAAAAAATAAAATAAAAAACTCAAAGATTATGTTGACTCCAGTTTTGTCCGCACCTCACCTCATTGTTAATTTGTCTCTCTGCAGTTATGCCTGACACTGACTATAATGCAGCTGCTAAATGACCATGAAAACAGTTGATGGGAGTTGTTGGTTGCATCTGCATAATACTCTCCCTTGAACAGACAATGGGTCAGAAACAAACTGTGGTTTATGTTTTCAGACAGCGGCACTGGCAGGTGTGACACAGGCTGCAAATGAAACATGGAGACAAACAGGCAAAAGCGCCCAGTCAGACGAGCTACATGGAGATTCATTGTATTAGTTGCATAGCTGCTCAGTTTATCCCTGTACTCTGTGAGGCAAACATGATTTAATTTGCTGCTGTTGTACAAAAGCTCCTCAGAGAAATGCTGAGGTAGAAATAGTCTGGGGATGGAAAGGGAAATATGTATGTTGTAAATCTCAAACTCAATCTGTGACAGGAGTCAGCAGTTTGAGTTCCAGTAGTTATTACTTGTGCCTTCTTTTCATTTTGGCATCTTTAAAGTATTAAATATTAAACATTCAATGGGCATATAATGAAAATGCATGATACATCATCACAGAGCTGGCAGTGTGGTAGCGTGGCTCAAACAGGCAAACTCGCCTTGGCCAATGTTGTTATTTCATAAAATTGCTAATAAGGGTGGTGACCCCCTCTAGATAACCCACTTACTGTATGTCAGCCATTTTTGTGCTCGTTATATCAAAGTCCATATCACGCCCGCCTGACCCGGAATACAATGTGTTTGTCCTATTTTATGTGTCCCCTCAGAGTAATTGTGTGTAGTAATACGAAAGTTGACCTCATGTGAACTCCACTGGCCTTGAGCTTCAGGATCACAGTCATCCCTGATCCAATTATGTAAACAAAATGTCCTCCAAATGTACCCTTTTGTGTAAGCAGGCCTGCAATAGCTTTACAAATAGTGTCTTCTATTAGGTTTTCCAAAAGATGTAATTCTGTTTGTTTTTAGTGCACCATAATAATTCATCTTAATTTTCCATCATTAGTTTTATTTCAATATCTCTTAATATGGCTGTGTATGGGAGGGATTTTTTTTTTATTTAGTCTCACAAAAGAGTGAATAAGTCGACTTCATATCTTCTGATGTAACACTGGATAATTAAGATCTATTTATCTACCATATTTAATTATTTGGGTGTAATTCTTTCCAGGCTTTCTGATGCGCTTAGCTGGAGTCAAACACAATGTTCTTGTTTTATTAAGATGAAGAATGTCCCATTCATTTTGTAATTGCCCAAATTATAGGTTTCAGTGCCAGTCTGCCCATGGCTGATGGCTGGACACAGAAATAGATACATTGGATTCTGGCGAGCTCCAACAAAACAGTCTCTGGGTGCTTTGTGCAAGGAGCCCTTGAGTATTCTTTACATGTCATACAGAGAAACCAAGATAAGAATCAGATGTGACAGAAAGTGGGAGCATATTAATTAGCTCTAAAAGGCCCAGTGGCGTAATGTAATAGTTAGGCTAAATGTTTCATTAGCTGGCACACAGCGGGACGTCTGCCTGTGTCATAATGCCATAAGAACTTAGTGGACCTGAGTCAAAGATCACTGAAAACATACAAAAGAGCAGTGGAAATTTAATTAAGAAGACTTTTAGTTCTAAGAATTTGCATAATATAATCCTTTTTAATAACTTGTGCTGTCTTTAAATTACTTTCACATGCTCAACTTAAGCATCAGACATGAGATCCTGACTTATCTATTTTAGTTTAATATGAAATGAAGACAAAGGATTACTACTGTAAGAATTACACTTAAATTGTGGAATGTATCTTCAGTCTCACTATGATGTTGATTATGATTTTGCATAATGTAAGACTGACAACATCAAAGTTCAGTGCTTAGCTATACAGAGACCAACAGTGCCTCTGCCAGCATACCCTGAGTAGTAATTCTTATCTAAAAAAGTCATTAAATGTGTGAGGTATTGGATTATCAATAGTAGCAAAGGACTAAATATAATGCTGGCATGAAGACTATCTCCATATTGCCCCATTAGCGAGTTCAATTTAATGAGCTTTGAGTGATTCATTTACTCTGTGTCAAAGCCAGATGTTCTTGCTTACAATGTGCTGTATCTCAAGATAATTACATTTGTACTACTATTACATATATTAGCAGTCAAATAACATTACAAGTTTGCATTAAAAGATGACAAAATAAAGCTGTTACTAAGAATGAGCATTACTGATGTACATAAATTTTGCCCATACAATGGGCAGTAAAGTGGGAAGTAAAGTGCAGCATGCATCCTCCAACCAAGTGAGATTTCAACTTCAAAGACATTTCTTCACACATACAGTAAGATACTACTCAGAGGCTAATAATACAAAGCCCTTGTATTCAGTAGCATCAGCAAAATCTATAATGTACAGTTTGGCAATTAACTATATTTTGAAAGCTTACAGTTATTCCCAACACATCCCTTTAAAATTAAACATGTAACATTGGTATGATTTTCTAATTTCTGTAAAATATATACACAGTTTTGCAGTTTCTATTACACCACAGGTCACCAAACTCACTTATCCAGCCACTAAAACTCAAACCGTATAAAAGCCTTTGCACAGTAGTAGTACCACTGTCTTGTCATATTTGCCCACTGTGATACTAGCTGTACACAGTCCCCATACAGCAGCCGAACACCCACCACTCTGCCACCTGCAGTGTTACTATGGCAACGGGTTGAGATGGCTCGTGGCAGGTATGAGTCGCCATCATCCGTAATTGGAGCTCATTAGCACATGTGCCGGGAACCTTAACCAAAAAGACAAATGTAAGCCATTACTGAGCTGACTGAATGGAAGCATCTAATAAAACAATCACACCTCCAACTACAGCCACCACTATAACTTTTACAGTCATTATAAAGTATTGCCTTAGTACAGTGAATCAAAAATGTATTCAAATTGTTGGAGTCAAAATCAAGGCCTGAAATACAATATATTACATGTTATGAGGTGGAAACTGGAGAGGAATGCATTTTGCTTATGAAGGTATAAAATTTCTCTATGAAAACAATGATCACTAGTTAGTTATATCAAAATTTAATGAACTTTATGCTAGAATTTGGAGGTTCAGTAATAATGTAAGTGAAAAATTATTCTACTGCTGAAACATACATTTAATACAGTTAAATATATAGACTATGTCTAGAGATGCTGTTACTGTGACACAGACAGGCTTCAGCACCACGGACAGCGACTGTGGACGTAACTAGTTTCTCCACACTCAAAAATTCACCCTTTTTCTCAGTCCTCCATGGGTTTTTTTCTTTCTATTTTCCTCATAAGCTACTGTGTTTGTTTTGACACAAACAGTGTTTCTCTAATTATTTAAAACCACCTGTAAATCATTCCCATCAAAAATCGTGGCGGCAGGATACAGTTCCAGACCACATGTCTTTGTAAATAGTGTAAAAATGTGAGGCCAGAGAACCACAATCAAAGCACCACTCATGTCTAGAAGAACTATAAATAACAACAAATCAGTAAAAGTAATTTAGTTTTTTCTGTTTCTGCCCTGTCCTTATTACTACACACAGGGTAGATAAAGACTTCACTGACCACACATATGACCAGAAACGTGTTGGCTTTGGCTGTTCAAATAAAGGCCTTTTAACTACATTTTTCCTCATGTGATTTTTTACTTTCTGTACTTCTTTGGAGTGCCTGGAGTCCGGTGTGTTTTAGTTTTGATCCTTTTTCCAAGAGCACCCTCTACCTGCTCCCACTGATTGGAACACCTGCAGCAAACAGCCACATTTTTGTTTGTTCTGCACTGTCCTGTCCACTCCAGATATGTTATAATAAGGTAAGGTATTCAAATATAATGTTTAGGACCATAATTAAACATAAGTAGCTCTATATTTTGACAAAAGCTTAAAAGTCCATATTACACTGTTTTCTGATCTGTTACAATGCTGTTACTATGCTGTTACCTCCTCAAAAACAGACCTGGAGTTGTGTTTTACTTCATTCACACATGTTTGTTATTATTAGTCTACATCTCCAAAGCTCAAAATGCTCTGTTCAACCTTATGATGTAATGAAGCAGTAGTTTTCAAGTTAACAGCACCTTTTACCTTTAATTACCACATGACATTACAAGATGGTGTGTTTTCTGATTGAGAGATGAACTAATAAATAATAAATATGCATGGTTTGGGTGTTAAAGGTGTGAATGAAACAAAACACACAAGGTATGTTTGTGACGAGGAAACAACATTATAACATAGATCAGAAAATATGTAATATGGGCCCTTTAAATATTTTACAGCAGTACTTAATAACCCAAAATAACTACTTTGATCATCTTTAAAAAGCAAAATAGTCAATAACACAAGCTAGTGAATAAGGAGAAAAATGTTGCCAGCTCCTCTTCTGTCAAGTCTGTCAGGTTTTAGGCCATCAATGAGAGTTTCAAAGGAACTGGAAGCAGCCGATATTACCAGTTGCCCGTTAAATGAAAGTATTGATTGTCAGAAGGAAGAAAAGTCTGTAATTGTATGGATCTCCTGTTATGAACCTCCATCCATTAACGCCTTTAGAATTATAACGTGCGTTTAACAGTTTTCAAAATTATTATGAAAATATATGCAAGCATTTGTTATAGTTTCAGTTCCAGAAATCAAGTGAAAAATATTTGAATGCATCTGTCTCCTGAACTGCAGTTTTATAGCAGCTGGTAAAACTGTTTCTTTGTAGCCAATTGGTAAAGTCAATGTAAAGTTATTTGCCTTTTTTAATTGAGTCTCAACTTTATTACTTAAATTCTTAAACACGGCATTGTTAATCCCACCAAGGGCAATTATTTTGAGCACTAAAAGAAAGCAACTTAAATACAGACAGATATAGAGGACTTCTACCAGCCAGAAGTGCATAGAAATAAATTGGCTGAAACAACAAGACTACAACCCAGTAAACTGCTAGGTCACAACTGGTGCCTGGCAATCAGTAGTGTTCATTCATGTTAATTAAAATCTCAGTTGTTTATTAGGCACACTGAAAATGTATATCTATAATGTATGACAACACTATTGATCTATGAGTAAATATTCAGAGGAAACATTCATAAATGCATGGGGTAAAATACAACAAAAAGACAGAGCTGCACAGTGGGCCACACACCTGCACTCACACACGAATACTGTGGCTGTGCTAACAGATGTCCACTGTTCATTGATTTATGTGCTGCAGCTCTGATGGGCCTGCTGTTAGAAGTTCTTGGGGGCCCTAACTCTGTTTAGCCTTTAATGGAAAGCTGCAGGTAGTTCTCTCACTGCTCTCTGCAGAGGTATGCTGTGCTGAGAAGAGGGAGGCCTGCCAATGAATAGGCTTCTCTGCAGCTTTTGATCAGCATACATGTGATGATCAAATATCACGCTTAAAAGAGATACCTCACCTTCTCATCTGGATGTCTAGGTAACATACAATATTTGTTGGAAAATGTGAGCATGTCCTTATCATTTTTACTTTTTCCCCATGGAAGCGTTCATATTCTATACGGTATCCTATATGGTTTCCTATACAGTATGCTATTAACATAAAGGTCAGTGTGAATTAATTAACATTTCTGTAAATACACCAGAATTAGCCAAAAAGTATATCCGTGTAATCTTAGCCTAAAACAAAACGAATAAAATGTAAAGATAACCTTTACAATAAGGCAATTACACAATCAGAAATATTGTCAGTATTTACATTACAAGACAATCAAACAAGAAAAATCCAACAAAAACACACATTAATATAACTACACACAATGGAGAGAATCACACACAGACACACACAGGTACAGAGCAGGAGGCCAGCAGGGGGCAGCGAGAGCAGGCGTAATCACTGTTCACTAATTTTCAATGAGCCATTGTTTTAACTGTATTTTAAAATCACAAATGTGTTTGCAGTTCAAATGATTTTGGAGTGAGGTTTCATTCAAAGGGAGTAAGAACAGAAAGAAGTTTGACCAAAGGTACTTTTCCTGAAGGGAATCTTCACCTCTGCTGTGTTTTGATATGATAAATTGCCTGAATGGCGGGGATGATAGACCAGAAATTACTTTGTAGATCACACAGAGATTTGAATATTTGACCATGTTTTCCAAACTGAGTAATCTGTGTGTTTGCGGTGTGTTTGTAGAGGTTTCAGTGATGTGGCATGGGCCAGTGACCAGATGGGTAAACAGTATGTGATGTGGAGCAGAATCACTGAATGCATGAACATTGCAGCTGTTTGAGTTGACATTTGGTGTTTCTGGTGAGAAATGAAATCAGGATCTTGTGGCTGACAGAGTCGAAAACCTATAAGGCTAAATGATTTTGTAAACAAATAATCATATGGTAATGGAAAGTGTCATTCATTAAAAAAAAAAAAAAAAAGATTAAATTCACATTTTACATGCACATGAGCAACAATATATTAGATAAGATAGGAAAAATAACTTCACCTAGCCTAACATAATATTGCAAGTTACAACAACTCAAATTGTGATTTCATTTTCTCTGTGCTTAACAAAATATGTTTCTGAAACCACAGCTGCCCTGGGTCTATCTGACAGAGATATGGCTGACATTCTCCCTCTGGCTCAGTCCTTTATGATTTGTGAATACACCTCTGAAACACTCTCAACACAAATTACTTTGCACAGCTCTGTCAGCCTCAAACATGTGAAACTTTTCAGAGTGTCTTTGTCTGAATGTAAATCCCATTTATTGGAAAAGAAATGTCAGACGCTCTCCAAGTGCGCCAGTTTTGTGCCTCATTCAACTTCCATGTTTGACAGAGTTCGCCCACAGCAGCCTCCTCTGTAAGCTTCAGCACTATAGCCAGCTGAGTTTTATCTCGACACACCGAATGCTGGAGAAGTCCAATAAATAATGGAATTTCAACTTAAATAATACTTCTCAATAGCCTACAGAGACTTTATTCTGCATGCATGAACCCACACCCAACTAATTACAATGATTTACTTTAAAGCTCTGTGTTTACACCCTGGGACAGAACACAATAGGAAGGTGGGCAACTAATTAATGTAGTTTTTTCCTTTCCACAGAATAATGAGTAGGTCTGTGCCTGAGAGGGAGGGGGCGGTGCTGATGGGAGCTGGTTGGAAGATAACTCATTTCTAATTGCTTGCATACCACAGATAAGGTAGAAGAACTGAGTGGTGCCATGGGACAGCTGATACTTGTCTTTGAAATCTGGGCGGCTGTGAAATATTGTACCACTTCCTCCAAAGGACCCAGAATCACAAGATCATGTTATCTGGAAAAATTACAACTGCAAATCAACAGTTTGTTTTGAAGTCTGGATGTTTCCTTTGGAGTTTACATTAGCAAATACAACTAATACGGCAGCTGTTTTTGTAATAATACGGTAAAAAATTTTAACAACATTTCTGTGAGGCATATACTAAGTTACTCAAATACTAGGACAGTTTATTCTTTTGTGGCAGGCATGCAAGTGATTTCAGTTCTTCCTAAAATCTGATGTTAAAGTAAGTAAGTTAAAGTAAGTTACTTACTAAAGTAAAGTAAGTTTTTCTAAGCATTTTGGCTTCAAGGGCTATTTGAAAAGTATGATTGCACTGACAACAACTCTAAATAAATGAATGAATAAAACAAATGCAAATTTGCAAGGAATATCTGTGGTGAACTATCTGTGATGCCTTCACTTGTTCCAAGCAGCAACTAAAACCTCAACAAAAACAACTTACCCTAGGCACCAAAACTAAGCCACAAGCTTGTTTTAAATCTCAATATTCCCTTAAGGTTTTCTATGGCAGACACTAAAGCCCAGGAGTAGCTCCAACTGTGTTGATTTGCAATCACAATGTGCAAGTGAAAAGTTCTTTTGATTGCAAGTAATCAACCTAATTTTAAACAGCTGCTTTACTCAACAAAAGTGTATTTTTACCAACAAATAAGTGAACTTTAAATGTACTGTAGACAATGAATATGAATTTTACTGCTGCTTGTGTGAAGAATAATTACTTTTTTTTCTGCTACTTTTAAGATTTGTGACAAAACACAATTCATTTTGGTTGGCACAGGGCACAAAAGAAACTTGTGGCATACTATCCACAGTGCCACCATGTAATCTAAAAGACCAATTATTCCTGTGTGACAAAGCACCTTAATGCTTCTGTGAGCACAGAGCTGAACTCAGTAAAAGTCAAGTCTCCTAGGAGAGTGGTGAAAGCATTGCATCATAACAGGTTTGGACCAGTGCAGGGCTGGAGGCCGTTGAGTCTGCTACTCATCCACTGAAAGCTATTACACGGAGTGGGTCACGGCAACACAGTCTGAGGACCTTTTAAAATGTTAAGCGCACTAAGATCTAGAGATAGCAGTAAATGTGCATGAAAACGTTGAACTGAGGACCAATGAGATTGCTTTCAAGAAGCTTCTCAAGTGCTTCAAACAGAAGCTATCAGAGAAAGTGTAGAGTGAAGTGTTTGTCATTTATGAGGAGTATGGGGAAGGCAAAGGTGAGCTGGAGGATTTCAGGTGACTACATCAGAAGTCCAAGTACAATGATTCATGATGTCCCAAAGCTGTAAATACTGTGATAATGTCCTAGCATTATGACAAAGGTGCCTTTCCACTGGAGGAGATAGTGCTCTGTTAAACAAGATGACTGATAACTCAGAGGAGATCTTCTTATGCTGACGCACTGAGAGGACTTAATGACTCAAAGAGCTCAGCACTCCATCGAAAAAGGCAATGATTTGTGCTGAGAGCTCGGCCATTAGCCTAAGTGAGGGACACAAACTATCTTCACAGCCACAGAAAGTGTTTCTGTTTTATGTGGAGGAAAGATTAGCTACAGGAAACGTAAAAGTTTACAACATTGTGTTTGAGCTGACTAATACACAGCCTCACATCAAACAGACAATGCATTTATCCCGATAAGTTATCTTAAGAAGATGCAGACATTTATCTGGCTTGTGTGATATGTTCAGGTCACATAAAACAGTCTTTACAATATTCAGCATTCTCAAATTGATTTTACTGAGTTTATCAACCAACAACTTTACTGAAAAATGCCATGTGAAATATTATTTCAGTACTGTTTTACTTAATCAGTGCTATAACATTAGTTAAATTGAGCAACACGTCAAGGCCTCCTTAAAGCTTCCTAATTCTCAAATTCAAGGAAGGAAAGCTTGTTGTATAACCCATAGCCCCATGAGAGAGATGAGGCTAACATACAGATGAGCTGCTGAGCCCACACTTAGCAGAAACACTAAAGTCTAAAACACAGGGGAGAGCCAACAGATGCAGTGTGGCTTCCTCAGCATTCTTGTCACATATTGGTGACGTCACACTGTACACTGCACCATAAACCCGGGCCCATAAAACCAACTGCAGTGGGACAGGCAGCGCTCACCTCATTTGAAGAAGAGAAGGCTATAGTTGCAGCTCAGGCCTGGAATCGACATTGTCCGTATGGGCTGTCAGGTTGTATGGGACCTACAGGGACCTGGGCTCGCTCCTCAAATGTTAAAGGTTGAGGTGAAGATTGATTAGAAGCAGCAGAACAAGTGGTGCCCCTATGTCACGTCAATACATCAACTCTGGCCTTTACCCCAGCTGCTGTGACTGCATCTCTCTGCCTGTCAAATACAGATATCATTTCATAAGAGGGGCTCAGAGGACAAATCTTATGAAGTCTTTATTATTATATCACAACATAAAAGTAAATAATCCAATTAATGACAAGATATGCAATAAAATAGTAGGCAAAAAAGTGTGAGCAGATGTCTTTAAAATCATTTCTATAGCCTACTCAACAAATGATGTATTTCAGTGATTAAAGGTCCTATCTTACACAAAATTGATTCCTGTGAGCTTTAAGCCGAGTTAGAACATTTTTATGTGAGATGTGAGTAATCTTTGTAGTTTTGAAGTTAATAGATACCTTTTACAATTTGTTCAACAAAGATGGCCAATTAGAGGCCTGGAATCATCCAAATGATTATAATCAAGGTGTATAGAGTTTAAAAACACAGTGGAGCACTTCCTGTATTACCACATGACAACACAAGGTGGAACAGGTGGAGTATTTTCCATTTGAGAGAACTCAAAACACATAAAACTACTTAAAAAATCCACTGTTAAACATGAAAATGCAAATGCGAATGAAACAAAACGCAATTCTTGGTATGTTTTTAAACAGGAAACATTATAACATAGATCAAAAAATAGCATAATTAGGCCCTTTAAATACAATAACATATAGGGCAAATATAAATGCTAATATAAATGTCTACGTCAGGAGTTGCGCTTTAGGAATAGAAAGTAAAAAAAATATGTGAAGCCACTTAAACTCTAATGTAAGAAAGTATATGTTTATAAAAAAATATACGTAATCTAAAAGGTAAGATTACAATGAATGCTTTGTAATGTGCCATATCCAGATCCGGAAGAATCCGCCAAATTTAGCTAACAACAAGAGGGCTATAGCTAGGCTAACACGCATCTTTAGCATAGACTGTATATAATATATAAAAATAATACAATATTTAAATGGTCTTTAGGCTGCGTAGTACTTACAACAAGTGGTACGATTGGATCACTAATGATGTGGACGTGCATTTGATTTTTGACAAGAAATAATCTAACTCCATAAAGCCAACTTCTGAAGGTCCCTCGTAGACAAACATCATTAATTATTAAAAAGGTAAGAGCTCATGTAATCTAGCAGCATTACTGTAGCGTGGCCTTGGGACCACAGGAGCGGTGAAGATATTCCCATAGGTTTTGGCTGCAATGACAAGGCTGCATTACAAATGATTACGATTTTGTTGTATTTTGTTTGCCAGAATGCAGTAAAATGACAAATAGTGTAATATATATATTTTAGCATTCACTTTTTTTTTTTTTTTTTTTAACATCTATTTGTTATGTTAGTCCAAATTCAATCTGGTGTGAAGATTAGGCCTATTCCTATAATGGTTTCCCATTTAATTTACTTGCCATGATCTTTGCAACTCAAAGTTGCATTTTAAGCATTTAGATAAATTCACTAGTTTTCTCCCCAATGTTCTTTCATGGAACAGTCCTGGCATTAAAAATGTACTCATGTAATTCTTTTCTATTTATATACTTTTCCCACTGCTTTATCTTCTCAAATGAAGCTTCACTGAAAGCGACCACAAAGCAGTCAGTCTGTGGATTATGGGGGTTTCAGTGGTAGCCAAAGTGAAACGCTGAATTTCTTGCCAGCTTTGTTTAGTGAGCTGGAGACTTAGGCACTCACCTGCTCCAGTTCTCAGCCAGTGGGCATGATCAAGGCAAGAGAGTGGAGATTAGGTAGGTGGCAAAATCCACAGTGCAAGCGGTGTCATACTTTCTCACTGCCCTAACGCATGCCTAAACCAAAGCAAATAAAATGAGAATGTTCAATCAATTTAAAATCACATCTCTGACTGAAGAAAGAAGGAAATGATAAAATAATAAAATCTTATCTTTCTGTCTCCTGCCAGCTGCTCCTGGACTGACCTGTGCAGTGCCCTGGTTCATTTGTAAGGAAGGGTAATCACTGGGGAATGCTTTGTTGGAGCAGCCATGTTCTCTGCTGTGATTGGTATCTGAAGAGGAACATCTGTCTGAAGCGGTAAGCTTTAGTCCTACATGACTCCCACATCCAGCTCAGAAAGCAATCCACTTTGAAACACTTAGGAGCTTGCGTATCAGCACAAACTGATAACAAATGCAGAAATCCTACACCAGCAGAACAGGGAATGTGTGTCACTTTCGCCTTGATGCTTTAACAAAAGACTGGAGATATTCAAAGTAATCACTCTGCCTCGTCAGAAAATCTGCAAGTGCTCCCTCTGTGTGGAAGGTTTTGGCTTGTTATCGCTGCCATAAATGATCAAAACGGTCCTTTGGACTTTCCTCAAGGAGCTGTAAAAATATCTCTTTTTTTTCTCAGAGTATTTTCAGCCATGATCTGGTGCATATTTCTGTTTACAAAGTAAGCTAACCTGTATCAGAAGGACAAGCCTGCAGGAAGGCATTAGGTATACAGGGCTAAAAGTGACATACAGCTAAGCTGCAGGGCTCCTACAGGGCCAGCCCATTCAATGTCTGCCAGATTGATGAGCCAGAGGCAGCCAGCCATTGGCCTTCAAAACATTGTCCAGGTGTGAGGCAGATTACCGCTTTTAGTCCAGTGCTCCACCTTTGCCCAGAGTCACTTAGTGAAAGAGACACTCACAAAACTTTATCATGTTGTAACTGTCAAATGTAATATGAAAACAATTTTATTTATGGAAATATTGGTAGTGAATTGACTTGTATCACCATGTTTAGTTGATGGATGATTAATGGTATTTACTATTTGCCAGTAAAACTGTTACCTGTGACCTCTATCTTCAAATTAACATTTTAACAGTAATCCACATGAATAACATATATATTTCTTTCCTTTTGCTTCTGGAGACAATACAATAAGTTTAAACACTTAATCTATCACATTCTCATCTTCAAACTTTAAAAGAGAAGTTGCATTCATGAATAGTAAAACAACAGGAGACACATGGCAGCATTTGATTCTGGCTTTCACATCCTCTTGGCTTTGTTCACTCATAATTAATCCTATTGTGCTCACTGGAAAACAGTCAAAATCCATAGACCAGCATTGCCATGTATAGTGCAGTTAGATCACGCCACAGTGGCCAAAATTAGATAAAGCAGCTGCCTGACAACAGCAGCAAACTCTGCAAACATATTCCTCATTCAAACCAGATCTTACACCGCTGTGCTTTTGTAGGAATGGTCTTATTTTGAATTTCATCTTTTATTAGTAAGTGCATAATTCATGTTTCTTATTTGTTTTTTGCATGTATTGTCAGCAAATTTGTCAGGAAGACATGCGCCGTGAAAAATAATTTACAGAGGCTCTGTTCATTGCATTCCCGGGAGAAATGACAGGCCATTAGAGCAGGATTTGTCTGAATCTAGACTTTTTCACCTTGGAGACAGTGGCTGAATGAAAATGCGCTGGGCCAAGCACTATTCATCACTGCTGCACTTTTCACCACCAGATAATTTATCACCTCCACTAGGGTTATAAGCAAATTTGTCCTTTACTGTAAAGATGCACAATATGACAAAACTATGCAATAATAAGATTGGGTTATTCCAATATTTCCACAACAAATCCCCTCCTAACTACCTGTTGTATGCATCCAGTCAAAACGATAATGTACCAATAAATTCTTGTCTCTACCAAAATCCAGCCAAGATATCAGCTCAAAAAAACAAATGTAATTGAAGGAAATCATGGCTTTATGAATTAAATTTATTTTGTTATGGTTATATATAGGGCTTTAATATGATTAGTACATTTTTGGTCAGGTGTAGAATTATATATAATATAATATAATTTTGCTGATGTCACCCTAACACAGGGGTTCCCTAACTTTCACAAAAATATAGTTTTCCATAAAGTTTTTCTTACAATATATACTACATTCACCTAGATACTCATTTGAGCAGGTCTTGATACTAAAAATACCTTTCCTGAATAGCTTTAGAATGATCTTAAGCTGTATCAGAACAACTATAAGACACACACAGTAGTATACACTTCTGGAGCACCATGGAACCTACTTGGACAATTACACAGATATAACACCACATGACATTCTATTGTCTAAAGAAAGAATGTGTTTAGTTATCATTGTGGCATCATTAGTGAGTATTGAGTCTATTCTGGTATCAAAATCAAGTTTGAAATATTTGAATTGTTTTAAAACTAATATTCAGTCATGACACAGTCCCAGCTCAGGGTCACTCCCATTTTGGAAACCACTGTCTAGTAGATAGTAGTAGATTCACAGTATGATACACAGTTTACTTCATGTCCGCTGTTTACTCTGTGTGACCGCCTGAACACAGGGAGGATGCTGACCTCTCTCATAACCTTACATGGTCTCGCATAACACAGCAGCAGCATGTTTCTAACGTGATGAATTGGTCCCAGCTCCAGGAAACTCAGTGACTTTTAATCATGGCTTGTGGTCTGATGGCAGGTGGTCTAAGTGCCCTTCATTAGAGGCCCATCCTTCTGGTGAGAACGTACTCCAGTCCTCCTGTAGATGTTACACCCACACCACCTCCAACCATTCATTTATCAGACAAGAGCTCCATCTAAGCCATTGGAGAGGCTGTAAAATGTCCGCAAAAGATCAATGACAATTCACTTTTTTTAGTGTTATGGGTAAGTGAAGGGCAGGAGAGGGGCAACAGTCAGCTCACCTTTGGAGAGATCATTGCATTTCATGTTTAGTACATTAACTTCTGTCCTCCCTCTGCTATTTTAGTTTTTTACATCATTATTATAGAGCCATTATTGCAGCGCCATTATGGTCAAAAGCTTGATTGTTTTTTATTTATATACTGCATCATTTTGATTTTGCTCATTTATATAAAAAAAATGATGTAACTCTTTTTGATTACTTTGTAATGTTTTAAACCAGGCATGTCCAGAGTCAAATGTGGTCCTCCGACAAATTTTCTTGGCCCTCAAGCTTCCTGGTTAATTCTCCCAAATGATCATAGGCAATAGTTTTTATTGCACTATTAAAGAACTCTCCCTTTACTAACCCAGTATCTAATATTTTGTGTGCTATTAGGTTTCTAAGCCTGAATAAAGCTCTGTGGCGTAGTGGTTTAGTCTTGCCTGTACATAATGCACATATTTGAATGATTCACTATATTGACCACCAGTTAATAAACACTTTGTCTGTGCTTCAATATACGGCCTTTGATGAAAAATGTTTGGATACCCCTGTTCTAAACCTAAAAAGCTGCAGGGGAAACCTATGGTCATGGTTGTATTTTGTGGCATTTAGTTAATAAACCTATCACCCTGGACATTGAAAACAGAGGCAGAGAATATATCAATGACTCACTTGTGCATGGTGAATCGCTGTTTACGTCAGGACATGTTTTGCATAATATAGCATTTGGTGTATCCAATTACATTAAACGTTCAGACTGGGCTCCAGGCTTAAACACATTTAGGAATGGAGGTTGGGTTGCCTGGTTATGGATAGTGAGGAAAAGATGCAGTACATTTCCTTAGTGTCTCTCTTGCATGTGTATGTAGTTGTTTTCCCAAATCGACTGGGAATGAAAATATACCATCTGTGTGGCTTTCAAAAGTATTTCCTGACATCAGCAATCATTTTGGCTCACAGAAAAGTGACAGAGTTGCATCAGGCTGAAAATCTGTGCTTTTTGTCCAAGTTAGGGCCCATGTTTGTACATAGATCAGATCTGTTGACAACAGGCTCTAGGAGGGCTTTATGCAACAATGTGGACGAGAACTGTCTGTCTAGCGCTTTAATCTCAGTCAGCACCATTTCATTTCAGTCTTCTACTTCTACAAAATGCTTCATATGAACACTGCAGTGGCATAAGTGATTCTGGAAATGGTCAAAATTCTTCAGTGGGCTATACTACTGTAATTATTTATTAATTAAGGAATTTTCATCTGTCAGTTTCTTTTGAGTAGTTCTACGTACAGTAATTACCGATGCTTTGAAATATAAAAATATAAAAATAGTGCTCTTCAGAGAAAATCATTGCCAAAGTAAACATGCAAACACAACAAATGCAATGGCAATAAAATAAGGAATTGTCAGAACAACCTTCATAATATTATTCATTATAAGATGCATAGAAATTTAAAAAGAAGATTATTAGAAAAGATTTCATTAATAGAGCGATGTTTTTTTTCTACTTAGTTTAATCAAATGTAAGCTGTGTGGTAAGTGCTTTAGAGCATTGATGACAGCCAATAAAATGAATGCCATAAACATTTCATTCTTGAATTAATAAATTTTTGTGTTGGAATTCAATACATTAGGAATGCTGATCATCTTTTGTCTTTGTAATTTTGTGAAGCAGTAGATCATTTCTTATTGTGGTAAAATTGTGCAAATTCTTACTAATTGCTCATTCTGTTCCAGTCCAATCACTACAGTTTACGTCCCTAAGTATACAGTGTCTTACACTGTATACATTTATTCAGTTGTGTATGGTGAGTATGTGCCCTGTTTGACTAAACAATTGAAGAACCACAGTAATTCCAGCATTAGAAATTGCCTCTGCCTGTATTTGTTTTATCCTATATTGTGTTATTTTTCTCCCTGAAATACACATGCAAACACATAGGAGCACATTCCGCTGACAGTATGTCACACTGCTTCAGTGGCCCACCTTTGAAGCTCTGTTTTATAAGAAAAAGTTTATCTTTATGTTTCACTGCCCCAGGGAGTGTGAGCCAAGACACATCAAAGAACATCTCATCACTCCCCAAATCTCCAACAAACACTACGTCCAGGCAAGAAAGAGTAGCTTGTGTCTTATTTACTTCAAACATTCACATTGAATGCCAGACATGGAGTCTTTTAGCACTCGTTAGCAACCATCTTTTGAGACATAATATCCATCACTTTTGAGTTCTTTATGGAGTTTTGCAGCTGTTATGAATATAAAACATATTTTGACTTGTTTTTTAAAAGGGACCTAAATATTGGTAATTTACTAAAGTGGTTAAGACCTACAGCAAGATTTACAGTTTATGGTCACTGCAACATTTATCTAGTCTTGGATGTATAAGTTATTCATTTTGAAAACAAGCGGAACAGGTGGAAGTTGGAATCAAACATTTAAAACAAATTACAGTAATTAAAAAGCCAGCCATGATAAGTGAAGGCTTTTATCCCATTCATCACGATGAAGAACATGAGGGCAAGTTTGCTTAGGAAACATATTTGTTGTACTGCGCAAATGTCCCCATTAATCAACCTCAGTTTTTCAGTATAATGAAATAGTGTTCCATTTCCTGTAAAAAAAAAATCAATTTCTTCCTTTTCAATTTCCCCCTTATGGCCAGAGAATCTATGAGTTTTGTTTCGATTTGGTTATAGTTAAACCTTTTGACCTTTATGACTGCTACAGAATATTTTATGTATTATGTTTTGATAACCTTTTTGTCATCATAATTTTAATTCAAGCAACAACATGCTTTATACTTCATGTTGTCACTTTCAGCTCTTGTTGATGTGTACACTTTGAATGGATCTTTTTCCTATTTCATGATCAAACTAAAACTATATCAAATCAAATGCAATGCAGCCATTCAAAAGCATGGCTAACTGGTAGGGATGGCATGGTTCATGAAAAAAAGCCGAACCGTTCAGTTCACTTGTCACGGTTCGGGGCGTGTGTGCACCACACGGTCTCCACGGCTCCCGGCATGCGCATTGTAGCCGTATGTGACTTGTTTCACTTTGGCGCAAAAAAGAGGTGTGGAGGGTCAGTGCTGCGCGTCACATGTAGAAATGGCAAGTAGGAGAAAAAAGGGCCGCCTGGAGACAGAGGACGCGCCCGTGTCATTTGTGCTCGCACAGGGCGAAATATGCATGCAGTGGAGCCAGGCTCTTACCCTTGCAGCCAAGAGCGCAATCTCACTAAACCAAGTATCCCGACTCCTGAGGAAGGTTAGGAAGGTGGTAACATTTTTTCATCGATGCACAATAGCTGCCTATGTCCAATAATAATGTGCTTAAAGTCAAGTCAAATTCAGTTTGTGCATGATTTCATTACTAATTATAATTTTATTACTTTTTTTAATGCAGTATCCTAAATTGTGGATAATTAAGCTAACATAGCATATGCTAAAGTATATTTCTGGAGATTAAAGATTAAAAAGAAAAAATGACAACAAGAACCGTACAGAACGGAAAACCGTGGCCTTAAACCGCGATACGAACTGAACCGTGAATTTTGTGAACCATGCCACCCCTACTAACTGTTCAGCTGACTTTGCTGTGGTTCCACATCAGAGTAGTTTAAGGCCAGGTTATAGAGAGAAGTGACAAGCCTAAGTGTAATTTGTTAAACCAATATATTTTTTAGCTTTAGCGTTTAGCTTTAACATTTTGAGACTGCGTATGATCCCATAAAAATGTTTAAATTACTCATTGAAACAGGTGAGAAACAGAATTGTAAGTGATGCAGATAGACATGGAGTGAAAACAAACAAATGCAAGACTTAAATAATTTAACAATGTATAAATAAAATAGCATGTTTTGAAATACAGTATTAAAGGGATATAAAATATGTACATAGGATACACTCAAATATTCTAGATACTATTTAATTCACATATTTTTTCAAATATTAAAGCTCAGTACAGTAATTCCACCCATGGTAGTAATATCACCACCCACAACTCCTATGTACATTTTCATCCCTTGGTTATTTTTAAGTCATACACACCTGTTAAATGATCATCCGGTTCTCACATGTGCTACATTAAGACACTTGTCGCTTTCCTGTTAAAAGTAGCCTTTGATAATGAGATAATTGAGGTCTGTTGCTTGGTTGGACCGGACAAAAACACTGCAGTAATTTCATTCTGGCTGTAGGAAGAGAAAGATAAACACGACAATCTCAGGGGGATTCAATTGGATTTTTGTGGAGCTAAACTATGAAGTGCGAAGGAAATGTCTTAAGCAGTCTTCTGAGAGCCACACTGCGAAATAGGCTTTGTTGTCCCTGGCTATATTTGTATGTAACTTTTCAACTACAATCCCATTCATTCTGCCTTGACTCATTATGATTAAGATTGACTGGCAATATTTCATTGGTTTGGAAGGGGAAAATCTGCTTTCTGACTAGATAAATGGATTTATAGATTAGATTTCCTAATATGTTTGCATCATATTGTTAGCAAATGTCTTATTGAATTGCAAAATTGAAATAAGTCTTTATTGACAAATGTGGTTAAAACTAAAAGTGCAAGATCTTCTATACAAGTGAAATGTGCACAGTGGTTACAGTAACTTCAGTGCTGTTTTAGTCATGTTTTAGAACAGTCTTAGTCCTGGTTTTATTTTTGATTGGTGGAGATCTTGTTTAAGCCTTGTGTTGTTTAGATTTAGACCCTTTTTGCCCTGTTCTATAAATATAGGACAGAGTTTAATCTTCATAAAATGGAATGTGTTTTTGGTTTTACTAAACCTCTCCTCTTAAAAACACATTTATTGTTTTAAATAAATATTGCACTTAAGTTTGTATTGTGCAGGGTCTGCTCTGCATAAACATATTTTTCACTTTTCAAAGATGGTTTTATTTTTATCTCTTAGCTACTCACATGTGTCTTCCCTTTGGTCGGAAATTTGGAGACCAGCCAAGTTAAGTATCGACTTCACACAGTACTGCTCTTCTGTGGCGCACTGGCGTAATTTTCCAAAATGCGTTGGCACAAAAGACCAATTAATATGCATGTACTTACTCAGATGTTTATCGCTCCAGTAACACTGCTTATTTATTACTCTGTATTCTTTCTCTATTTGGGTCTAGCTCCAGCTCTGCTCAAATGCCCCTTGGGTAGAGCAGCTGGTTGTCAGCGGTGACCATTAGACATTGAGGGGAAGAGACAGAGGCTAGTTAGATAGACAGATAGATCGATGGACATATATTCCTTGCTTGAATTTCCTGTCCGTCCTGCAGAAATATTGAAGGTTTCCATGGGAACGTAATGCGAATTGTTGTATCGGTGTTATGATGTAACCTCTGGACGGTGTTGAGAAATGGGAACTATCTCTGCACTGCAAAAGGCATTTCACTGAATGATGGACCATAAAAATGATTTCCTGCAATGGCTGCATGCTGTTTGCACTTATAGAGTTTAAATATTTCTACTCATTTGGATCTCCAAGCTCATGCAATAACTGAATAATGTTATACTAAGCAACATGAGACGTTGAATTGAGGTATACTGCAACTATGTTGTTTCTAATTCATAATAACATGGAATGAGTGAAACATAATGATCGTCTAAAAAAGTGCTATATAAGACTAATGCATTATTACTACTAGTATTATAAAGCGGAAGTGTATGTTTGTTGATTTATCAGATTTCAAAATACAATTCAGTACTGTACTTTACTGCTGCAATTAAGTCGGTCATTTAGATCTCTGCTATCTCAATGCTTCTCCTATACTACTACATTAATGGTCCTATGGCTAACGATAAAATATTCACTCTTTCATAATTCGCCTGTTGAATATTGTTGTAGTCAGAACAGACTTGAAAATAGTGCCTGCCATAGTTCCTTTCATATGTCCAAAGCAGACTACATTACCTTAGTCTGATTGGATTTTAGATTTCTGATTGGATTTCAAAGCAATCGTGGGCCTTTTTGATGTCCTGTTTGTTGGACATTGCAGTGTGCCATTGTCTGACACCAGAGTGTCCAAGTATTTTGACCAGAGTCTTACCACAAACTGAAATTATTTGTTTCTGCCTACAACCTTGGGTTATTTTGTGATTTTATTTATAACCAAGTTTAGACAGTGATAATGTAACAGTTGGATACACAATATAAAAACATCTTTGTATTTATGACTTCCATAAATATGATTTAGTTTAAATCTCATTTCTGTAGTAGGTAAAATAAAATTATCTTTATAGTTTGCATTTTGAAACACCCAGATTGGCAAATCTGTAAAAAGAACAGCTAATTGGTCTCAGACATCCAATGCTGCCTCTCTGTCAAACTGAGTGGCAGCTAGATACAACATACTTAAAATAAAACAACACATGCAAATCAGGCAAAACTGAAACTGGCATTTGCTTTACAATGCTCCATATTGATATTAGTCCTTGTCTTTCAGTTTAGTCCTGTCTATAATGCACACTCAAATGATCAAATCAGAGAAGCCCAGTCATCTAACTAATAGCTTTTCTTCTACCAGTTCCTCCTGGGTCTCAAGCCCCGCACTTGGTGATGTATGCTCCATGCAACGGCAGTGGACAGCTCATCTCTCTCGGCTCCAGGCACCACTGAATAAGCACAACCACCCTGGGCCAATCTCTTTTTAAATGCACTCTGGGCCTTCTGATGCTGTCCCCATAGAAAATGGGAATAAATGCCCTGTAATTGTTTGCGTCTAATGAGAATATGTCACTTAGAGGAAGTCAAATCCTGAACATGGCCAAGTTCCAAGTCTGAAAGCCTCAGTCATTATCAGACCAGTCTTATTTCCCTGAGGCACTTACCATTTAACTAAAAAAAGGATTGTCCAACAGTATCCTTGAGCAAAATATGCAGAAAAAACAACCAAGTAGTTGTGCAAAGTTCCACTTCTTCACTCTATAACATGCTAATTAACTCTATCTATGACTAAACTAGCTTAATGTGAAATGGCATGCACTGAAAATTAATGATGAAAAACATAAATCACACTTTCTATTCTGAACTGTAAATCATTCACATTAGTGATCTTTGAAATTGTATTCACATTTTTAAACGTTCTTTTTAGTCTTTCTCTGCATGTTTTCCTCTCAGTTGTGTGCCCTTTTACATTTCCTTTGACATTCCCCAGACATCTGATAAATATCGGAGCATGTCCTTTAGGAGACATATTCCATTATCATGCTGCTACAGCCCTCATCCTCAGACCAATCTCTCTCTTCTAATCAATGGCCATGCAGCACACCAGCACAGTAGTCACCACATAAAACCAAAATGCACCAACGCTTCGGCAAATGATCAAAACATATACATGACAATCGAATCATGTGGTGACGACGCATGAACGGTGAGCAGACGAGCATGTGCGTGTTACCTGTGTCAGTGTGGAGGTCTTCTGCGTGGCTGTGGTCTTGATTAGGAGGCATGTACTTCCACAGGAGCATGCATCTGTGTGGGGCAGCTCTGAGGTCCTCCTGTCACCGTCAGTCTGCATGGACGGGACAGACCGGAGAGATCAAAAAGAAAGAGGGAGAGAGAGAGTCCTTTTCCCAGTCGGTCCAAGCGTCTAGCACATCTCCATGAGTCTCCCGCTCTCCTGGGTCATTCCAGCCAGCCCCTCGGCAACCGCAGCGCCAGGGAACGTGCGTTTAGGGGGGATGGGAGGTGCTTAGAGGACTCGCGCGGATATGGAAGAGCGATCACAGCACCACCTCCTCCTCCTTCTACACGTCGGACTGCAGCCACTGGTCATGCTACAGCCTCCCAGGGTCTGTGCACTCCTGGTTCAATTTTGTGTGTGCGCACGGCAGCCTGTCCCCCTCAGTGATGCTGCTGCTGCTGCTGCTGCTGCTGGTGCTGGTGGCCAAACGCTCAAGCAGTGTGAGAGAGGAGAGACAGAGAGAGGAGCGGAGGAGGGAAAACTGCAGGAGAGAATAGAAGAAATATAGCTTTCTCTCCTGCTCCACCTATTGGTATCAGTCAATCAGAGGTACATGACTAAAGAATTAATGAGTCACACCTACACAGAGAGTGTGTGTGACTATACAGGAAGCATTAGAGAGGCACACGCAGAGCATCATGTCACTTTTCATATCCCGCATGTGTGAGCTGCTGTGTGCAAACTGTTCTGTGAGTCATTTTACAAAACTGTCACACTCTAGACAGTAGAAAATGTGTATCCATAGGAAGTCATTTACACATCTTGTTCTTGTTCAGAAGTAATTGTAGAACAAATGACACTCAGAAAAGTGTTTGCACGTAATAATGTGGAGTTTTAAACAGATGTGTTACCATTTTTATCCCACAGGGAGCTTGTTTTGCTTTGTTGTGAAGAGCAATGGTTAAATTGTTTTAAAAGAAACTCCAGTCATTCCCAGTTCCACATGTGATGCAACAGTTCCAATTATCAAGAGATTACAGGAACTGCAAAAGTTCATACAAAATCTGTTTAAAGCCTAGATACAGTCTTCTTTGAAATAATGGCAAACAAATTCTCAAGTACCCAGTATACAGATCATTCTTGCAGTTATGGTTTTTACCATTAGTACTGTACTATCACTCTGGATTTCACTTCCTTGATATTTAAAGCACTTTCAGGCCCACCTGTGGAATGTCATTTGGGACCTAAAAATGAAAATCAAAGATATTCATGTTGTCGTCCCATTGTCTACTTCCCTGCTGTTGGTGCTTTACCATCATTATGTCAGGCTCATTATGACTGTAGAAAGTCTTTGTCTCAATAATGGCAAAGGATCTCCTCAGGTGATCAGTAAATCAGCAGGCCTTGGGACCCAACAGCTTTAAAGGCTTTTCCTGAACACCTGGGGGAAGCATAAATCACAGACCAACAGAGCAGATGAGGCGAGACAGGACATTAATAAACAGAAAGCACACGGAGCAAAGAAAATCCAAAAGACATAATGTGAAATGTTGCTACGCACTTTCAATGTTTTCCATTTTTTCTCTGAGCTTGCTGTCTGCTTTGCTTTGGCTGCAGGAGGAATTTAACGAGGAAGATAGAGGGGAATAAAACTGAGAAGATTTGGAGATTGGAAGAAAGAAATTGACAAAGAATTAGGTAAATACAGGCTAAGGGGTAAGGCATCCATCCTCTCATCTGATAATAGCATGCACATTCAAAAGTAGCATTCAAATAACCTCTGCACAGGAAATGTGTCTCCATATTTACAATCTTTTGGGAATAAATGGGAAACATGATGTGCAGACTCACACAAAAACGTCATAGCCTCAAATGCAAGACAATATTAGGAATGGTGTTCATTACTGTCCCCTTATTTAGTTTAGTTTATTATAAACTTTATTTATCCCCAAAGGAAAATTCTATTTACAGTGACAGAGTACAGCATAAAAGACCACACACAGAGCAGTTCACACAGGTCAGGTGCTTGTACAATATGGACATCAGAGCTGGGTATAAGAGTAAATGGGGCATGAAGTGCAAAGGCCGGATACAAAACAGAACAACAACCTTAAAAACAATAAAAAAAAATATAAAAAAACACACACTTGGATATTATCATAGGTGTGTTATACTATACTGTACTTAACTCAGAATTGTACCATACTAACTAAATGCCTCAGGACTTTTGCCTCAAACTGTATTCATAACACGGACATAATGAGCTTGATCTGATAACGCTTGGTATCTCACAGATCCATAAAAACCTAAAAAGAGCAGATGATAATATTGATTGACACAGAGACTTTCCTGAGTTCAGAAGGACAATGTTGTGTTATAATTGCACAGTGACCCCAGACAAGCTTTTTTGAACATTCGCTATCGGTCGACTGTGCTGATGTAATCTGTGGTGGAATCAGACTTGAGGCAGAGGCGGTGAGGAGTGTGTGGAGTAATTAGGCGTGAGGAGGAAGGTTAGGCCTGTGTTAGATATTTGCAGAGAATGAACAGATGCAATTCCCTCACGCTCCTGTACTTCTGTCAGATCCTTGGTTTACTAATAACTTGGCTTCTTACATTTAAACAGACCAATTATCTATACTAATTAATCCATCTGATTTTCTATAATCCTTTGTAACATTTTTGTTTTGCATGGGGATTAATTAAGCTCAAAGAAATATACTCTTCACATGTGGTTTATTTACAATAGCAACACGCGCCACTGAGTTATTCTACTTGATTGTTTTTATCCTTTGACAAATTTAGAGGTGTGCTGCTACGCTAATCTATACAGGATATATCTCACCCAGTAAGGACAGCTTTTAGCTGTCACAGGCTCATAAAGATATGGACTTTTATTTATGCTCATGAGCAACATGTCAATGAAAATGTCAGTGCTACTGCAGTAGTAGAAATTTTGTTTTAGCATAACACTTTACATAATACCTCTTGTAAAATCAGCATAATTACATATTTAATTGCACTCCTGAAAAATGAAGTCAGACACTACGGTGCACAAGATACACCATGAAAAAGTGCAGCCATCATTGTATTTTTTATGCTTAAATAAATGCATTATAGGTCTACTATACAATGGGTTAGCCATCTTCTGGTCTGTATGGAGTTTTTATTGCTGGAAATTGTCCATACTGTAACTTACAAGTTATTCATCTTCATGGAAATAAACAGGAGATGTTACCAGGCCAAATTATGGGTCAGATCTGTTTAGAGGTGATGCTGCTTACAACCAGATGCATGTTTTTCAAGGCATTTTTAAGCAATAAGCTCTTAACGAATAAAATGGATATATACTTTTAATGTCACACTGTGGAACATTTACAGGAAAGCAACTTCCTTGGACTCAAGCAGGTTACAGAAAAGTTACATAGTGCACCTTTACTAGAGAGCAAATAAACCCCATGGCACCAAAGTTGTGTTTGACCTTGCAGAGGATGCAACAGTGTCCGGCCCGCACAAGGCGCAGATTGTGATCATGAGACACTTTGATATCAGCAGCATGAAGCTTAACAGTCAATTAACCCTTTGATCTGGGCTCATCCTTCTGGTACATTCACACACATACATGCACATGCTCACAATACACACAATATCTGCAACCTTCATGGGTCATATTTGCAGTTTAGATTTATGAGCATGCAACCCCAATCTTGTCTTCTTATCTTTAGATGGTTTAAGTAAAGTATGAGCCAGTGTAGCAGCTCAAGGCTTTTATTGGATCAATGGTAGAGCGATGAAAACAGGACAGACATGGCACACCGCCGTTCCTCTAATGACATATTGATGTACTGTTGTGATTACTCTGGATAATTGCAATCTAAAATCAAGATTAATGCTGTCTTTGCTTTAGCAGTATCTCCTATCACTAAAAAACATATTTTTTTACAACTCCTCAGCAACATGGTAATTTATTTGTTAGAAGCTAAGCCCCCATGACACCAAGACCTTTGTCCTATATCTGGTAGTATTATAAGCATAGTTCTTCACTATGCATGTAATATTCATGTCAAATATTCTGTAAGGACTTCCCAAACTTTATCCAGAGAGTTTTGCTAAGAGAGTCATTCAACTTCTTTATTAAAAAGCAGTGGGGTGGGATTAAATAAATGTTCTTTCTTCTTCCCACTCATTTTTGGGCAAAAGTAAAAAATAGCCATGCATATTATACACATGCTTTTTAGTTCTTGTTTCTATTGGTACGACTATACTGCTGTCACGTAGAAGTTCCATCCATCCATTTTCTTCTGCTTATCCGGGGCCGGGTCGCGGGAGCAGCAGTCTAAGCAGGGACTCCCAGACTTCCTTCACCCCAGACACGTCCTCCAGCTCCTCCAGGGGAACCTTGAGGCATTCCCAGGCCAGCCGAGAGACATAGTCCCTCCAGCGTGTCTTGGGTCTTCCCCGGGGCCTCCTCTCGGTGGGACATGCCCGGAACACCTCCCGAGGGAGGCGCCCAGGAGGCATCCGGAACAGATGCCCGAGCCACCTCAACTGGCTCCTCTCGACATGGAGGAGCAGCGGCTCTACTCCGAGCTCCTCCCACATGACTGAGCCTATCTCTAAGGGAGCGCCCAGCCACCTTGCGGAGGAAACTCATTTTGAGCACTTGTATCCACGATGTCGTCTTTTCGGTCATTACCCAGAGCTCATGACCATAGGTGAGAGTAGGAACGAAGACTGACCAGTAAATCGAGAGCTTCACCTTTTGACTCAGCTCCCTCTTCACCACAACAATCGGATACAGCAACAGCATTACTGCAGACGCTGCACCGATCCGCCTGTCAATCTCACGTTCCGTCCTCCCCTCACTCGTGAACAAGACCCCGAGATACTTGAACTCCTCCATTAGAGGCAAGGACTCTCCACCCACCCGGAGAGGGCAAGCCACCTTTTTCCGGTCGAGAACCATGGCCTCGGACTTGGAAGAGCTGATCCTCATCCCAGCCGCTTCACACTCGGCTGCAAACCGCCCCAGTGCACATTGCAGGTCCTGGTTCGATGGAGCCAACAAGACAACATCATCTGCAAACAGCAGAGATGAGATCCTGTGGTCCCCAAACTGGACCCCCTCCGGCCCCTGACTGCACCTAGAAATTCTGTCCATGAATACAATGAACAGAACCGGTGACAAAGGGCAGCCCTGGCGGAGTCCAACATGCACCGGGAACAGGTCTGACTTACTGCCGGCAATGCGAACACAGCTCCTGCTCCAGTCATACAGGGACCAGACAGCCCTTAGCAAAGGGCCCCAGACCCCATACTCCCAGAGCACCCCCCACAGGACACCACGAGGGACATGTTCGAATGCCTTCTCCAAGTCCACAAAGCACATGTGGACTGGTTGGGCAAACTCCCATGAACCCTCAAGCACCTGATGGAGAGTGTAGAGCTGGTCCAGTGTTCCACGGCCAGGACGAAAACCACACTGCTCCTCCTGGATCCGAGGTTCAACTATCGGCCGGATTCTCCTCTCCAGTACCCTGGCATAGACCTTACCGGGAAGGCTGAGAAGTGTGATTCCCCTGTAGTTGGACCACACCCTCCGGTCCCCCTTCTTATACAGAGGGACCACCACCCCGGTTTGCCAGTCCAGAGGCACTGTCCCCAACCGCCACTCGATGTTGCAGAGACGTGTCAGCCAAGACAGCCCCATAACATCCAGAGATTTAAGATACTCAGGACGGATCTTATCCACCCCCGGAGCCTTGCCACCAAGGAGCTTGCCAGCCACCTCAGTAACTTCAGCCAGGGTGATGGACGAGTCTACCTCCGAGTCCCCAGCCTCGGCTTCCTCCTCAGAAGTGGGATTAAGGAGATCTTCAGAGTATTCCTTCCACCGCCAGACAACGTCCCCAGTCAAGGTCAACAGCTCTCCTCCCACACTGTAAACAGTGTTGGTGAAGGACTGCTTCCCCCTCCTGAGGCGCTGGACGGATTGCCAAAATCTCTTTGAGGCCGTTCGATAGTCCTCCTCCATGGCCTCCCCGAACTCCTCCCAGCTCCGAGTTGTTGCCCACGCAACCACACGGGCTGCAGCATGCTTGGCCTGCCAGTACCCATCAGCTGCCTCAGGAGTCCCACGAGCCAACAAGGCCCGATAGGACTCCTTCTTCAGCCTGACGGCATCCCTTACTTCCGGTGTCCACCACCAGGTTCGGGGATTGCCGCCGCGACAGGCACCACAGACCTTATGGCCACAGCTACAAGCGGCCGCATCAACAATAGATGCCGAGAAAGAAGCCCACTCGGACTCCATGTCCCCAGCCTCCCCCGGAATCTGTGAGAAGCCCTCCCGGAGGTGTGAGTTGAAAGTCCTTCTGACAGAGGGCTCCACCAGATGTTCCCAACAGACCCTCACTACATGCATGGGCCTGCCAGGTCTTTTCTGGCTTCCTCCTCCAGCTCAGCCCCTCTCTTCACCCAAGTGTCCAAGACAGAGTCCCCTGTCGGTGCACTGTTTAATACCCCTCCCAGGGACTCCAAGAAGGCCGGGTACTCTACATTGCTGTTCGGCCACTAGGCCGACACCACAGTGAGAGACCTCTCCCAGATCTCTCTGCCCAGATCTCTCCGCACCAGCCGCATATGGCTCCTCCCACAGGTGGTGGATCCACGGAAGGGCGGCCCCACGTTGCTCTTTCAAGTTGTGCCCGGCCAGGCCCCGTGGGGAAGGCCCAGCCACCAGACGCTCGCCATCAGGCACCCACCCCAGGCCTGGCTCAAGGGTGGGGCCCCGGTAACGCCATTCCGGGCGACATAACTGGCCTCCGTATGTGACTCATCATAAGGGGCTTCTGAGCATAGATGTTATTTATAAGAAATGTTCACTTGCCCAAAATAAATAAATACATTTAAAGGTTGTATAGAGGATTTTCCAAGGAACGAGAAATCCAGCGACTGTTTGTCCTTTTTCAAATGTTGCGCATGCGTGAAACCACCCCCTCTCCCCTACAGCTCCCTACGTAGAAACGCCTCCTCCCGCCTCCTCACTACGCCAGAAACAGGTTTGTTTACAGCCGGTGCACTGCACATGACTTGTAAACAACTAACTACAGTGTTGGTTAGGCAAGGCGGAGAAGTGAGGAGCGGGGGGAGGGGGTGTGCGGACATTTCGTGCGCGGACGAGAAGTGAGGAGCAGGGAGAAGAGTGGAGCAGGGAGAGAGGAGAGGAGAGAGGAGAGGGGAGCGGAGATTCCGTGCCCGGAGAAGTGAGGAGCAGGGGGAAGAGCGGATCGGGCAGCGGGGACAGGAGCAGGAAAGGGGTGCAGAGAAGGTTGCGCGGAGATTCAGTGCAAATGAACTAGCTACAACACGCAGCAGCAAGCGGACTCTTTCTTTGCCTTGAAAATTACGTTTTCAGACATAGGATATCGCTTTCGTGTCCTGAAAAACATTTGACTAGCTCTTGGAAATAAAGTACGTTTTCATAATAAGCAGAAGTGACCTGTCCAGGAGTAATTTGGCGACCAGTGCGTCAGTCTTTAGACCCTGCGTCTGCTTCAGTTGCGACATCGCTGGAATGAATCTTCAAGAATCACCTTAGTTTGGCTTCGCTGCTTTTCCCCTTGTCTTCTTCTTTCAGCAATCTCAAAAACGGACTTTCTTTTGCGGCTAACTGCTCCTGGATTCTTGTCTGCCATTGCAACAAACTTTGTGCTAACTGCGAGGAAGATATAGGTAAAAAAAAAGCCGCTAAGAACTGTTGCGTTGGTGGAGTAAACAGCGTCTGTGCGTCTGTGGACTGCGTGACAGGCGTACGCAAACCATGTACCGGCGGCGCGCAGGCAAGTCAGTTACGCTAGAAACGTAGGGAGATTGATTGACAGCCTGTCAGCTAACAGATAACGAGGCAGTGTCGTTATCTATTGGCAAATGTTTAGCTGGCCCCACCACATCCAGAGTTGATGAATTTTTATTCTCTTTTTTTTTGGTCATCATAATTACAAGGCTACTGCATCTCTATAATGCTATCATTGACAATTTGAAACAAAAAAAAAATCCTCCATACAACCTTTAAAAAGTCACCAAATAATTGAAGGATTTTACATACCATAGCAGCAACAGGTGGCTAAAAGAAATACGAATTTGCTTTAATTTGAAGCTGTGAGAGTTACTGGTGGTCCTGCATTATAGATGTGTCTTTATGTAAAAGTAAAGAATTATTATTTCTCCCTCTGGCAACTCAGCTTTTAGAGCCTCATTTAAAGGTATAAAGATAAAATATCCTCTGTTTTCCCATTAGTCCACCGTTGCTTTCTGATTCCCGGTAGTCATAGGCACCAGTTGTGTGGTATTTGTCTAAAGATAGCCTTTTGACAGCTCTTTTTGAGAGGTGCACCATAGACTTTGCTTTTCTTCTGGGGGGAGACTAAAAACACCTTTTGGGACTTAGAATAGGGCACTAGAAGAACAAATTAAAAGACAACATACTGGTACAAAAACTCAAGCTTCTCTGGCTTGCAGATTAAAATGAGACCCTCTTTTGAAATTACAAAGCCATCTTGTATTTGCCTCTCTTGTGAGGACAACAGGAGGCCTGCTTATTACTGATTACAACTGCCTGTCATGCTGAGCTAAAAGGAGACATTGTGCATTGTAGATTCATAAATGCCCAGCTTTATTGCCAACATGTTTGCATAATTGTTGGAAATGTAAGTTTGAAAAATTTTGGTCAAGCACTGCTGTATTCAGACAACATATGCACAGCATGCAGTTCCTTTTCATGTAATATTTCTGGCTGAATGTGTTTAGTTTCATCTTCCGCCTATCTTTGATTCTGCTCTCTGAAAGCTACAGTTAATCGTCAGTCTCTGCTTTAATCATCTGATCATAATTATCTCTTGATATAAGAATTAATGATTTCTCAAGGTCACTGTCCTGGACTAATTGGAGCTACCTTCACGAAAGATATCTGTGCTGGGCCTCATACTGGAGTCGCACTGTAGACATATTTTATTAATGTGCAAATGACAACAGACAGCAAGACGTCAGAGATGACTGATCCTTTTTGGATACACTCGACTTGTTGTAACAGTTGTATCTTCAAGAGACTTTGCTCTAATAGCAAGTTTTCATTCCTCATTACATTTCTTGAGATAAATATTGGATACTTAGCTCATTGCTCCATCCATAATATACTCTGCTATGTTTTGAAGACAGGTTCTAAACAAATTGTTGTGAATAGTGTGGAAAATTACTCGCAATTCTGATCTGACAGTTCAGACCTCTGCTGCAATTTCCACAATGATAGTGTGGGACAGCACCCAAACCTACAGTCTCATTGACCACTGACATCTTGTGGTATTATGTCAGGTAATGTCTAGTAATCTACAAGTGTGGAATCATTTTATTGTAATCTAAGTACCACTTTAAAATAACCACACTATTTACAGCCTTAATAAAGCATGATTAAAATAAATGAATCCTGATGAAAAAATTATTTATTAAGAATGATTCAGGCCTAGTAAATGAATAGCCTGATTCATCAGCCAGTTTAATTTTGTTTCACTTCGTAGAAACCATCTGTCCTCACAGTGTTAGAATTCGTTTGCTCTACAGTAGGTGGGTACTTTTTATCATTTAACCAATCGCTGCTATTTGGTAGTCACATATGTAATGTGCCACTAATGGGGCTAACTGGTATATTAAGCTTTTCCCAAATCCCATAGGAAGAAGGGCAATAACATGAAATTCATCAAACCTTCTCTTTATTCTGGCTTTAAATCACTGATCTCGGGAATCGTTGACAACACTGAATATATGGCTCTTCGCTGATTGGCTGGTGTTCGAACTTGCACTTCCGTCTATTGTATTTTGATTCCTGACTTAGTTGCTAGAGAGAAATTAAATTGAGCAGAGGCACTAGGTGGCGCCAGCCTGACTAGTAAAAGAAGGGGTTAGGATGTAATATGTAAACAGATTAGGTCATGAAAAACATAAAACAACGGCAAAGTTTAACATAAGTTGACCACATTATGCTTTGTATGTATGATGAGAGCTGATGTCTTGAGTGGTGTGAGCAGCCCGTCCTAACAGTCCCCCAGCTGTCTATCTGTCCAAAGCCTCAGAGCTGAGCCATCTGCGGAGCTCCACATTTGGGACCAGCGTACCTCAAGGCCTCCTGGAAGTCAGACAGACGTGTCACTTGACCTTTTATACTCTGTTTCACTCCCTGAATTAGTTAGTAGCCTAATAAAATTGTCCTCTTGGCTTATGTTGCACTAATTATGCCAGTGTGTGGTATGTCTGTCTTTTGCTATAGTGCTAGTGACTCACAGTGCTCATAGTTGCTTTAAAACACTGGCTTTTAAAGAACTGTTCTTGATGACTTCTTCACTAGTTCTAACCTGAGGGCACTGAAGGGTTTGCTATGAACTCTCTTTGCTATCTGTTTTGGAGAAATAAAGAGAAGGTTAAATTTACCTATCATGATATCTCTCTTTGAACAACATGATCCAGTCAGTGTGATGCCAGTCATTTTTGCAGAATAAGGTAAAATTTGTAAACTGTGGCCTGGTCAAAATAACACATATATACAAACCTCTGATGCATTCTTTCTGGTGTATTGTGTTTTTATTGTATTGCATTTAACCCCTACTTTGCTGTGAAGGTCAGACTGATGCTATATTGGGATCTAATGTAATAAGCAAATGTTAATTGAAGAGGCCATTTAATGCTGGCATGGCACAGAATCTAATATGGACAAAGAGGTTTAACAGGACAAGAGGTAAATGACCCATGATGTAACGGTGAAGAAAATGTTTGTTCTCCCTCGAGAGCAGAGCTTAAAAGGATTGTCAGGAGCAAGGGGGTCCTGGCTTAAAATGCAATGCCATTCACAATAGATGTCTATGCCCTTGGGCGCCATGGCGACTGTACAGTTGTGTCAGTCGGGTTTAGGAAGGCCTTTGTATGTGTCTCTAAGTGCCCTTGATTTGGAGCGTCCTTCCATCATCATTGTCACTAGCAGCAGCTCTCAGCAGAACAATGCATCTGGGGCTATGGGGTGAGAACAAAAAAACTCCACACATGTACCAGAGGATGTTTATAGGGGAAATATACAAAGGTTTTCCAGGATTTCAATCAAACCTGGGCTCTTGCTGTGTGTGTTTAATCCATTAAAAAATCTAGATTTGGTACTGCTACTGTTGAAAAAACACCCCTACAGCCCTATTCGAAAGGGGAAAAAATTCTCATATACTAGATCTACTAATTCAAAAGAAAAAGCTCTTAATATTATGACATTAAAGAGGTGAGCAAAACGTTAAAGTCATGATCTTCTTAATTGCACTGCAAGTTTCAAGGACGCAATTTGAAATACCTACAAATTTTACCTGCCTCACAGTCAGAGCAGGACAGAACATTTAACTCTTGGAAGATGGAGGATTTGCCACCTGCTTGTCTCTGTGGAGATGTTATTAAACTTTTCTATTCCCAATGAGACAAGTAGGCAGCCCCACACACAGTTAAGTTTGCATATTTGCCTATTTATTTAGCAGCAAAAAAACTGTAACTGACGAATGCCAAATAGATCTAATAATGTCATAGTGGAACATTCCACACAAAGCCGTAACAAAGAGAAACTTAAACACCTTTAAGCATACAGTTGCGTTAAACATTAAGCACTGTATTGATATAGCAATCTCTTCAAATTTGCAAATTGCCACATGGATCAGATAATGCTTTATTTACTGCTACCCTTTATCTAATGCATGCCCTACTTCCTATCTCAGAATTATTTAATATGTTCCTTAATCCAGATAGTGTTTGGGAACCCTGCCAAAGGTATGGGAGGAGACTAGCAAGCACACAGTATTTCTTGTCACGCAACCATAATCCTTTCTCCAGCTTTACTTTAGCATGGCGTTTTCACTGCACTGCACACCATTATGCTCCTGTCTCCTCTCATCTCGCTCCTTCCTCTCCTCTCATTAGCTGAAGAAGACAGCCTTGGTTTAGCGTAACAAGCTGTCCATTTCCCTGTGTATGTATGAGGCATTATTTTTATGTGTGTGTTTACATGCCTGCTATTCCCCTAAGCACCAGGCGGCTGGCCAGTTGCAAGGCAATGTCTTTTAAAAGCATCTCATTAGCGGTTCCACTTGGAGTCCAGACTGCTCTTTCTTCTTCTACAGCCGTTCTGTGTGCATTAGACTGATGATGATCTCTCTGTCTCTGGAGCAGAACGAGATGGGCACCGACCAACTTAAAACAGCACTGTCCCAAGCTGCAAGTTGATTTTACATGTATGCGCTCTAATAATCAGCACCCTGAGTTATAGACTTTTTATGATGCTTGATTAAATATAGTATGCTGTATGCTAGTCACTGGTAGACTGGCCGGAAGAAGTAATTACATCTGAAATCGTTAACATGCAAAATGGTTTATTAGCCAGCTGCTACATAAGGTTAAATACATAGCTGACTTTGCATACACTTTGTGCTAAAGAAGCAGCTGCCTTTGATTATCATCATCTATAAAATTTTAAACTTAATTGCAATCTTTTACCGCCTTTTAACAAAGATGCATTCATATTTATGCCTCTGCCACAATCAAGTACACATTTGAATTCTCATACTGTGAACCAGTTTTGGCATAGTGCTAATCTTTTATTCTTAAGCAGTCCCATTTCCATTCCCTTTTGTGACCAAACTGATTTTATAATGAAATATATTACTGTCTTTTGAATACCAAATATCCCCTAAGTACAAAGTTAAATGACTGTTTCTAATTCTGGACTACACATATTAGAAAAGTTATAATGAGCCCTTTTAAAGAATAAAAATACATTATCTTTGCATCTGGATGTTGGAGAGCACAAACTTACATTGTCCTATTTTGGATCGTATCTTGTGAGTAGATACATGTTTATGTGTATGGACCTGTTAAAGGACACATATTACACATTTTGTAGCTTTTTGTTTGGTAATTCTTTTTGGAGGCTCTGAGCCTCAGGAATTACTCCAATTCAGTTTTCTCTGAATTATTATTTCACCAGTAGATAGCCTGTGCACGTTTTAAGTGACATTAAGCATGTTAATTTGTATAAAATGTTCAATATTCATGTGCACTAACATGTCAACACTGCACCCATTCTCTGTGAGGGCTTTAAAATGGTTTAATAATCTGTATTGAACTTATTTGCTGTCCAAAACAGCAGGCTCATGCAAAATAATACAATCCGAATGGTGATGGTGGCTCACACGGCAATTTCCAGAATAAGAATTTCGAAGAAATATATACAAGTAATACAAATAATGCATAATATGTACATTATGTCATTTCTGCATAGCTGTTCTACACTAAGGTGATATTAGTTTAGAGTCAAGTTCATGTTTTTCCCATGTTTATTGCATGCAGACTGTGTGTTTGAGGGGCAGTAACTGTCCTGAGCTGCAGATCTCTGTGTACTTCTTTATATTTAAGGTAGTCCATCATCATTTTATGGACTTCTTTTCAATTGGCCTGGATTGCTTCCATAACATTCCTGTGCAAGACAGAGAACTAGCTGCAGTAGGGGAATGTTTTTTTCTGTGTTTTATTCCTTTACCGTTATTCTTTTATAGTCACTCTGCATTATCCTTGGGCTTGAAGTACAGATGTGACAGAAAACATAATGCACTGCTTTTTAGTCCATAGTAGTCTGTTTGTGGCAGTGCTAAATGTACTCACAGTTATGGATACGTGATAGAAACCAGGACTCAAGTTATGAGAATGAAATATGCCCCATTAGAGAAACAGAGTCCCTTTTCTTTTTGAATCATAAGCCTTTTAAAAAATAATGCATGACCTCAGTCATAAACATTCAAAGATTATTGTTTTATTCAGATTTAGGTGTTGTCAATTTTAATCCGTCTGATTCAATATATTGTGAACTGTTTAACAGGTGATTAATATACACTTGCCTGAGGAAACACAGTATACGTTGCAAAGTATTGAAAAGCAAAATTCTAGCACCACTTTAAGCAATATAGGGTTATGGCTAAGTGAAAACATCATGGATCATGGATCTGGGAATATTGTTATACATTTTTAGCCACAAACTATGCTGGTTCCAAGCCTGAATAAATGTTGCACATACACATTATCCACAGAACATTTAACCACAGACTAAATCTGTATGCAAATATTGGTTTGCTACTAGAATGTAGATGATTTGCTGTGTCGACTCCAAAGCTGACGTCATGATGATGCATTTTTGATTATTTGATTTTGACTTAGATTTCAAAAATAGTTTATGACTAGTTATTGGAAATAAAACTGTTTATACACATTCACTGATGTTTCGGAAGTCCTTTAACGAGGCCACGGTGACTTGGTGTTATTCTGGGAGCGGGACAGACACTCAGATTCATTTTTCATGCTGCTATTGGATTTGCACATTTCACTTTCAAGGATTCTCAGTGGCATGTGAAAGCTTGGAGTATATTTCAGCCACTGAAAGCTGGGCATGAATAAGTTAACAGTGTCAAAATGTTTATTTATTCATTTATGAGTCTGTGCTGCTCATGCTCTAGCAGTAGCTCACCACCAAAGCACAATAACATATGCTTTTGTCTGAATGCAAATTATCTAGTCTGTCTGCAGTGTTTTGAAATGAGTCCATATTATATAACTGTGGTCTATTTTCCTTTAAGGATTTCTCTTGAGATTTTAACTTCCTGAATTGGCCATGATTAAAGGTTTAGAGAATCCATCTTTGATTAAAATGGTCATCTGGCATACATCAATTATTTAGATTGTCAAGGGAAGGTAAATTTATTTCACTAGATTCAAGATGCAATACAGATGGGATGTATTTCAAAATGAATGACTACAAATGAAAATACTATTTTATCAGCATACGTTTTGTTGTGATTATACTATATATGTTTTCCCATTGAATTGTATTGTGGAATATATCATACCAATACACATATTGATAGATACAACAAGTAATTAATAAAAAATCCAATGTTAGTGTTACTTGCCTTGATGTACACCTTTAGAGACTGGTTTGTATTGGCTTGTATAATAAAATTATATGATTTTTCTGTCAAGTCAGCAATGCTTAGATTATAATTGCACTGAGTAAATGAATGACTATAATAATGCACATACAGTCACAGGCGGCCACTAAACCGTTTATTCAGCTCTGTGCAGTAAAATGAATACCACCTCCTCTTGTTTATAATGTCTTTATAGTCACCAGAATATTTCCTGCCAAGAGGTATTTCATGATGATTCTGCAGACTGTGTCAATGGGTTTTAATAGGAAATGAAAAGGAGTCCACCCCAGTCACTGTCCATGCGTTCCCTAGGCTTGGAAATCTTTTGTTTTCAACTTTGCATAAGGTGAAGTCATCGTTTTGTGACTATGAGAGCCACACATTATTACCACAATTTTGAACTGAGGTTTAAAGTAGTGCTGCATGATCTGTCACAAAATGTATCCTGTATTGCTATGTCAGTCAATATTTTTCATATCATAAGAAAGGTCTGTTCTACTAAATTATTCGTAGTGAGCAATTTACATAATAATGTAGTTAAACTAAACTCAATATCCTTACTATATGGTGAAATATCACTTTTGTTATTGCTTTGTTATATTGTTATTGCACAATTATAAACAAGCTATCAAACATTGCATTTTTTTTTCTTATATTATATAGCCCTGGTAGTACAGCTGTTTACAATCTAAAAGTTTGTAATCCCTAGGCTACTAGAAATGGAGGGTGCATGTGATTTTAGGGTTTTGTTTCATTTATTCATTGTGCATAGTACTTCATTTTTCAATTTTATTTTGGTAAAGATACTACTTTTATTCTACATAACCAGGATACCACAGACAATTTGCAAACTCTTCAACCTTGTTTACCTTGTGCCAACACTGTGCAATATAAATAACCAATATAACCAATTCATAAATCATCTTTGGTGTAAGTGGTCTATGCTTTATAAGTTTGTTGTTTCACAAAGATAACTCCTTTATTAAACTAGACACCTGTAAATTCAGACTTAATTGCCCACCATGTGTTTCATGAAATAGTGAACCAAAGTTTAGTGGTGTTTTATGTGATCATTTTGAACAAAGTGATTGGACAGCATGTGCCTAAAACCACCAAAATGTCTGCTTGACTCTGTGTTGCTTTGTTGTTTGTTTTGCAGAGAGAGATGATTCACTGTTGTTTTTGTTTCTGTCAGTCCTACTGTTTACATCCCCGTGTGGTTAATTGGATCAGCCGGCACTTCTTAACAACATACTGCTAATATGAATGACTTCTTGCTAACACCAGATATATACAAATGCATCAACCCAGAAAGACATATGAATGTAGAATAACAAAACATCAACAAAGAAAAGATGAACCCCTTACAAGGTACTAGATAAAAGTTTGTGGACCTGATGCTTCTCAAAGAATGGTCTTTGCACTGAGCAATAAATCTTCATCTAAATGAATTGTAGTGAAAACATTTCTTTAACTTTTATTTTTAATTTTATATTTTAGGCCTATTTCAAAACTGTATTCTAACTCAGTCTAACAACGTGAGCTGTCTACACCAAAATAAATTGTGAAAATATTTTTTCCATAGCATTTTCACATTCACTGAAACCTTTAACCTAGTATTGTAGGAGAAGGCTCTATTTTGTGTGACGTCAGAAATTGTAGCCGGGAACTGCCTTACTGTAATAAGGTGCAGATCAAAAACTCTGATCCATTTGTGCAAGCGACACATGGTAAGAAAAGCTTTGAGAAGCCTGAACACTTCAGGGACTAGGAGCTATCCTACATCTGTGGTCCTGTCTCCCTGCAGGCACTGTCCAATAACATTCCTTTCAGCAGTGTAATCAAAGACACGAGGTCCATGGAGGATTTGTGAATGTAGAGATGCCAACACTCTTATTCACCTACTTGTTTTCTAAAGTGAACAAACAGGTAAATTAAGTAAATGTTGTTTGGTTGGGGGAAATTTCGTTTTACTGTTTTCTGTTACTATTTATTGTTTTCTGCATAACTGCAGATGTTACACCAGTGCTGTGAGTGACCTCACAGAGCTTGGGACACCAAAAACTTGATTCATAGCATTAAAGTAAGTCATCAAAAGAGATGTAAATATACTCATCAAACTAGTGTCAGAATATGTTTGAATGAATTCTAAGTTTAGTAATTAGCATCTTAAAAACTCCAATGTGTTAACATTAGGATAAAGTCTTTGAGATGGGGCAACACAATCTCAAGCTTTGCTGCAGTGTTATTGCTGTGATTCTCAAAGTGGGGTCTCCAAGGAGGTTCCTGGGGCACGTGTTGGGGTCCGCCAAAAATTTTAATAAGACTGAACATTATTTAAATGCTACTGTTTCTGATGATATACAAGCCCAAACATATAATGTTTTTGATGGAAACAACTAAACCAATAAAATAAGGATAATGAGAAACAGAATATATATAAACAGATCTCAGAAGCTAAGCAAGGCCGGGCCTGGTTAGTACTTGGATGGGAGACCACTGGGAAAATGAGGTGTCACAGTGGGGTGCCAGTGGCAAAAACTGTTGCTGTCCTGAGGCAATACACTTCACCCACATTGCCTAGTATGAAAGTGGTGTACCTGTGAGTGATGGTGGTGGTTGGACAGACCGTTGGCACCGATTGGCATGGCAGCTGCGCTTCCGTCAGTCTGCCCCAGGACAGCTGTGGCTACAATAGTAGCTTACCATCACCGAGTATGAAGTGAATGAATAATGCTGAATAATGCTCTGTAAAGCATTTTTGTGACATGTCTGTGAAAAGCTCTATATAAATAAAGATTTATTTATTTACTTACTTACTAAACACAGTTTGAACTTCTGAATTTTCTTGTGATGTAATGGTGGAGACCATTAGAGGCTGCTTGAGTATTTTCATACTGATAAGGGGTCTGTGGGCCTTAAAGGTTTGAGAAGTTTGAGAGTTTTGGATCTGAATTTCCCTCTCTTCTCTTCTGTTTTTGTTGGTGTTTATAATTCTTACAATGTTCAAATACTGACTTCTAATGTGAAGATGTGAATCTAAATCATGTCAGCTCAAACTTCTAAAGCTATGAACACTTTGACCCAAAATCTTAGGTAAAGCCTGTGAGCACAACTTTCAGTCATAAGCAACATAATTTTAACTGAGCGCTTCATATTTGTGTGTAGACAGAATCATTGCTCTTAATGATTTCAGGAGTTTGTCTCAATTAACCCACAGCTTGGCTTCCGGAGACGAGGGAATACTGCGTAACAGAGTCAAAATTAAATCTAATGCTGCTGCTAATTATGAAGAGTATTTTCTCTTCAGTCACTTTCACCTTCAACTTAATCTGGCCCGCTGAGAATAAAGCATAGTTCTGAGGCATTTCATTATCTAATCTACAAAGACACTGTTCCTTACACACACATGGCCCCATTACCTTCATATCTCTGTCATACGGTGCCTAATTATGTGTTGAAATTTTGACAGTGTCGAATGTACGATTTCGAGTGTTGTCTCATCTTTCTAGAACATGCTCCATAGAGAGATCCAAACAGACATGGATGGAGATGAAAAGAGTCTACTCAGCTGCAGGCCTTTAATCATGAAACTCATAAAAACAGCTAAGCCCCACAGTGCTACACCTCTCCAGTGGCCCCATACTTCTGCAGTATACAGTATACTGTATAAACACATAGAGGAAGAACAAGCACTGGCCCATTCGCTCAGTAAGACAGCAAGTCACACCTGACATCACCTGTCATGCCCACACCACACTATCCAATTTTTCTGTGCGATCGTGAGAATATATAACTGTAGAATAGAGGTGTAAAATCAATGGCCCCACACTTAATATTTCTATGCAAGGACTTTCCTGTGCATGACTTTCAGTAAATTACCTCAATCACATTTTTATTCCTAGCTAAGAAGATATCAGTCTCTATAGTGTTAGGTTTAATGAGTAATTATATAATGATTTATAGTATAACTCTGGCAGTAGTGGCTGGACTCTGCAGTAGTTCAGGGGTAATGGTGATTTTGTTTGAGTGACAGTAATGGAAAAAATAATATAAACACACCATGAAAACTTATTTTTCATTACATATAAAACAATACACTTTCAGATGTAAAACCATGGCAAAAATTTGGAAATTAAAGCTAATCCTTTTGGTAACACTGTCTTCAGGGCTTTTCATCATGCTGAAATGGTTGAAACGGTCAAAATGCGTTGGCGTACCTCCATGTAATAAAAGACTTTTATTCTACACAGTTAGCGTGCCTAGGATTTTTTGTCCCTTTTAGTTCTTCACAAAAAGTCATTTCATTCTCAGCACAAACCTTTTCTACAGTTTTTCTTTTGGCACAGTGAAGTACTCACGTCCCAACCTCAGCAACTGTTCTTTTGGCTTTCTTATGTACGCAAGTGATTCCTAAATTTATATTGATGTTTGTCTCAAATGCTAGTATGCTATATTTTCTCAAGTCTGTGGATGTAAATGGGTAAAAGTTCATTGACTTGTTAATGTGAAATATTTGATGTGAAAAGTATTGTTGGAGATCATTAGTATGCAGTATGCACTGTGGGATTCTTGGCCATTTCTCTTCCTCCCTCTGTGAGATACATTATTGCAGCACAACACAAGTTTCATCACTTGTACATAAAAACTTACCAAGCTGCAATATATAACTCTAAAGTTTACCTCAAAACATTGTGTCAACCTTGTGACCTTCCTTGTGAGTCAGATGGTGTATTTTATTGAAGGAAACTTGTTGTTGCCGGTGGTTGTGACTGTGTAGGTGTGTGCGCATTGCAACGGTGATTCTCAAACTTTTTATAATGGAAATCTGGAAAATATAGGCCTTCCAGTAATCAGTGTATACAGTAACAAATTGAGGAATTAATTATATATACACAGATGTGATTCTAATTAAAGGAATATGTTTTGCTGGTAGATAATGTTTACTCTGTCCCTTAGTTCTTATTACTTACTAATTCTTACTCTGCTATGACTGTATAATTTAGCTGCCTGACCAATCTTCTACATTTTGTTTGAATATAGAAGAATCTAGAGCGTGAAAAACGTCCATCCTGACTTGGGGGGCAGCCCAGTCACAGCTGCTAATTTGTAGCATGTGTGTCTCAAACGCGCAAGATGTCTTTTCTCAAATTCTCCTAACATTCAGAACTAAATGTATAATTTATTTTACCTTAGATAAACAACAGTTTAATGCTTTGCTTGTTGATTCTGGAGAAATTCACACTGTTTCTTCTTTGTCTGCGTTATTTTGTCCCCCTTTTTACCTGTAATATGCCATGTACCAAGTGTTTCAGAGTGTAGGACACAGAGGAGTAAGACCACCTTTGTCCCTTCAATCGTACAACTCCCCAACTCTGACTCCTTTCAGTTTAACATGAGCTCCATTGTATGCATGTTATGATTTTATGTATACCTTTATTATGTAACACTGCTACTCTCAGTGCTTTTTAATTGCACCTTGGGGATACTAAATAAATGAAAGTAAATAAATTGAATTGTTTGTTTTCACACAACATATCATGTGATTGGTTAATCTGCCTGCCAGTCATGCTCTGAAACTGAGGAGACAAGATATGGTTGTAATTAAAGTTTGTGGTAAGATATAATAGGTTGTTCTGGAATATAGATTATTACATTACATTTATGTTTACATCATTTATATATGATGGGCTTGCCTCTCTACAGATCTGGCCTGTAACTTTCCCTGGTGCAACACAGCTCTCCCTTTCTCCATAAAGATAGAGAAGTTAATGCCATACTATGGATCATTTAAAAAAAAAAAAAAAAAGTAACAACATTTCAGTGGAGACAAGAGGGAGACGGACGATCAACTAGAAAAATTATGCTGTGCATCGTCCAACCCATAGCAGACATAAATCAGGCCTTAAATTAAACTGAGTGAGGCATAAACTGCATGTCTCCTGGTTCTATTTCAGCCCACTCACCTCTCCTTGTACCTGTACTGTTTTGAAATCTGCTCCTTCCACACGATCACCTGCAAAATCATGGAGATACATTGATTCCGGTGAGAGTATTAGTGTATCTTACCAAGCACAGCTGGGGAGCATGATAGTACGTTGCTGGTGTCTCCTGAGAGCTTGCCTCTATCTGCTGATCTGCCCCCAGGCTTTCCATCTGAGCAGCTGTGTTCAGATGTACTGTTTATGTTGGTAGGATGTGCACTAATAGTCACACAGTCTCAGAGGCGAAGCAAAGGGGGAACATGCTATGCGCCTGTGATCTCATCTGGTAAGCTGTTTTCCACTGGTGAGGCATTACTCCTAGCTACACAAGCCACAGAGATTGAGCAAGTAAACAGGAGCTGACACACGTGATACAAGTGTTAAGAAAAGGGCCCTCCAAGGTTAAATGTTTGTGAAGCTGGAGTTGATGATAGAGATTTCCAATAAGGTTAACTGTAGTTTCTCTCACATGATAAACTAGGACCAAAGTAAGCAGAGGATAAACCTGGTGAAGTCAGGAACATCTAAAGATAGAATTGCCAGAGGAGGAAAAATGCATGTCTTCATTAATGCAATAAATAAACTCTTCTCAACTGAACTGAATATGTTTGTGCTTTGTCTGGGGTGTTCCAGAAAATGGGGTTAAACTGATGTATCTCTGGGCAAAAAAAAAAAGATGATGCCACAAGGCCAAATTACAAATCAGATTTGGTCAGTAGAAACCCTGTTCAGAGACAGAATGTATGTTTTTCAAGCTGTATTTTGAGTAATAAAAGTGCCAATTCCATTATCAGTAAGTTTAATACCATACTGTGGAACATGCCAAGCAAATAAATAAAAATAAAAAAAATTAAGTTACATGGTACACTTTTAAATTGAACTAGAAAAATCACTTTTTATTAGATTTTTTTTTTTTTTTTTTTTTTTTGCTCCTTTAATAGACTGCAGAGAACATGAAGTGGCCTGTGGAGCAGTGTCTTGTACTTATGCAAAATGAATGGCTTCACACGGAGAGCAAAGCAGATTATAAAGATGTGTGGACATTATATTTATCACTGTGGACCCGAACAGAGTGACTCTGCACATGCGTGCTTTCCTCTTCAGCCCTTTGCTTGTCTCCTCTGCCTCTTTCGGAATTAAATCACAATCTTTCAATTCATTTTCTTTTTCTCCTTTGTGTGCCCCTGTCCCTCAACCAATCTTTCACCATTTTACTCCAGATCGTAACCCCTCTCTCTGGAGTCCAAAGCTGGCTCATTTCACAATACCTTTCATTGTCAAACAGAAAAATGAAAACTCCAACCGCATGTACACAAGGTTTGGTAGTAATGGGATTTCAAGTTGAGGACATGGGCTGTACAATATTTGTGTTTTTAGCTTTGTAAAATAGAAAAAGATTTGCTTTAACCACAGAACATTATAACAAAACAGAATCTCATATCAGACTGAACGCCATACCATTGTTTCAATACATGAGTTTTAAAATAAGGTAAAATCTGCATAGCTCACAATGAAGACATTAAAAAAATATTATATCTCTTGAATGATGAAATGTGTTGAAATTCAACTATGAACAGATTTAGGTAAGGTTAAGGTATTGAAACCATAGGAAAATAAGTGTGCACTTGACCCACCCTTCATTGCAATGGGTGACACAGCAACAAGCATACAAACTCCCAGCATCTTCTGTGAGGTGATAGCTACTCCGCCACACCTGATATAGAAATTTCAATTTGCTTTATACTATGCTGCAATAGACCTAATACTATGATAATCCAAGGGGCATGCCAGTCGATATGTTATGTATGGGATATCAACTTTGAATTGGAAGAATGAGCAATGTCATAGAAAACAATGGAGCCACTCACAATTTGTAGAAGATTATATCATGTGTCATCTTTGCAGTGAGACAAAGGCAGCCAAGGGGATAGGCTGAAGAAAGCCTGTCTCATGAAGGCGCTGGCTCTCGATCATCCATGGACAGTGCGCTAATAGAGTTGTTTGCATGCAAGTGCTACCTCCCTGCAAGGATCACTCACAGGTCAGCTGCACACATGTCACCTACTCGCTAAGCCAAATATATACACACAAGCACACACAACACAATTAATCAAAATCAACACTAATGCAGTTATACCTCCACAGTCGCCAAGATAATGAAACAATATGGCAAAACAACGCTCGCTCGAGTCCCATAAAGAGACTATTATACTTTATCAGTGTCAGCTTGCATATTGGTGCAATGGTTTGTTGATATGGTATATTTTAAAATGTAATTCCACACATAAGGTTGCAAAATAAATGGAGCAGTTTGATTTATGGAATTCAGCACACATCTCTAGATGGATAGGCATTTAAGTATAGTGATTATTTACTTTTTTATGAGGCCACAAATGACAAGATTGAGTGCTTCCTTGTATTCAGTATTGAACGCATGTTATGTTTGAAGTACAAATAAGCGGCTGTGATTGGACCCTTTTTAAAGGTTGTCTGATGTGCATTTTGGTTTCAGACCCTTTTGCATTTGAACAGAAAATAGAAGGGACTAGCCCTCAAGGCAACAAAACTATAATATATAATATATGTATTATATTAACTTTAAGCAGTGCTTGACTTACCAGTCAGTCCCTCCCAACAATTTGTAGCATGTATCCTCAAATCTGAATCATTCTCTTTCTCATATCATCAGAACAAAATATATAACTTATTTTTTCTTAAGGTGCTTTGCGTGTTGATTCTAAGGTGTTTTTTTTTTTTTTTTTCACTCCTACGATGCCATGTTTGTTTTGACTCAAACCGACGATGCGTTACTCTGACTGGCTCATTGATTGATCCGTCTGTCAGAAAGACAGTATATGGCTCCAGACCCATATGTCTTAGTATTGTATTAGTGTGTGGTTTTGGTTGACCAGGCAAATGCAGTGCCACTTTATTCGGTAGTGTGTTAGTAGTCCCAGTTTAAACCAAAGTTGTAAAATAGCGATTAGCTAATAATGGTGCTACACTTTAAGTGTTCTAAAAGTTGTTTACATACTAGTTTAGGATAATTATGCCTTCCTGTTACGCTATAGGGTAAGAAGTACAGTGAGGCCACACACCTCTATTAAAACATCACTATAATTGATTTCTTTACTGGACTGCAGTAAATTTTGTCCATATTTCAGGTGTAAAATTGTTGAATAATTTCTTCCATGTCTAATTACTAACATTACCTGAAAAACATTACTATTAACAAGTCAATACTGAATTCTGCTACTCAGGTTAAAGATCCCATACTGTGCTTTATTGAGGGTTTTTTGTTTTTTTTGGTAGAAATACATGATCCAAAGATGAAAAAACTGAAAAACTAAGCCAAATCTATATGCAAATCATTTCAAGCAGATGAACTGGAAGGGCATCCATTGAGGGGAAAAACTAAAAGTGATTCAAAAGAACAAATTACACTGAGAGCTGTAATATTGGTTACTCTTAACTCTGAGTCAGGATAGCCTATTACCACCACTATGCACACAAAGCAAGTGGGGTGTAACAAGTGGAAAATTGGTTCAAATGCCTGAATAAACCTGAAGCCTTTGCCTAATGACCATATCAAAACACAAACAGCGAAGTACCACAGCAGTTTGCAAACATGTTTTTGATCCTTACACTTATAAAATGTTAAGAGTGTCATCATTGGGTGTGTATTTTGCACTTGGTGAACATTCAGACCTGTCACATGAGGCTGAACTGTGCATTTAACCTTGGGCCCAGCGTGAATGCCCATCAGATAATGGTCATTGTTGGCAGGAGCAGGAAGTTTCCTCGCTGCTGTGCAGCTGCCATGCGTTCTGGCTCTGGCTGAGTGTCGAGACCAGCTGAGGCCCCTTCGCAATGACTTCATTCACCCCATGTTTCCAACACATTGCAGTGGTGTATGAGCTTTTAAACTGTTTGATATCAAAGGCAGCAAAGAGGCCATTGATGAGACAGTTAGTGTTCTTGTGTTGTGATGTCTGTGTGAAGGGCAGGATCATTGGGGTGAGGCACTGTGGCACTGTGTATTTGGTATTGTTTATAAAGTTTAAATAGGGTATATGGTGATAGCAATATGATATGATTTACCATACCAAACCATAATAAATTGGTTGGTTATGGTTGTTAAGTACATTGTTTTTGGGCACAAGTAAGTACCATTTGGAATTCTTTGTTACCAAAATGTTGACTTAAAACACTCTGATATATTGTATTTAATGAACGATGCCTCTGAGGTGTTGTGAATTCAAAAGCAGCTAATTTTACAGTTGTTAGCATAGAGATAAAAAGAATAAACACATTAGTGGGCATGCAGCCATTACAACCTTGTATTTACAGGATAAGAAGCTTAAGAACGTGATGTTAGATATATTACTTTACAACTGTATTGAATTTTCTTGTTCTTGAAAAGGCTTTAGGCACATATGCAGTTCTTCCAGCTCATCTCACTTCGGTTGAGAGTTGGGACTGAGGCACATAAACACATGCTTAGTTAGCTGGGTGCCGGAGACTCACTTTTGGGCTTTAGAGCAAAATAATAAAAAGACATTTTCAGTGATTAATATGCCTTCCCTTCAGCCTGTGGAAAAACGACGGCTATACTCAATCATGTCCTGAATCTATTAGAAATTATTGATTTTAGAGGAAGCAGTGAGAGAAAGACTGTGTGGAGGAGAGTGCAATGAAACAGTGAAGACAGAGATGTAGAGAGGGGGTGATGCACATTCAAAGGTGGAAGCTGGTAATGTGATTAAAGTTTCTCCTCTTAAAGCTGGTTAAATACTCTTTAACCTCCACTAATTTTCTGGTGGATGATTTGCCAATGTCTTGTCTCCATGGAGATGTTATTGCTTTGTCTGTATCCATAGACCGTATATGAATGGACATAGCTAACGCACTTGCCGCCGTGTTCCAGAAAGGAAGTGCGTCAGAAGGCTCTTTCGGCTCCTTCTGACCCTGGCTCAGTTGATTTACATTGCTCCTCTCTCTGTAACTGCTGCTGTGAGCCTCACCATTTTAGTCTTAAAATGTTCATATTAACTTGCTCTACATGACGCTGAATTTTTCATTTCATTATTTTGTCCTTAGATCAATATATGAACATAAATAATGGACCGAGGTTGCTCTCTCTAGCGTTAGCAACAGGTTTGGTTGACAGCTAGTGCATTTCGATACTAAGTAATCCCCCTCCCCGCTTTTCTGCCTCTTCCACTATCAGGGGTCACCTTGTTTTGACAGGTTTGAATGACATGTACATGATGTTGATCCAATGACTTTATGGGCTTTTAACAAGGTATTTAATAAAACTATCAAAAGACAAGGACCCCTGCCATTTTATTTGTGGGTTTAACTGTGTTGGCTGATTGTTCCTCAAGGAGTGCATCTACTTGTTAGACAACTTGTTTTCGGCTTGTTCTTTTACATTTTTTCGATTAAAATATAGCGATATAGGGTCATTTACAATTTGTCATGGTTTTTTCGGCATTTAACTGTGCTAATAGACCTTCGAAGTCCGATGTCCAGTTTTTCCATAGAACTATAAGATGAATCCATCCAATGCCGCATTGTTTTCAACAGCCTCTACTCAATGGCGCATGGGCCAAAAAAATTGTTCACTTCCGCATTTACTTCCTCAATAGGGACTAGCACCTTCCACCCATATGGCATAGGTAACATGTGCAGCGTGGAGCATTTGGACCAATCAGAGCGAGATCTGCTAAAGCGGAGCTAACGCGGGCTCAGAGCAGGACTAGGCTAACTCTTACAAAGGTAACTTTTAGGTGCTTTGAGGATTTAAAAAATTTAAAAAACTTATGTTGTGAAAATAGAAAAGAGTCCCTACAAAATCTGACCTTTGTGAAAGTTGTCAATGCCCTGTCAGCCAAACACGGGCAGTTTGAATCCCCAAAAAATGCATTGTGCTTCTATGGGAGAATTCTTTCTGGCTGCAGAACCAATGGAGCAGCCACTAGTCGGTCTCAAGCCGGAAAAGAAGGGGTATGCCTTATGCAGTTATTATTATAGATCTGTGAGATTTTCTGGTAAGTAAAATAAATAGAATTAACTGATGGCAATTGATTTATTAGTCAAATAATCAGTATGGACGTGTAGCAGTATATTAGCCCAATGTAACTATCACATCCGTATTCAGATGAAAAACGCAAAAACCATCGAACTACTGTGGTGCATGCAGAACAGTGCGGAGCAGAGTATTTGCCACTCTCCGGTGAGAAAGGCGGGCACATTTAATGACCTCAATCATGATTGGCTGTTGTGGTTGCTATGATAATTGCGGTCGGATTTTCAAATATGGAGCCTGGCTCCAAATTTATTCCTGTAATTGTTAGCACTGGGAGCTACTTTTGAGTGGAGCTGAATGCTATGGGTGACATCATTCTCACTTTTTCTTTACAGTCTACGTCTATATCACAGTATGGCCTTAAATGGAAAGGGATCGAGGTGAAGCTGCAGATTAGCAATCAAGAGTCTTACTGTGTACTTTATCGATAACCTTATGTGCATTAAAAATCGTGTGTCTGAAGTATTGTACAACATTTCACAAATAATAATAACAGTTTTGACTTGTATCTAAACTAAAAGTGCAGTGCTCTGATCATTTGAACACTTAAGTGTCTCAATGCAAGTCATTTTACTCTAGATGGGAAACAGCTGATGTACTCGCACTCACAACACTGAAAAAAAAAGGTTGCTGGATTTGCATAAAAAAGTTATGGAAAGTGGTTGCACCAATAAAATTATGTTTAGGTTTTGAAACTTATTTCGATCCCCTTTACGCAAATTTTTCTCAGAACATGAATGTCACTTTTTCATGTTGATGAAATTTGATCAAATCATGCTGAATATGCATATTTATCTTATGTTACCTTATCGTGAAATGTATAAGTATGTGTAATTGAATTGAATTGATCTAATTCTGTAAAAGAATACAAACAGTCTTTAGTTTTCCACAGTCCTGTATTGTCTTAAACAGAATCAAACACACAGAGAGCACAAGTACAGAGACACACAGTTTGGAGCTGGACAGTGTGAAGATTTATTCCAGTGAAGACACTCTGGTCTCTGTCTGTGGACACAGGAATAACACATGATGAACACATTCTGATGATCTACTCTGTTGTACATGTTTAAATACACTTAAAGCACTTATTACTACAATAATGGACCAGAAAAGAATCATGTGAACATTAGAACTGTATCTGCAGAAAAAAAACTCATGTGTGCTGCTTTTCTTCCTCTAAATGCAGTAACAGGGAGGGCATCTGGTATAAAGTCCTCTAGTGCCACATCACCCTGTAGAAACACGATCACTGTTTCAATAGGAAGTTCATTTTGAAAAATTCTTTTAAAATCATTTTAGTTGGTTTACTTACTTTGTTCATCTGTGCTTTGTGTTTTGTTGGTTCTCAAACATCTTCCTTTTTCCTGAAACATCAGCTATAACATTCATGAAGTTCCCCACAGCTCCAGCAGAGCTCTGGACGTCACTCTGTGTTTGTAGACGACTCTGGAAGCAACACATTCAAATCTTAGTACAACTGTCACACTCTTGTAGATGGACAGTCAAATACAATTTGTTTCATGGAAATAGTCCTGACATTAACTCTAATTTCAAATAAAACACCACAAACATGTTTTAACAATGACGACATTCTAGGCCGGAGAAGCATATAAAATCTTTAAAAAGTCTTACCTCCAGATCAGCTCTCATAATCCTCCTGCTCCACAGTGTGTGTCCTCTGCTCATCTAACTGTCCTGTGTCCTGTTACATTTGAATTTTCCCTCCAAAAGTTTTGGGGAGGAGAATTCCAGAGGGAGGAGCCTCACCAGAGATTATAATAAAGTCATGTTTCCTCAACCTGATTAAAACATGCAGGTCTGACATCGGCCACAGTCAAGTGACCTTTGTAAGATTTAAACATGCTGGACAGAGAAACATAAAAAAGTCATGTTATTGTTGTCAAATTTGTTTTTGCAATTTGTGCAATCCCTCTCGGACAATTTTTTCAGTGAACTGTGTAGCGTGAGGTAAAAAAGCCATATCCAGCAGCACTCTTTGCAATCAAAGATTTAAAATCTCATAATATTCTTGTGTCTGTGGTGTGCGCTTTTTGTTGCATGTTTAAAAATTCTTTAAAACCAAAAAGTCCTGTAGTGTGACCGCCATACTGTGGAATTCAATCCGTTGTAATAAGATCTCTATGGAGTGACAGACTCTCCACCAAGAAAATTACATAGTGCAACTTTTGCATGCTGCATCAAAGTTGGAGCATAGAAACAAAGCTGAAGTTACTTGTGATTTGGGTGAGGCTCTTTATCTTGGAGGTGCGTTGTGGCAGCACTGGCAGTGACCGATGAGCACAGACAAGAGCAGAGTGTCCAGAGTCCAAATCCATTCAGAGAGATCAAAAACAAGAACGCCCTGAATCCAGACTGAAGCGGTGAATCAGCCAAATGCACCATGAGACAGCAGCAGTTCAACCGTGTCTAGAATACAAACAAGTGTGAAATATTTCAGGATATCCCCAAGGCATAGGTAATAAACATTGTGGTGTGGTATTTTTTCACATTGTTGCATTTTAATGTTGCCAGTATAGGCTATAGTTAAGTTTTCCGTGCATGCTCAAGTCAGACATTGATTCACAGGGGGTTTGTTAAAATATGCCCTATTTGTCAAAGTCGAAAGTATATCTTTAAATAGATACTACAAATTGCTTGTATGTTGCTGCAATATTAGATCTGAAGGGTTATTGCAAGTTTTTGTTAACATTTATAGTTAGGCCAAACCTCTCACTCTTTTTATATTGATTTAAATATATTTCTCAGCTTTATTCCAACAAACAAATGTTGTCTATTGATCCATTCAAAGTCTGATCTAGGCTTGACAGGTTATTTGTCTTTTTGCTTTATTTTTACTTAAATACACTGGATTTCTCTTATTAAATTTGATGGATGAGGCTATTATTCTTTAGTCATAAAAGAAAAAAGTGTTACTGTTGTGCATGTTATGTTGTTTTTAAAACAATGTAAATAGTAAGTTATTTGTGTGAGTTGTAAAATGAACTTTAGTTGCATATTTTATAGTGCAGCACAATTTTCCAGAGTGAAATTGCTTAGTCATTATCTGTGCTTCATCTAATACATTGTTTTCACCTCCTCTAATTAACCTCTGTTTGTGAATTAGCATTCTGTTTAACAGCCTTTCTCCTTGGCTACTCTCCATCGGACCAGATGTTTATCACTGAAACCCGGACTTCATTTAGAGGATTAGATTAGGTGTCTTACTATTGTGTATAATGTTACAGGCCCTGGTCAATATAGAATGGAGAAAACATATAGAAATATGATGATTATTAAGGGGTTTAGATTACCACTGTTTTGGTTGATATTATTAGTGTTTTAATTACATATCATCTTGACTTGGCATTACTTTAAGCACAAAAAGATTAGACATATGTAATCGCTTATAATAAAAATATAATATAAAAAAAAGTTTAATAAAATATGACACACATCACCTATTTTTACAAGTATTTTACAAGTATAGTATTGTTTGTGCATGGTGTAGGAAAATATTAAGCTCCCCACTCCTGAAAAGGGAAGAGAAAAATAAGAACAGAACTCGTGTGGTGGGGCTGAGTGGGTCAAGACCTGCACAGTTTTGATTGACAGCTGCCAACACACTGTTATATACTGTATATCATTCACACTTTCATCAGAGGATTGACAACAGTGCATGGGAGAAAATCTATATATTTAAATTCAAACTGAATGACAATTATTTTGTACAACTACATGGAGTGTTTAGTCTACCACAAAGACTACTTATTTGAGAATTATATTGAGTTAATATTTAGTCTGGTTGACGCCTCTGTGATTGAAATGGAATACATTAAATGTTACAGTTTCATTGGGAGCTTTGAGTTTCCTTAAACCTTGGTCAAAGTAGAAATCAAGCCAGACAAATGCTAATCAGCACAATAGGGTATAGCGATCCAAAGCTAGCTAAGTTTCAGGGTATAACTCCTTTCTAGTGCAGGACAAATCTATCCCCTCCTCCCTTAGACCACTTTAAATTGTAGCTCTTTTGACCAGTACCTTGAGATTGAAATGACAGTTGAAACATCTCAGTTTCAAGAACATTGTCTTGGTGACTACCCCTGAAACCCTTTCTACCACAGACCAGTCCTGGACAAATGAGAGCTCACATCGACTTCTCGGTCTAAAATGTCTAAAATTTCTGAATGGATCTATGTAATCTGGTTATTTGACATGCAGTTTCCTTAAATCACACTTTTACGGCCTTTTACTGTAAATCTATATTTCCCTTGGCTCTGTGGTCTGTCCTGGGTGACTCACCAGTAGTTCATCCAGATGGTGTTTGTGTTCTGGGCTTTGCATCTGTGTGTCTGTATAGATGGAGCAGGTGTGTCTCTCTATGCATGCCGCCATCCTGCAATAATAACCAATTAACTTCCATCATCTTGTTTGAAGGCAAAATAGTAATCTGATATTCTTGCACTGTCTAATTTGACCGTCCTACCCCCTCATGTTAACAGCTCTCCTGTGTGTAAATACCAGTCAGTGATTAATGTGGGGATGTAAGTCCAGTCGTGCTCCTGTCAGCCCATCTATCATACAGCCCACAATGACTAGTACTATGACAAGATGAATGGGACAACCTCACCAGGTCCACTGCCCTGTTACTAAGTCTGAACCAACCACTCACCTTTTTGTTATTGGTTACACCTCCTAACATGACCTTTGATCATGTCAAAAGACTAACATTGGTCAAGGATTTCTAGATTTCTAAAGGGGGTTTGTTCTCAAAATCAGTGTGATGTTTACAATAATTTTGCTATATATTTTTCAAGCCATGTTGAAATATATTTTGCTTCACACATAAAACAAATTCACGCCACACTTATTACTTCAACATGACCGCCGGAGAGAGTGGCAGCAGGTCAGCGTTGCACTGTTTCTCCTTACTCACTCATATAGCTGAGATATATTTTTTGCTATATATTTATATATTTTTTTTATTTTTACTTGTACATATACAGTTGTAATTATCCCTTATTTGACACCAGTTTCTTGTTATTTTTACTGCCGTACTTATTTTGAATTTATTATTTTTGCTCTTTTCCCCTTGAACCGTCACCTTATCGTGGTGGAGGGGTTTGAGTGCCTGAATGATCCCAGGAGCTATGTTGTCGGGGGCTTCATGCCCCTGGTAGGGTCACCCAAGGCAAACAGGTCCGGGGGGACAGGTCAGACGAAGAACGGTTCAGAAGCCCTATATGATGATGTCCACTCAGAGGCCAGCGACGTCGCCCGGATTGGCGTCACCGGGGCCTCACCCTGAACCCTGGGGTGAGTGCTCGTCAGCGAGCGCCTGGTGGCCGGGCCTTCCCCCACGGGGCCCGGCCGGGCTTAGCCCAAAGGAGCGACGTGGGGCCGTCCTCACCACCCGCGGGCGGATCCATATGGAGCCGGTGCAGAGGGGCGGCCTCGGCGACCGGATCTCCGGACATGGAGACTAGCTCTGGGGACATGGAATGTCACTTCGCTGGGGGGGAAGGAGCCTGAGCTTGTGCGGGAGGTTGAGCGTTACCGACTAGATATAGTCGGCCTCACCTCCACGTACAGTTTGGGCTCTGGAACCCAACTCCTTGAGAGGGGCTGGACTCTCCATTTCTCTGGCGTTGGCCGCGGGGAGCGGCGCAGGCTGGTGTGGGCCTGCTCATTGCCCGACACTCAGCGGCTGTGTGTTGGAGTTTACCCCGGTGAACAAGAGGGTCGCGTCCCTGCGCCTTCGGGTCGGGGACAGGTCTCTCTCTCACTGTGGTGTCGGCCTACTGGCCGAACAGCAGTGCTGAGTACCTGGCCTTCTTGGAGTCGTTGTCCGGCGGTGGAAGGAATACTTTGAGGATCTCCTCAATCCCACCGTCACGTCTTCCGAGGAGGAAGCCGGGGCTGGGGACTCAGAGGCGGACTCATCCATCACCCTGGCTGAAGTCACTGAGGTGGTTGGCAAGCTCCTTGGTGGCAAGGCTCCGGGGTTGGATGAGATCCGTCCTGAGTACCTTAAGTCTCTGGACGTTGCAGGGCTGTCTTGGCTGACACGCCTCTTCAGCGTTGCGTGGCGGTCGGGGACAGTACCCTTGGACTGGCAAACCGGGGTGGTGGTCCCTCTGTATAAGAAGGGGGACCGGAGAGTGTGTTCCAACTATAGGGGGATCACACTCCTCAGCCTTCCCGGTAAGGTCTATACCAGGGTACTGGAGGGGAGAATCCGGCCGATAGTCGAACCTCGGATCCAGGTGGAGCAGTGTGGTTTTTAGTCCTGGCCGTGGAACACTGGACCAGCTCTACACTCTCCATCGGGTGCTCGAGGGTTCATGGGAGTTTGCCCAACCAGTCCACATGTGCTTTGTGGACTTGGAGAAGGCATTCGAACGTGTCCCTCGTGGTGTCCTGTGGGGGGTGCTCTGGGAGTATGGGGTCCGGGGCCCTTTGCTAAGGGCTGTCTGGTCCCTGTATGACTGGAGCAGGAGCTGTGTTCGCATTGCCGGCAGTAAGTCAGACCTGTTCTCGGTGCATGTTGGACTCCGCCAGGGCTGCCCTTTGTCACTGGTTCTGTTCATTGTGTTTATGGACAGAATTTCTAGGCGCAGTCAGGGGCTGGAGGGGGTCCGGTTTGGGGACCACAGGATTTCATCCCTGCTGTTTGCAGACGATGTTGTCCTGTTGACTTCATCGAACCAGGACCTGCAATGTGCACTGGGACGGTTTGCAGCCGAGTGTGAAGCGGCTGGGATGAAGATCAGCTCTTCTATGTCTGAGGCCATGGTTCTCGACCGGAAAAAGGTGGCTTGCCCTCTCCGGGTGGGTGGAGAGTCCCTGCCTCAAGTGGAGGAGTTCAAGTATCTCGGGGTCTTGTTCACGAGTGAGGGGAGGACGGAACGTGAGATTGACAGGCGGATCGGTGCAGTTTCGGCAGTGATGCGGTCGCTGTATTGGACTGTTGTGGTGAAAAGGGAGCTGAGCCGAAAGGCGAAGCTCTCGATTTACCGGTCAGTCTTCGTTCCTACTCTCACCTATGGTCATGAGCTCTGGGTAGTGACTGAAAGGACGAGATCGCGGATACAAGCGCTCGAAATGAGTTTCCTCCGCAAGGTGGCTGGGCGCTCCCTTAGAGATAGGGTGAGGAGCTCAGTCACACGGGAGGAGCTCGGAGTAGAGCCGCTGCTCCTCCACGTCGAGAGGAGCCAGTTGAGGTGGCTCGGGCATCTGTTCCGGATGCCTCCTGGGCGCCTCCCTCGGGAGGTGTTCCGGGCATGTCCCACCAGGAGGAGGCCACGGGGAAGACCCAGGACACGCTGGAGGGACTATGTCTCTCGGCTGGCCTGGGAATGCCTCGGGGTCCCCCCGGAGGAGCTGGAGGATGTGTCTGGGGTGAAGGAAGTCTGGGAGTCCCTGCTTAGGCTGTTTCCCCCTCGACCCGACCCCGGATAAGCGGACGAAAATGGATGGATGGCTGGATGCTCTTGCTTTGTTCAATTTATTGAACAATTTATCAATTGTGTTATGTGAGTTATGTGTGTCCAAATAATTTTCCTTGTGGATGAATAATTTTTTTCTAAATCTTAAATCACATTCAAATGTAACTGCTACTGTCAGTAAATTTTTCTATATGCATTTATCTGTACTTTTACTCAAATATATTTTGATATTAGTATTTATGATAGTGTGCATTTTCAGATGAAAATTCATACTTTTACAGTTCAGAGTGAGTTGGCAGCACAGACGTAGCACAGACCTTGTGAAGTTGGTTCTGTTAAATCCTGGGATCTCCCAGAGGTCAGCTGCACGAAGCTGGATGAGCCACACAATCCAGGCTGCCATGCCTGACCTCCGACTGACCGGAGTAATTGGTATCAGGAAATTTCACCTCACATATATCAGGATGGTCCTCCACTTGGATGAAAACATCCAAACAATAACATCTTCTTAATATTTATGATATTAATATTTATCAAATGTGCATTTTTAGCCGTAAAATTCTTTATAATAGAACCACAATTCCTGAATGCTGTGAGGTGTGGAGCCTGTTTTCACATCTGTCTTGTGAAGGCATTCATGTTTGATATTTCATGGTAATGGTTGATAATCATTCAATTGTTGGATGCTTCATTGATTTTTTGTTTGTAAGGTGCGTAAATGTAATGTTATGTATTTCTCTGTCTTTAATATAAGCCCTTTTTGGGTTTTTTGCCTCTTCCAACATTTACTTTTTATCTAGCATGAATTTTTATTGTTATATAAGTGCAAAATTAATAAATAAATAAACATGTAACTTTTTTTAAGTGACTAAAATTCATAAAATTCATATAGCAGGATGGAGCTCTGCAACACTCCGCACTTCAAAGAGCATTTACTCTTCCATGTTTGCATTAAAAACTGAATTGTCAATTAACATACGGTACTTTAGTTAAGCCTCTTTATTTGCATATAATTTAACCTTTTCTTAAACTCTGCCTGATAATTGCACACTTTGACCTCTGTACTCTGTTTCATTAGTATTGCACCATCACACATAGGATGCTCCAAGCTTTTCTCCATCCACCTATTCTTAACACTTGGGCGCTCACACAATGACAGGGTATAGAAAGAAGGCCATTTTCCACTGACACATCACAGCCTGGAGTATGCATGACCAACCTTGCCATTATCTCTATGCAGAAATAATTTGAGTGTCAGGTGTTCCGTGGGGGAGAGGGGATTTTTCATTTTATCATAGACTTCAGAATTCACACGGGCTTGACAGTGGCAGAGTTAAATTTAGTGCCATATGAAAATTACATTGGTGACAAGGGAGATGTAAGTAGGAAGATGAGGTGAATGACTTATGATTGTGCACACGGACTTCTTAAAATGTGATGTTTTATACAGCTTTAAGATTGTTATAGCACATCCTATTATCTCTGCTAATGACCTCATAACTCATAGTGAGCTTGCTGTATCTACTTCCAGAACAATAGGACCATGCAGCAGAAAAGCTCTGTGTTTTTACAAGAGGAAAGCAGCCAGTCATTGTTCATACATAATAAGAGCTTATTTGAAGAGGTTTTTTTTTTTAATATATATATAAAGTAACTGATTTTCTGAAGTACAAAGTGTTTCAATGATGTACTTGTGGGAGGTCATGGACTTTTTGCTCAGTAAAAGGAAGTGTGATTTTTTTTTTTTTATTAAACTATGTAATTTTCAACCACATCCTCAAAGAGTTTAGTCTTTATAAGTTACATATTTGGCAGTTCTTTATAATAACTGAATATTTTTTAGATATTAAATCCAACAAAAATGGTAAGCCTATGATGAGAAATTGAAAACTATAGCTGTTGTGAGTTGTTAATCCCTGTAGCCATTATGACTGTATACTAAATGGTCTCAGTGAGGAGTGTATAAAAAATATTGATATATCAATATATCTATCTATCTCTCTATATATATATATCTATATCTGTGTGTGTGTGTGTGTGTATATATATATTAGTGTAATTATTTAGTGTAAGGAAACCTGTTTATACAATACACTTTACATATTCTGTTTTGATGATTAAAATAGATGTATTTCATATTAACTTTGCACAGACAGTAGTTTAACAAAGAAATACTGTTGCTAAAATGTGTTGGGTTCTTAAAAAACAGTAAGATATCACAGAGTATCATGGCCAATATATTGATTATCACGTGTAATATTGTTGTATCTTGAGCCATGTATCATGTATCACATTGAATCGTGAGGGACCCTGTGATTCCCAAACCTAGTGAACACAATGACTGTATACTGTGTCAATTTATATCGCACTCTTCCTCTTATTTGGCATCAAAGCACTTTTACCGCAAGATATCATTCACACTCATTCATACTGCATGTAGATTCTGTTACTTTTGGGTGGCATGCCATGTCAAACCTTCCAGAATTCCTCTAGAGTTTGGGAAGGTTTGTTTGACACCTTGTTTGTTGTACTTTTTGTCAGTTAAATTCATTCTAAAAGTAGAGAGAATGGCTTGACTCCAGCTGCTTTTGTGAGTGACAGATGCATTAAATCCTCAACAATCAAACAACAGGCTCCATCAGATGTTAGCTCAGCGTGATGGGAACAAAAGGCTGCACTATATGATTCGATTGACTGACATTGCTGCAAGCTAGCGGTCGCTTTGGGTATTTCCTGTTTACAAACCCCAAAGCCACAACGGTGTACCCTGAGCACTGCAACCTCCGAGTCAGCCAAAACAATGGCCTGAGAGCCTCTTAGGTCATCAATATTTAAAGGTGTAGTCTAGCGGACAAAAGAGTCTTGTCCCTGTTTATTCTTCCCAAGAGGGTTTGATGGACACACTTTACTAATTGCGTAACAAAGCCATGCAGAAGTGTCATTTACACTTTACTGCTTTGATTGAGAAGGGAATAGTGCACAGGCTCAGTCGGGCTGCTAAGAGGCGTCAAACTGAGTAGTATTTAGCACACTTTGATGCTCATCCTCCTGTTTGTGCTGCACAAGTAAATAATGTAGGAGAACTGATGCATTGTTAAACAGCATTGTGTTGCAAGTGTTAACAACCTAGTCTTTAATCTTTTAGGAGTCATATCTTATACATACATTTTTGTTTCAAGTTCATTTTAAATTAAAAATCTTGAGCTAAATCAACTTTCATGAGCTTCTGTTTGTGTTGTGGTTTCCCCTTTGCTTTGAGTTGTATTTGACTGATTGATGCATGTTTGAGAAGTCCTGTTTTTTCCTGATAAAGCATTACACTGTATTATTCATTCATAGTAATCATTGTTCATTCACTTCATATTTAGTGATGGTAGACAACTTCTGTTGTCACAGTTACCCTGGAATAAACTGACAGAAGCAAGGACTCCATTCATACTTGGCAAAGTGGGTAAAGCGTCTTGCCAAGGCTGAAGTCATAACAGTGAAGTAATTCACTGCCAAAACGCTAGGGGGTGACGATATCTGTCCATTCATATATACGGTCTGTGTGTATGACCCGCAGACGTATAATCTCTGAAAAGTTTAACATGAACCATCTCTAACGCGACAAAAGCACAGAACAGACTCACCATTAGTACAACGTGACTCTGTCATAGAAAGAACACTCATATTCCACTGAGTCGTGTTCTTTTTAAGTCCGAGAGAAGCTGAACCGCGTATTAGGAACGAGCTGTTTTATGAGCGCTTTGTTTATGTAAGTTTAGCCATGCGGTTTTAAGTTTCGTTTCTGTAAAACGTAAACACATATGCGCAAAGCTGCACTAAACACATTATTTCTCAATGTATACTGAAACAAAGAAAAGCCGACAGGAAATGTATACAGAGCGGTGGTACGGAGGACCAATCACAGCTCTTATCATCTGTGTCGCTTCCCCTGCTGTCTGCGTCGTTTTGACGCAGGTGCACGTCGGTTGATCCAGAGGTCCTGCGTTGTGACGCAGACGATGTGACGCTGGACCGTAAATTGGCCTTTAAGGACACAACGAGAACACTTGGTCTGAGCAGGGTTCGAACTGCTGACCTTCAGAATGGTGGACAGCCAACCACTCAGTCACAAAGGCTTTAGAAATTTTAGAAAATCCCATCTACTTTGCAGTTCTGTCAAAAAGATTAAGACTAAAAAAGAGGAATAAAAGTGCATAGCCAAGGAAACATCAAAGCATCTAAGAAAAAGGTAACTGTCATTCCTGTGTTGTGGCAAGACATATAGACAACAACATCTTTTTTAACAGTTGAACACCAGCATGCAAAGAAAACTTGATTTTAAATTATAATATCATAGTTGCTTTGTTGGAGTATGAGTTAGATTCTGGTTTCCTGAGGGGCACTGCCATGTCTTAAAGTGCTGATGGTTTTATAGTCCTGTGTAATTGGACACATAGAAGTGATGGTCTCCTCTTGCAGTTATTGAGTGGGCAGTTCTTAACGACCTGAGTTGCTCTCCCTCTCACTGACATTTGAATGCATTATATTTGAATGTTGTACATTAGCAGCAAAAGCTCAGCTTTAATTGTGCACTTAAACCTGCCCTTTGTCTCTGGGAAACAGGAAGAAAATGCCACAGACCTCTTGCTGGTTGTCATATTGCTGAGACGGAATGTGTGGGCAGATCAACACGTTGCACTCAGTGCTCTGTCAGAATAAAACAATTCACGTCATCTCTGTTCCTTCTTTTAGAAGCAAATTTAATAGAAACACTTTCAAAGTTCAAAATGTTCCTAGTCCAGACTGTGGAATGAAGCAGTTTGATGAGTCAAAATCAGAGAATGGCAGACTATAAGAAAGAAAATAAGCATCTGAACAGACTGAATCTGCATTGTGACCATGGTCTCTTTTGCACAGTTGTTAATGGAGACATGCAACAGTGTGGTGCTCTGTGCAGAGGATGAGCTCATGGCCAATGGGGCCACAGAGAGGCATCAGGCTCAGCTCATTGAGTCGGGATCATGCTGAAATCGGTGCTGCCCACTAACGGGACGTTTACAGTCCCACATGCTTTATGCCCCCGTGTCCTGTCTACAGCCGTGACACACATAAAGTATTTAATTAAAACTAATGTACACTGCTCTCAGATGAGCGGGCACTCTGAGAAATGAGCCCATTACTGCTGTAGGAAAGTGAGCTGGCTTTTTAGCCGTATCCCACAATGCACCAGTGCTTCTCTAAAATCAGCAGAGATGTTGAAGACAGCCACAGATGCATACAGCGTAGCAAGAGAGTGTACCAGTCAAAGAATGATAATATCCTCTCTTCATAATGTACACTGGTATGGCCGTTTGCCTCAGAAACAGTATATTTCAACGTTGAGTTTAAGGTTAAGGCACACTATATGATACCTTAGCCAGAGAGCCAAAAAATCAATGGATTAAGTTTTAAAGCTTGACTCTTGAAATTAAAATTGTTGTGCATTATTGATGGACTTGTTGGTACTGACTTGTGAAATATTTCTGACTTTATTGTTTTAAGGAACAAAAGCAAATACTATATTTGACAATGGTTCTTCTCTGATTCTAGTTACGAGACAAACTTGTTTCCATGTAACAGCTCTGCAATCTGAGGATCCACTCTGAAAGTAGTGCCTTCTGTCTTTGCTAGCACAGAGTTTCTCTGACACCTTTTTTCCCTGGCCCAGGTCGGGCTCATTGTGAGTGAGTCTGACAGTAAAACGTTTCAGCTCTCCTTCCAAAGCCCCTTATTTCAACAGTGAAGTCGTAGATACACTCTGTGTCCTCACATGGGCTCTCAGCAGCTGTCATCTATTTGCCTGCAGCACTCAGTAGGTTTTGGAAAAGGAAGAGCACACACACTGATGCTCAGATGAATCAGCCTTATTGTTCTTCACTTGCTTTGTCTTACACAGTACTTGCCTCACCATAATGCACTGGCCTAATTTGACAAATAATGACAGTGTTTTACTTATAGTGTCCACTTTTACCATTTGTAAGGGCTGGAGAGTAAAAATATAATGAATGTGTATTTAGACACTTGAGAGACTGGTATTGGGCACGCTTATCTAAATAGTGGTTCTCAACCTACATTTACAGATTGGATTCAGTGAAAGGGCCAAGTCACCAAGCCCTGTTCTCCAAGTGCCAACCTGTTTCTCATGTTGTGGCACGTATGTATGCAGATTAGCCATGTGCTGTGGGGACATCCTTATACAGCCATATAAAAAAACAGCATGATTAAATACACCTAGCCTTTTGATAAGAGAAATAACTAATGTCATTGCAAGAGAAATTCAAATTGTGGCTGCATACAATATTGTTCTATTTTCAGTTATATAAGATAAAAGGATATGTAGAATATAGCCTTACTATTTTGCTTTACACAGCTACTATACCATCTTGATTATTGTATTGCAAATGCAAAGTGACAAACAGTTGATCAGTTGATGTTATATAAAATGTAAAAATAAAAACATTGGTATTAGGACTTGGATCGGCGTAAGCGAAATATGAATTAAAGGTCCTTTATTATGCTAAATAGACTCTTATGAGCTTTAAGCCATCTTAGAAGGCTGTTGCCTCCTCAAAAACATACCTGTTTACTAGGGGTGGCACAGTTCACAAAATTCACGGTTTGGTTCTTGTTGTCATTTTTTCTTTTTAATCTTTAATCTCCAGAAATATACTTCATCATATGCTATGTTAGCTTAATTATCCACAATTTAGGATACCGCATTAAAAACCTTATAAAATTATAGTTAGTAATGTAATCATGCACAAACTGAATTTGACTTGACTTTAAGCGCATTATTATTGGACAAAGGCAGCTGTTGTGCTTCGGTGAAAAAATGTTACCACCTTCCTAACCCTCCTCAGGAGTCAAGATACTTGGTTTAGTGAGATTGTGCTCTTGGCTGCAAGGTTAAGGGGCTGGCTCCACTGCGCGCGTCAGCATTTATGCGCATAACCTCGCAAAACCACAGCCGCACGTCAACACAACAGCGGCTCCACCGGCAGCTGCCGAAGTACACGCGCAGAGCTGGCTCTGGGTTTGTCAATGGGAAAGACGATCAAACTTGACTAAGCGCGTTTAGCTGAACAGACTTGTATTTACCTTCTTTATAGGCTGACCACGGCAAACGCGTGGATTTCAAAAGTAAATTTTAAAGCACTTATTAACCGTCTTTCTGGACCTGGGTTCTTTCATACAACACAGAACTGCCCCAGGAGCATGTTGTGCTGATGGTAAACGCCCAAATACAACCAAAGATTCATGCTTTCTGTTTATTTTGATGGGGATACACGCCTACCTTTGCATAGAGCGTCAAAAAATAGGATGGATCCTATTTTCTGAAATCTACGTGTGCAGGATTGCTGCTCCATATGCATGTCTAGCGCATACAGTGGAGCCACCCTCATTCACTTTCCATGCATTCTAAAAGTTTTGTGTCCACAAGGTGCAGTTTTTACACTAGCGTAGGGCGAAATACGCATGCCAGGCCTTTAAGATCTGGCTCCACTGCACGGCTAAATGCGCCCACTCAAGTTTGATCGTCTTTCCCATTGACAAACACAGAGCCCGTGCTGCGCATGTACGTCCCGCTGCAGCTGCCGATGGAGCCGCCTTTGTGTTAACGCACGGCTGTGGTTTCGCGAGGTAATGACATGTGCACATCGTCCATCTCCAGGTGGCCCTCTTCTCTCCAACTTGCCATTTCTACATGTGACGCGCAGCACCCACCCTCCACACCTCTTCTTTTGCGCCAAAGCAAAACGGGTCACATACGGGCAGGTTTCGCAATGCGCAAGCCGGGAACCGTGGAAACCGTACAATATGGTTCAGTTTGTTTTTTTCATGAACCGTGCCACCCCTACTGTTTACATCCCCAAAGATCAAAATGCTCTGTTTCCCCTTGTGATGTAATTTAGTAGTTTTCAAGTTAACCGCTACCTTTTACCTTTAGTTTTAGAGATTGGCAGTTTCAGGGCTGAAATCATCTAAATGATTCTAGTGAAGGTGTATGGAGTTTGAAAACACAGTGGAGTACTTCTTGCGCTAGCACATGACATCACAAGGTGGAGTATTTTGTGTTTAAGAGAAGTCTGCCTAAATATGCAGGATTTGTGTGTTAAACGTGTGTGAATGAAACAAACACAACTCCAGGTATATTTCTGATGAGGAAACAACATTATAACAGATCAGAAAATAGCATAATATGGGCACTTTAAATAAAAAAAATTAGCAGCTCCTTCCATTGTTCCTTTGACATCTGTAATTCACGGTCGTCTTGTATTGTAGCGCTGGGTAGTACAGACTGTTGGCGCCTTGGACAGTGGAGGGACGTTTAGATGAAAGGTCAAACTGGAGAGGGACTTTCCATCACTTGATGAAGTAGTCCGTGTTGGGCTGATGAGCTGCTTTTCAAGATAAATGGTCACCTCCGGGCCTCATCACCTGCTGCAACAAGCTGTGCCATGCAGACTCTTCAGATCTGTCAGCCCAGAAGAACAGCCCCTTTAATGACACTGACACTGACTGAACACAAGTGTCAGTGTAATGAAACGTTCTAATTGGATAAAGTCTCAAGAAACTTTTCTTCACCTTCTGTTACTTATTGGACATATCTTTGAGAGGAGCCTTAATAGTTGTGATCTTGTGTTATGATGCTATCTGTGCAGCAGTGATTATGAAGATGGATGAGATCTGGTCCAAATGGTTATTTCCTGGCAGCGCTGTGTAGGAATAGACTTCTCCAGATGTTTTTGCACAAACTCGACAACTGGAACCAACTTTAATTTATGTTTGCACTGAAAGAATATCAAAATACTGTATAGGAACATTCACATCTTGTATTCAATAAGCATTTAAAGCTATAGGCAATTTTGTTGACTGACTGTCTGTTTTTGTTGGTCTTTTACTCACAAAAATGGGCACCATTTAGGGAAGGAATGGGACAAGATCTTGGGACACAAGATCTCTCAAAGGTAAAAGTCTGTCAAGATTGTGCACACATCTATCTATCTAATGGGCTTTTTAAACTATTTTTGACACCTTAGGCTTGGTATTTCCCATCTATACCAAATAGCGGCCTTGTTTAAAGGTCCCATATGAGGCAAAATTGACTCTTGTGAATTTTAAGCCATGTTATTATTATGCTGTTATCTCATCAGATACATACCTGGAGATGAGTTGTGTTTTGTTTCATTCACACATGTTTGAATAAGCCTTTATTATTAGTCTGTCTACATCTCCAAAGCTCAAAATGCTCTGTTCCTCCTTGTGATGTCATGAAGCAGTGATTTTCAAGATACCTTTTACATTTTGTCTAGTAGAGATTGACAAATCTGGGGCTGAAATTATCCATATGATTCTAGTGAAGGTGTATGGAGTTTATGGAGTTGTATAACCCCATAACGTGACAAGGTGGAGTGTTCTGTTTGAGAGAAGAAATCGAGGGCTTGTGTGTTAAACGTGTGTGAATGAAGCAAAATACAACTCCAGGTATGTTTATGGTGAGGAAGCAACATTATTACATAGATCAGAAAATAATGTAATATGGGACCTTTAACTTCTGTTTTCACTACACAACTATCTAAGTTCTTCATTTATGTCTTTGAAGAGTCAATACATTTTTTTCTTGTGCAGTAACTACTACTCCATTAGAATAAATAAGTTGGTTAAGGCTTATATTTCTCTTCTCTATTCGGTAAGTGTGCAATTGCATGTTTCTTAATTTCCTTCTCTCTATTTGTGTGAAGCCGAAGTCTCCCAGAGCATACTTACTAGAGCTTATCATTATTCACTGCATTACTTTGTGACGGCGCTCTGAAAAGTTGCTTTTTGCCGCTAACAGCCTCTGTCAATCACCAGAAAGCTTTTATGTTTCATTAAGGATCCCAGGCATTATCCATCTTTTCACTTGATCCAGGGTTGATTGTGTGGACTTGGCATTCCTTAAAAACCCAATATTTTAATGTGGTTTTTAAAAGGTACACTAAAGTGCTTTTCACTGAGGAGTTATGTGAAAACAAAGCTCCAAATTTTTTTTTTGGCAATCACATTTTGACCATTAAAGTCTTCTTTCTAACAACAATTACTTGAACATTTTTTTGCACAGTGATTTTTTTTCCCTTTGTAGTTTATCACTGTCTGTGGATTGTGCGACTTTGATGCTTATCTGCACAGGTAAAACGCTGACTTCAAACTACTTTGTTTCCTTTGAGAACTTCTCAGTCTTGTGTTCAAACATTAGATCCCAAAAGACACTGATCAGTCAGTTGTTTGAATAATTACATTTGTTAAAAAGTCTGCCTCAGATCTAAGAGCACTGTGTTGCACATTAAATACAAACAGTTGGATAAAAGGCTAATTATGAAGTTTCATTTCTCAGATATTGATGAGACTTATCAGACGCTGTGTTTGTTTTTAGTTTTTTTAATTAGCACTCTGAGCTCAAATGAACCCTTTCTAGTAGAAAGCCTCACTCAATTAAGCTTAGCTGCAGGAGTGAACCAGTGACCTTTAATCATTCCACAATGTGCCAGGTCCTGTGCTTACTTTTGGTTATTGTCTCTTTGTTGTGAGCTCTTGTACTGACTCTTTGTGTGGTGTAATTAACACGTTGACGTCTGGAATCTGGGGACGCTCTGAGTGATGCAGCTCGGAGCATGAACGAGGCATAAACAGTCATTTTCTGCTCTTTCACCCGACTCACTGAAGCCATTTGAGGTTTCTGTTGGGCTCCTGATAAAGCAGTGTATGCCATAAGTCAGAATCAGTCAAGATAAGAGCTGGAAATGTAATGGTACATTTGGAAAACCTGAAATTTGACAACCTTTTATAATATCAGGACATCAAAAATGTTCTTATATCACTTCAATTGTAGTCTGAATACAGCTGTAACTTCAAAGAATGTAATAGGATTTTTTCTCTCAAAAGTTTGTACACTTTAACAGATCTTTATGCTAAAAGATTTATAGATTGCATTGCATTCTTCCTGACTATCTGACATGAATGTTTTTCATTTCCCCTGTGTGACCCCAGAGACTGGCCTATGTGTTCAGGACTCATCTATTGTTACTCAAGTGCCCTCAAACCAGAAGTGGATTCTTTCATATCATTTCTTTGAGCCTCAATCACAGTTTAGATTTTATCATGACTCATGTACAATTCTTACACTCTGACACAACCATTCCATTCGAGTACACACAGCTTTTGGTGAAGAACAGAAACCGTATATTTTAGACAAATTTAATATTAATTCTTGCTAACAAAGTACAAAGCGTTAGTTATGATGGCAGTGGTAGACAGTCATTTTGCCAAAAGCAATATTGTTTTATATCGAAGCATCACTCATGTGATTGACTAAAACTGAGAGTCTCTCCTCTTCCTGTATGATATCGATGAGAGCCATTCCAAATTAATAATGGTTAGAACTCAGTTCAGAGTGCTATTCATATCTGTTTGGTGTTAGCCAAATAAGACATTTTCAAATATCAACTAAAACATAATTGAAACCAAATCATAGACTGTGTATATGAGTGGACATAGCTAATGTGCTAGATGCCACATGCCAAATAGGAAGTGTGCCAGGAGGCTCTTCCGGCTCCTTCTGACCCTGGCTCCAATTGACTTACATTAGGATCTTGTCGCTGCTCTCTCTGTAACTGCTGCAGTGAGCCTTGTCATTTTAGTCTTAAAATGTTCATATTAACCCACTCTATATGATCCTGAATTTTGTTTTTGCTATTATGTCCGTCAAAAAAATCCTATTCATAACATAGAGTTTGGCTTCAGATTCACTCCTGTAACCATTTGAATGGTGCTGAACGCTATGGGTGATGTCATATTTGCTTAGAAAATACAAGATATTAGCTGATATAATTTACTCTTGGCAGATACCCCATATTAGCAAGTCTGTAAACTGCAGCATGAACCCAGACTCAATAACCACTCCCTGCCTTTTTACACCTATGGAAAGGACTTACTTGTTCCCCTATAAACGAGTAATGCACTTTTTAATGGAGGTGAAACAGTATGTTAGCTATTATCACACACAGCAGCCTTTCTCTCTTGGGCAAAACCAAAATGGACACAAAAGACTGACAGTGTGCTGAAAGAAGATAAGGCACATTCTTACCATCTCTCCAATTTACAGGCCTTGAGACTCAAAAGGAGGCCATGCTCTTATTTAGAGCTTTAAAACAGAGTGGCTTTTTATTCCCTTTCCTCTGAAGTTCATTTTATCTGCTCTGATCTTGATGGTGCATTCAGTTTCAAGAACAAACCTCTCACACTGGCTCAGTCCTTTCTCTGCTTCTCTGTGAGCTACATAAATATTCCGTGTGTGTGCATGTGCATTAAGTAAGCCTGTGTTTAAAGCACAATTCTTTTTCACATCTGATAAATCAAGCATATAGCACAGCACAACATGTCATGAAGGAAAGGCAGGACTGACTATGTGGATTCAGTACTGGTAAAGACACACACATTTTCTGCTTGAATGCCTTCTTGTCTTCTTTGAATGTTCAGTATGGATTTAAATGTATCCATGTCTGTGGAGACGAGCAGATGACACCACCAGGTCAAAGTTGTGGAGATGAAACATTTCTGACAAAGTACCTCTCCATGGAGACAACCATGTGGCAGAATCAACCCCCAAAAAGTTAGAGTTCACCTTAGTTCACCAAACTAACTGTTTTTGTGGCAGCCATACTTTTAATCTTAACTTGCACCAAAATCTCAACTTTGAAAAATATGTAAAAAGAATGAAAATAAAAGGTGAAGAAAAAGCTCAGCTCCTACTTTAATTTACAAGTGTGAAGTTCTCCTGTCTGTAGTGCATTTGGCAATATGATGGAAAGGTTTCACTGAATTTGATATAGTGTGACAGTGATAATTAGTCATCGGGGATTTTGCTTAATTATTTTCATGACACATTTAAACACAACACATTTGAGTTTCACAATGTTTCAGTTTCAGAAAGAGAAAAAAAATAGAAAAATTTTATTGCGGCCTGTTCAATTAACAAATCCAAAATATTATATCAATGAATTGTGAAAAGCACTCAAAATGGCACCTAAACAGGAAGCTGACACCAGTGAATACTCTCAAATACACAAATACATTTACATGTTTTACATTTCTTGTATTGTAAATTTAACTTGCCTTATATTGAAACATCATGGAGTAACAATCTTTACTGCAACTTGATCCTATACATTTGTCCATACACACAATTGTGAGGATTTGTCCATCTGAATCCATTGATTTTGGACAATAGCGAGTGATGCTCTGAAAACTATGAGGGAGGGAAAAGCTGGAGAGTGCCACAAGTGATGAATACGAGTGGTATTTGAGACTGGCTCTTCAGGGTTTGTATGAGTGAGCGTGCCTCTGTGATAGACGACACTTTATTGATCTGCAGCCAAGAGCTTGGTGAGACAGCACTGGGATACTGTTACGTGAGAGGGGCCCTAAACTGATAAGAATCAAACTCTTTGTGCTTTTTTATGTGTTTCATTTTTACACCTTAAAAATTATTTACTTTGTTCTTAATCCTGAGCTTTTTTCTAGAATCCTGAGCTTTTTTCTAGAAGGCTTATTAGAAGCCAAAACCATATGAGTGATATAAATCAGGCTTTTGGGTTTTGCATCAACAATCTGCCTTATAATGAAAGCTTGGTAACAATTACATTTTATATTAAAATTCATTAGTGTTTTTACTTGGGCCATACAAGATAAACACATCAACAAAAATGTTCCTTGCTGTCTATCATAAACCACTCAAACACCTATACTGTATTTTTACTTCACCTATCACTGGCCATAATGTAGTAAGTGCACTGATCTGGTAGCTCATTTTTACCCCTTCTGCTCTCTCTAAATTCGGAATCCTTAAAGTGTTCTCATCGATTCCAGACTCCAAAAAGATACTGCTAAACCTTAGTGTTATGTAAAAATAACATGCACTTTGCATCCTTGCTGTGCCGAAGGTCCATTCTGTTTATTCTAGTCACACACCGAGTACAGAAAGAGGAGTTGAAGAAAGGTGTCCTCTCCTCCCTTCAAGGCCCAGACCTTGAGACAGCTGCTGTGAATAGCAGAAAAACAATGGAGCACTTTTGGTCCTCCGGTGAAGTGGCGTTGCCAGGCAGCGGGTGCATGACGTTGTTAGCTGCTAAGAGAGGAGCGAGGAGGAGTGGGTGTATGTTTGTGACCAGGGAAAATAATGTGCTGCCTCCATAGCATCTGTAGGTATACAAGAGCTCTGATCTCCATCTGATCTTTATATGTTAAGGCTAAGATGTGGAGCCCTCTGTGCCCCTTCAGTCTAGATCAGGGGCTTTAATGAGAGCTTCGACCCTCTTAGGTGTTTAATGTGGAAAAATGGTTATTGATTTGAGAGTGAGAGAAGGGGGCCAATAGCAGTGATAAACAATAGAAATATAGGAGAAGATGAAATATAAACTGACCATTAGCGTATATCTCTTTACCCCTATGAGCATCAGACTGTCAGCCAAAAGATCTAAAGGTGTGTTTGAAAGAAAAAGACCAACAGCATAATATTTCTTTCCTTAGTCAACCATTTTAACCATTTATTAGAAGCTGGAATTACAAAATCATTGTGATGCCTTCAATAAATGTTGATGGTGGTTAACAGACAAAAGTCATTAATTATGGTAAAACACAAATTTCATTACACTTGAGTTGTTGTTTTTTAGATTAATTAGCTAATTTGTAGTTGCAAAAACTCATTACAGGGGCAGCCCCCCTTAGCAAAAGCTCAGTAAGTTTTAATGTGATGTTCCAGTTTATTTTTCTATTTATAAGACTTAATTGAAAATAATTCTTTGAAATTAAAATGTAACTTGTTGGGGAATAGTTTAGCTGCAATAAATTAGGATTTTAAAAAAAATACATTTATAAATAATATATCATCAAAATCATAACCTTTCTAGCATCCGATTACTCCCACACATTACCAATCTGGAATGGCTATTGCTGAAAGCATTCGGAAAATGTGGAATATCATGGTGAATATTTGAATTTGATTGGTCAAAGCTGCACAAAAGCAACAGAAAATGAGAAATCAAACTTTTGTTAAATTCAGTTCAGAGAAAACACAGACATCTTTTGTGCCCATAAATGCACAAGGCGCTTCCCTTCTGAAAATGTACGTCTGTCAGGATCTCCATGTTTGTTTTGATTCGTTTGGGCGCTTGGCCTTTGGCTTCTGCACAAACCTCAGTGCTACTCTGTTATTGGTCTGCCCACCCAATTAGCCTTACAGCAGGCTCATGGCAAGATGGATTCTAGTGAGTTTGTGAAGTTTCATCTCGTCATTTGAACATGATACCTGATAAGCACTTCTTTTATTTACATGACCCCTCTTTTCAAATCCCTCTGAAACTGTGCAGAAATTCTTCAAGTACTGATGCTGATATGTGCTGTAATTAATGTAAAGTACTATATTTTGACTCATTCTTCATTTACTGTCTTAAGAAAAGTCCATTAGTGTCCATTCGTGTAAAAAAGAGAAAGAGTGGAGAAAATGCAAGATTTATTATAAAATGTGTTAATTTTGTGTTAATTCACGCACTGTAGACTCTAGTCCTCCTGCGTCACCGCATGGGCTCAGAGCTGATTTGTACCGCCATATTTCTCTAAGCCTTTTCTCTTTTCAATGTGTTCATCTTGTCAGAGTTATTTCAGAAACTGTGTTTTTTAAATTTTTGTTTTCCAATAATTCTTCCCAATAACAGTAAGCTATGCACAAGAATATATTGGCTGAATGAGTGAAAGATAAAAAAAAGACCTTAATGACATCTTTGTAACTGTAACAAAACATTTATAATTCAACTTATTTACTGCTTTTTCTCTTGCTACATTTAAAGTAATAGCCTTAAAATAGCCTTAATCCTATTAAAAGACAAATTACATCAGGAATCTAATCTCATCTAGAATCTCTCACTCCGGTGTAGGACTGAAAGGTTCAAGAAATCCTTTGTCCCCACAGCCATCAGGCTTTATAACCTGTCATAACCCTGCAGAACTAGTACTTTATGCACATGGACTTTGATGTCTTGCACAAACTTTTAATGACTATTTATTGCCTTTTATAAATGTTTTAACTGTTTTTAGTGTGTGATGAAATGTGTGAATGTGAGCTATATGGACACTTAAATTTCCCCTTCTGGGGATCAATTAAGTATTTATTTATATATCTGTCTATCTATTCATGTGTAATAATTTGCACTGCCAGATTCCTCAGGTGTACCTTAAATTTTATACCAAAATGCTCCTAAATGTTACTTTATTTCCATCTGTAAGAATAAGAAATGTGATCTCAGTAGCAGTACTTTTTTCAGAGTTAATTTGTATTCATCATTGGCAGTACTACTACATACTACTTTGTTATTGTCTCAGCCCACAAAAACACCACACAGCTGCTAAGAAACATGTCAAGCCTGATTAGTTTTAGACGTTGAACGAAATTCATCTTTTATAGTTTGTGAAAAACAATGTATTCAAGAGGATACAACAGATTAGCAGCTATAATGATTAAAAGCTTAAAAATTAAAAGTAGAAGCAGAAGCACATACAGAGTACAGACCCCCATCAAGAAAGTAACCAGCTAAATGAATATACAATGGAAACTGCTTTGCTTGCTTTGTTTAATTTGAAATAAAATCCACCATTTGTAAATAATCACTCTTAAATTCTTTGGCTGGTGTTCATATTATTGGTACAAATACTACATAATAATGAATTCAGAATTGTTCACCTAAACTTTCATTTACAATGTTGAAAGTATCTTGCTAATGTAGTGCAAAACACCAAACTAAATGTTGATGGGATAAACATTTTCATAGTGGGTGTAAATGCTGAATAATGCAATTATTAATACAGTCTACGGGAGGTCGGGATCATATAATCATAATACGTTTTGCCAGTCTCAAGTTCAGATAAAATATCAACATGCAATAGCCTCTACATTCTACAAGTCAGAATAACACATAACATTTATAATAAATAACATTAACATTTTTAAGCTGCTGTTAGCGAGTCTAGACTGAAAACGCACAAGTTATGGCCCAAAATGTCCACTTTGTTTTCAGGGAGAAATATTTTAGCCTTGTAGATAGCTGCACATTCTAATGAGCAGTAAAATCTGACCAGATATGGTGTTTTAAATGGTCTCTTTTAGTCTATAACTATTAGACTTTCCTCTAAATATCCGTGTGGGATGAAAGCAGTACATTTAAGCCGAGATCCATCTTGTAAAAGAGAGTCCCAGTGGCTTTAACAAATGCACTGCTCCTTCTCGTACCTTCGGGATTCTAACGCTGTCGAGTTGGAGGATGAAGCACTTGGCGTGGCCTCACTGTAGACACAAAACTCTAGTGATCCATCCTCCAAGTCCCAGACCAAAAGTTAACGTTAGTCTGGAGCCAAACAAAAAGTAAGCCCAAATAGCTGGCAATATTTCCTCTGGATCATAAAACACAGACACTGAGATTAAGGTGCAATTCAAACAATAAGATTTAAAAGGTAAATTAAATACAAGGGCCATAACTTTAAGGGTGAACAACAAATGGTGTAATTTTATATACAGCTGTCTGTCTAGATGTATCAAAACTGCCTTCTTTCTACTGTTGCATAAAGAGTTTTCCATTTGCTGTCAACTCTCAACTGTCACCCTTTTATGGAAAAGTTTAGCGCTTATAAAACATTGATTGATGGATCTCGCAATATACCCAAAGTAAGTTTTGTAATGAAGCGGAAGTAATGAATGATGTGCTTTCTGTTTATCCACAAAAGTTAAAGACCAACCTGAATAATTATAATGAACTTTTATTAACAGCTGATTCTCAAACAGGCTCCTACAGCTGCACTCAGACAGTGAGAGATACAGGACTATATTTGTATGATACTCCATACAACTGTACAATAACTCACCCTTACGTAATAGGGTGCCTTCTGCCTTGTCAGTCATCATTTCATCTTTGCACTGTTTTTTCTTACCCACCTCTTGCATATTGCTGAGATATATATTTGTATTACTATATTTCTATGTTTTTTGTTTTTACTTATAATTATATATTTATGCCCTTTTTGACACCAGTCTTTTGGGTTTTTTGCTATTTATTTTTAATGTATTATTACCATTTATATTTTTGCTCTTCATTATTATAATATATTGTGATGTGTGAGCTACTGTGTTCAAATAATTTCCCTTGAGGATCAATAAAGTTTGTCTAAGTCTAAATGCCTCAGTTCACGCTATATTACGCAGCTCAGTAAAACCCACAGCCATTGTATTTGTATTAGATAGGAGATACTGATAGACCGTTACAATCTAAATCTAATATATTTTGTCACTGTAATGTTCATTTTATGTGACATTCCCATAGTACAAGTCTGATCCCTTGTCGGTGTGATGGCTGTAAGATCTGCACAGCTCGGATCAGAGGTAATGAAAAAAGTTGTCGTTTATCACAGAGTAGGGTGAAATGCTCTCTGACATTTTAAAATTAGAAAAATTTTTAGAAAGTGTTGTGTTGTGTTTGGGGCGCTGTGACACTGAAGAACTGAAGTCAGACCTGTTTCTCTCCACTGCACATCGCGAGCTCCCCCTGGACGCTGCCACCACCACATGCTCTGTTCTCCCTCCAAATGTGAAGGCAGATCCATCCTCCCATCCTCTGCCCACCTAGTGACAATGGGGTGAGATATGGAAATATTTTGAGTTTTCATAGTGAAGATTTATTACAATTTTTTTTACAATGTCCTCTCTGTACTCCCACTATCAACAATATGCATATGTTTGGGTAATGGTCTCTAAATGCAGCATTAAAGGGATTGGAGGTTTGAGTGAGTGCTTGTCTGTTACTTGGTACTGCCCAGTGTTCAGGGTATACCAAAGTGTACCGCTACATGTGGATGACAGACTGAAAATGTATGGATAAAAATAAATGCATGTGGACTGTTTATTAAGTACATTGATTTGGTGGGTGATTTGGTGGGCACAAACCTTAGTGGTTTCCGAAATATTAAACACATGAAGCAGTAGCTACAGGGTAAAAATAATTATGATTTGGGATTCTAATTAGTGTGACCAAGTAATTATTAAATTTGCAGAAAGACATTAATTCAGTACAAATAGGGGCATTTATTTTAAAAATACATAAAACTGGCTTTTGTTTTTAAAAGTTACTTTAAAATGGCTGACAGGTCTTTAAATTTTAGTCATCTCAGGACTATATAAAAATACAGGTCCTGATAGATGACCACAGCAAACTAAAGACAAACAGCTGAAAAACAAACTTGCTGTAAGAGGAACCAATTAAAATATAAGCCCCAATAATCATTGAATGTAACTAAGTAATGAACACTAGAAAACCAGGATTTGATCAATACATATCAAACAAGGTCAAGCATATATTTAATATGATTATCATATAATTGAAATACCTAAACACAAAGCATCAACCAATTTCCCATGCTATATGTGACTGGGACCTAGTGAATATGTGGAAGTTATGGACTGCATTCTTAATTTAACAGTTGTACTTATTTTTAATGGTCTTTACTTCATATGTTAGTGAAAGTACCCTATATGCATTCTCAAATCTGAAGGCTGATGACTGAGACTCTGTCCTAAATAGATATTTTTTATCTTGTATCTTCATTTGTAATCGCTTGGATTATTTTTACCTTGTCTTTCAGTTCAATCTTCATACCAAAGTCAGGGCTTTAAATTCTCTGGCTTGGCTGCTCTCTGCTTAAAGCAGTAATGAGGAATGAAAGGCCTGAGATTTCCACTCAGTGTCATTTAAAACTTTCACCCATCCCTCAACTTCCTGTTTCCTGCTTTACCCTTCCACATTAGTTTGATGAGAATGTTAAAGAATAAGTCTTAAATTTGTTCTGTAATTCAGACATTAGGTCAACAACCAGTTGGAGTGTCCTTATTAGACTATGCCAGCCATTTGTTATCCAGATGAACTATGCCTCTGTTAAGCATATTTTCATTCTTCTCTTAAGACTTCCTTTCATCCTAGAAATAGCACACTTTCTCTTTAACTAACCTCCATAATGCCTTATCTTTCCAGTAGAGACCTCTGCGGTTCCCTGGCCTGTCTCCCGGAGCATACTCAGACCTGGACTTTCTTTTGAGCGCAGTGGCACGACGGGACCAGATGTCAGAAGCTTTGGATAGCCTCCAAACTCATACACTGCACCATACCTTGGTTCCTTCCCCCTTCGGCTTGGTTGACATTTAATTTCTCTATCCTGGTGACCAATGCATAAAAGAAAAGGTCCTGCTGCAATTACAGGCAAGGTCGACGCAGTGAAGTGTAGTATGCTCTGATGTTACTCTGTTTGAATGGGGCATTTATGCCATTGCTGTTCTCTTTCACTCACAAAATGAAGGCACAAAAAGAGGAGTCTGTTTTGTTCTAACAAGTCCATTATCTTAGAAATGTACATTATATTATGTTGCCCTCCCACGCACAAAAAGTAGTATGTGACATTGTAGATGTTTGCATACTTCACTGAATCTATCCATTTGTGTCAGACTGACACCTTGTTCATTCAGCCCACACATTGTATCTCAATGCATTGTTTCAGTTTTGGTCTGTTAGTTTGATGAATATATAGAACTTCATGTACATTAACAGCCTGCCAATCACATACATGCAATTACTGCGGGCATAGAGTTACTATGAACATATTAAAAAACTCAACAGGATTTGCTGTTAGCTAAAAGATATCCTTAAGTAAAAGTAGGCAAGTAACTACTTACTCTATTTTGTAATTAATTGTCATTGGTGCTTTATGCTGCATGGTAACCAGTTTGTATAATTTTACAGCACTGGCTTTTCTTTACCCATTCTCAGAAATATGCTTATATACTATTGTTTGTTTATATATTAGTTATATTAGGGGTGTCAAATTATATCGCGTTAATTGCGATTAATTAATTACAGTCATATTTAGCGCGTTATGTTTTTTAATCACGTTAATCTCATTTTTAATCTCTAACTTTACTGTTTCTGTATGCTGTATTATAAAATCTGTTTTTATGTGTTGTTGGGACAACACACACACAGACAAAAACACATTTATAATTTTTTTTATTTCGGTAATTCCACTCATTGCCGGAAACCCACACAAAACGCGCGCAGTAAGAGCGATGTAAACATCATGTTAACGTTCGCGGCGTCAGTCAGTCACACAGTGGACGAGGCCTACAACTTAAATGTCACTGGTGAAAACAATATGCATAGGCTCATGATGTCTGCACTACTGTCCTATAGTGACCTGCCACATGAGGGGACATGCACACAAACACACACAAAAACACAAACACACACCTTCATCATCGTCATTAACCTGAGAACGCGCGGACCACGTTTCCTTCCGTAGTTACTGCGCGGACACCGACGTGCTCCCGTGCGCCGCGTACGTTTTCTCGCATACGCTGCGTAAACCGCGCTTCCTCCTGTGCCTAAACCAGAACTAACACCAAGACTAAAACCGGGACTAACCCAGTCCAGGACTAAACCAGGACTAAACCAGGACTAAACCAGGTCTAAACCAGAACTAAAACCAGAACTAAAACCAGAACTAACCCATTCCAGGACTAAACTAGGACTAAAGTAGGACTAAAGCAGGTCTAAACCAGGACTAAAACCAGTGATTTCATATAAAGCATTTCTCTATCAATAATATTTTTAATATGGTTAAGGAAAGACTGGAATTTTTATTGTCTTTAAGTAGACAAAAGTTATTATGTTCAGATTTCCTAGTCTTTGCTACTTTACAGCAAACAGTTTCTTATTCATGGAGACTTGGGCTCAACAGCCAATTTGGAGAGATTTGTTAAACAATAAATGACTTTATAAAGTCACTTTTTTTTGTTCTATATCAGTCTTTTGATCTGCCACAATAATGTAATAATGAATTTAAATGAAAATACCTCAAATTGAAGGCTTTTCTCAGCAATTTTTAGGTGAGATTAAAATGAGATTAATTAGATTAATTAATTACAGATCATAATTAATTAATCTCTCAAATTTTTTAATCGCATGACAGCACATATATATATATATATATATATATATATATATATATATATATATATATATATATAGTATATATATATATATATATATATATATATATATATATATTTTTTTTTTTTTTTTTTTTTTTTAAGTATATCTTTGAAAAAATTTAGAATTGTTGTATTTTTTTCCCTGAAAGGGGACGTGCATATCACAAATCTTATGTAAAGCCACGGGTATCTTCCTTGCCAGTTTCCTGTCCATCTCCTGGGGTCATTATTCCTTTCAGGGGAATGATGTAATTCTTCTATCAAATCACGCCAAATCCTTACATCCTCCTTTCTTAAGGTGAGCCAAGTATGAAACCACAGCCTTGTTATACGTTTTTGTACATTGTTTTTCTGGCCCCAGCTCTGCCTCTCTCCTTTCTGTTGTCCGTCTTTCTTATGCTTTATCCCTTACCCTCTTATTCTGTTCTCTACAGGAGGCTCATTAAGGAGGCTTACCCTGGACCTGTGTCTGATAACTGCTGCCAGTCAAACTGCAATTGCAGCTGTGAAGTGTAGTGAGGTAAGCCACCACCAGGGGGCTGCAGTCTCATTGGCACTTGTCCTTCCAGAACGTGAGTTTTATAAGGTTTGAGTCATGCTATCTATGATGAGAATAAAGTGAAACTAAATTATACTATTTCCATTCCACAATTCAAAACCCTTTGTTTTTCAAGTATTGATTTTTTTCAAGGTGAATTATGGTGAAAGAAAAAATAACTTATTACTATTACTACTGATTTCTTTAGGAAACGAGAAGAATAAGAATTTTACTTTCACCAGAATTTCAAACTACATTATATATTGGTATGGCATAATAGTCCTTGCTGCTACTAAGGTCACATGAGACTGTCCCGAAGTGGTCTCAGAGACAAAATACACCACCATTAGGGGACTGCAGTCTCAAGTCCCAAGTACTCCCAAACCTTAACTCAACATGTCCACTGAACAGCTCAGAGTTATCAGTGCAGAAACTGAGTCTCCTGTGCTTTCTTGCAGAGAAGATGTTTGCTGACAGTCTGAACCTGAGCAGCAAAGTAAGTGAGAGCGGGTTACATGGGGAGATAAACCAAAGCAAGGAGGTGTGGTGGGGCGAGGAGCAGATGGTGACCAGATGGAGGCGGAGGGCGGAGTAGCAGTCACAGAGAGACGTGGAAAGGGCAGCACTGAGGCTGAATCCATCAGCCAGGACTGACACTGCGGCCGACAGATAGATGGATGCCTGGAGGTGCCCTGAATGAGGGTTTGAGCAGCTGGCTCCACACACCCCTGTCTCCTGCTGGACTCACCTGGATGCCCCATTGACATGTACGCTGACACAGCACTGCAGCCTCACCCTAAACTCACTTATAATTCACAGTCTGTAGTGCTAATAGAGAGGTGGGGGCACGGGCAGACAACCACAGCATTGTTTACAATAGGGATAATAACACTGTATGGCTGTGTGCTTTTTAGTGCTCTCCTTGTCCTGCTTTTTCAAAATGAAATTCAGCTCCCAGTTTATCCCCAGTGGGGCAATATCTCTGGGGCATAGCCCAGTGGGTGCATCTCGGGTAAACACACAGAGTTGAGACGACGCAGAGACAGACAGAGGGAGATAAGTTAGCCGAGTAGTCGAATGCTGAGCAGGTCCTGCCTTGAGGGCCCAGAGCCAATATCCGTCACCGTGGCATTAATTATATTCTCTATTCATTAGAGCACACCCTGGAGACTGCAGTTATTAGACACAGCCCAATTAAGCCTGCAGTGAGCTAACGATGCCAGGCCATGGCAAGGGGCAGTGGGACGAATAAGGAAACCTAGAAGCTGCTTCCATCAGCCCTTTTCTCTGAGCACTGAGATGCAAAACAGATATGATGTACAAGCTGCTTAGAGAAAGTGGTCTCTCTGTCTTTTGTAATTTTAAAATATGAGATACCATTATTTTTTTATATATAACATCAATAAGGTATTCAGTACTACTTTAACAGGGCTTATTAAGTTATTCAGCTAAACAAGGTCATTAGCAAATCCCAAGATGATGAGCGAAAGATATTTGTCATTACCAAGTTTGTTCCATGTCATGTTTAAAACACTTTCAAAATGATCTTGTTTCAGTGAAGCCCACTCTATAGTCCTTTATATTGCTACTGACCCTTGCGTTTGTGATAATGATTGCGTATGTAAGAGTGCCCCCGGGTTAGGTCCAGTAGTTAAGTGCTTATGGCTGAGAGGTGAGCCAGATCAATGGATCAGCACTTTTATGCCATGAGCACTGTTGCCTTATAGCATGTATTTGGTTGATTAAACACATTGACCGAGCTGTCAGAGAGCTGGAGGGATGGCCTGTTGCAGTACTGGGTCACAGCTCTCCTCAAGGGGTAAACCATGGCTCAAGGCTAAAGGAAACAGAAGATTGAGTGTTGGCTCAGTGAATTTGTTGGCATGGCACAACACTGAAAAAATGCATGATAACAGTATAATTTGAAAATAAACTAATCTGGAATAAATTTCATTATGGACATTCCAACACCAAAATTACCATTTTCAGTATTATTACGTTATATTATATTGCCCAACTTTCCTCTCCTTCGATCATATTTCCCTCTGGCTTTGATATCCATGGCAGATACAGTCCTGTTTGAATGCTAAACAGACAGTCACTGTATAATTGCCTCCGTCTGCTCACTGTGTATTACTGAATTATATTCAGACTGTCTCCCTTTTATCTTGCGCAGCCCTGTCTTTGGTTGACTTTGCCGTGCCTTTAGCCAGAGCTATTTGGGGTCTATACCCTGACAGTATCAATAGCTGCCTGACCAGAGTGCAAGCATTGGCTGATTATGCACTTTTCTCTCCAATCTAATTCTAGTAATGATCCAGGGATTTCATATTTATTAGGCGTCTCACAATCATTTATCATTTTCATCTCTCCTCATAAAGAGCCGTATTACATTTGAGCAAATGAGGAGTAGGCACAGGCGCTAAGTAACTGTTTGGGACTCATGGGAATATGCACTCATGGACTCCAACACAAAATTACAATAAATTACAGGCCAATGACAGTTAGTTTGCCCATGTTTGATGCAACAATAACACATTTATAAGATAAAGTATAAGATCATGCCCCTTTTCTACACCTGTTGCTCATAGTGCCATCTAGTGTCATGGTCAGGTCAGAAGGTGTACACGCTATGTAATTCATAGCATAGAGTTGCATATACCCTTTATGGTGGGGAATACAATACAAAACAAAATGACAATGTTAGTTTATTTGTATGTACTAGGATTGCTATTGGTCGGTGCAGCTGAAGATTATGTAGATAGTGCTAGTCAGAGGGACCACCTCTAGGTGAATATTTTTGTGTCCTTGAGCATGACTTTTCACCCACACTGACCTTTTTCTAGTCCTCATTGTTGATGGCTGGAGCGAAAGACAGTTCCACATATATTTAGATTAGATTAAAATATTGTTTACATATGTTTAACTGTATCTAATTATAACATGGCAATACTGCTTTTAACACAATTAGATCTTGTGGCTAATTTGAGTATTATAAAGCATATGTGTTACATAAATTGCTGTAGTGTTGACTTTCCTTTCATCGGGTTCTCTTTGCTAAGCCCCTAACCGTGTGTGTTCATGTACAAACACATCTTGCTGTAGACAGTGGATTACACATGGATTTGATATAGTGTTTGCCTTCAGTCAGGCCTTATGTTAATTGATCCCATTGATTCTGTCAGGTTGTTCCAGAGGCTGCAGACTGTGCCTCTCCCCCCTGCCCCACCTCCCTGTCATATCCTTTAACCTTTTATTATTCTCTGCACAACACCCTTCTCATGGCATTCCTATTTACTTCTGTCCAGTAATAGCCAAACTGTTCTGGAAATCACTAAAATGAAAATTTCTGTTGTCTCAGCAAATATGTTCTGTGCATTCATTCATACAGATGGGGATTTACGATGCACCACTGACCAGGAAATGTGTTGTATAGACCTAATGCCAGCCCTACTGAGATTAGCCTTCTACCAGCAGCATGGAAGAGTAATGATGTTACTTATTGTTGCAGCAAGTAGAAGGTAAGATTAATACATACGTTGTGTAATAACAGTTAATATCTAAGCCTTTGCCTAAGGTCACCACTCAGTTTCTTAATTAACACACAAATGAATTACAGGTTAGAGTGTGTGTGTGTATGTGTGTATGTGTGTATGTGTGTGTGTGTGTGTGTGTGTGTGTGTGTGCGTGCGTGCGTGCGTGCGTGTGTGTGTGTGCGTGCGTGCGTACGTGCGTGCGTGTGCGTGTGCGTGTGCGTGTGTGTGTGTGTGTGTGTGTGTGTGTGTGCGCGCGCGTGTGTGCGCGTGCGTGTGTGTGGGTTTTTTTTACTAGTGTAAGATGGTGTTTTTTGCACAGGCATGATTGCCAATGTTTAGATGTAACTTGCACTTGCAGAATAAGACGAAAAATCAAACTTTAGTTAAATCCATTTGAGGGAAAAGTACAGACATATTCCTTGTCCACAAATGCAAAAAGCGCTTGCCTTCTGCACATTTTTCACAAAATAAATAGTCCTCATTGGCTTCCACACAAACCTCAGTGCTGCTCTGTGATTGGTGCATCAACCATCTCTCCCTATTGCACCAGTGAGCGCATGCCAAGATGAATTCTCATGAGTTTTTGAACTCACAAATACCACGAAAAACTATCTTGCTGTGCAAGGTTAGTTTAGATGCACACCGAAAATCTGATAATTACCAATTTTTTTTTGTTTTCAGGTTACTGAAATGTCTGTAAACAGTTGCACAGGTTGGATATGTAGACTTTCAAGAAACATTCCTGCTTTTATTTGAGCTCTTTAAGCCACAAGAAAAGGAGTTGTGCTGTTGGTGAAGAATTGAAAACACAGGCCTTTGCCATTATTTGATTCTTGTGATCGGAGCAAGGGCACAAATCAGTGTTCAGATTTGGGAAATGAAATTGTTCAGATGCAGCCTACTGTGATATTACCAAGTGCTTTTTTGTCATACTTGTGCACAAAATACAGACTTACAGTTTGCCCCTCTTTTACTGCCAGACAGTTTTGCATTTAATCAAATCAAAAAGCTCCATGTAACCTTATACCGTACCTCCCCTTATGAGAGATGAAATTCCCGTTATAAGCAAGAACTGAGCAGTATGCTTCTCCATTTCTGTCATTTGCTATCATTTTTACAGCTGATAAATTGAGGTCGTAATAATCAGAACCAAGATTGAAGCCAAATATGCAAAGTTCCTCACTCCAATCATGAAGGACAGAAAGATGTGACAAGTAGAGATGCAGAAATAGAGGACGTAGGATACAGTTAAAGGTCAGATTGTTTTATAACCACATTTAGAATCTCCAAAATATCCAATCTGAGTATATTTAAACCAACCTGATCAGATGACTTCCCTAAAAGTTTCATTTAAAAACAGCATTTCATAAAAATTGGACAATGTTCCTTAGAAATGTTAAAGTATAAGTAGGACAATGATGTTTCTTAAAGTTATGAATATTTGGGATTAAGTTTATTTGTGGGGATCACAATGTTTTCTGAAATCCCACGGTACTGTTAATTATTTATATTTTGTATTTATTCCATGACATACCTAATTAAATACAATCTAATTATTATTTACAGCAATGACCTTCACTGAGTGGCATCTATGTTAATTTAGTAGTTTTCATCGTCAGAAGGCTCAATTGATTTATGGCTCCACAGTTTTCTGAAATTGATGCAATGAACTGAATCTTTCTCTACAAGACATAATTGTTATGACACTGTGACATGCATGTATATGATGTAGGGAGACATAAATGCTCTTTGAAGGTACAATGATATTCTAACCTGGTCACCAAATTAAATCAGCACTAATGCAATATAAAAGGATTGTGTCTGTGTGATGCCATCTGTTTAATTTACTTTTATTTAAGAGAACAATAAAGTGCACTTAGAACAAAACAGATTGATTCATGGCTTAATGTTTATTTAAAAGTAATAATTAATGCAAAAGTAGGCAGAGTCAGCTTTAAAGTGTGGTACAAGTAGCATTTGTCGCACTGCTTTACCCTAAGCAAGGTCTGTTCTTAGATATGTTTTGGTTTTGTCCCTGGTTAGTGGTATTGTTCATTTAACTCTGGTCATGCTTCCATTGTAGGGAGCATTGTAGCCTGATGAGGTAAGCCAGATAACAGTGACTTAGCTGGGAATGCCCTTGTTAGTGCCTTCCCTTTCCCTAGAATTTTGTAGTTTTTAGATGTCGGGTTGAAACCTTCTTTTCTTGCTTGAAATTATGTTATTTCTGGAATGTTTCACAATAGGGCATCAAATTTAGCAATATCCCTGGCAACAAACAGGTGACTCCACTAAACCTAGTATTTTTGGCAATAAATCAACCATATAGTCTTATACCATACTCAATTACATTTTCATTACATTTTCCTGAGAATAGCAGGTGATGGGCCCTCTACCAAAAAACGACACAGTGCACCTTTAAATCAAATATTTTTTTAAACTAAAGCGTGGAGTGAAAGGCTTTGAACATGCATCCACTACGGTGTTATGTTTGCTGCTCTTGCTTTATGGGATATGTCACTGAGCTCTTTACTTGTCTCTTAAGGTCGTGATGAAGAATTCAATCAGGACACACCAGGCCACAGTTGGACAATTCGCCTCTCAGACACTTTCACTCCACAGGACAGCCTCCATTGCTCCCCACGATCTCCTGTTAGACTAAAAATCCATTCTGGTGTGCAGCGGCAGCTCATTTGTCCTTGGCTTTGACAGAGGCGCGGGTCAATAACAGCACTGCGTCGCTACTCCCTGGCCGGGCCTCCCAGCAAAGCCTTGTGCAGCAATACTGGTCCCGATGATAGATGGCACGGTCTTGTCAAGGGATGCACCAGAGCAAGTCGCAACTACTGGGAGCTTCTAGGCTTTTAGCTCATGGTAGAACATCACACACTCAAATATTAGCAACTTTGGGCCCTACTTCTAAACCTCTGAAATGTTTTATTTTATACAAGGTTAAAAAAACCTAAACCACAAACTTTTCAGGTCATTTGTTAGCATGCTAATGGTGATACAGTATGTATATACAACTACAATAATGCTATGAAGATACTGAAGATATGCCACCTACAAAGTTGCAATATTTATATATTATTTCTTAATTGTTGAGAATGGGTAGCGAGGATTATGATGTCATGATTTCAGATTTTATTGTGTTGTAAGAATTTCTGACATTTTGTAATCATTCATCATTATCCATATATATATATATATATATAGAGAGAGAGAGAGAGAGAGAGAGAGAGAGAG